>NC_090927.1:545234094-545539270 GCF_040938575.1 Ambystoma mexicanum
CCGCTGGCTGGAAGTATACAAAATAAGAACAAAGGGGACTCTGATGCGGGTATCGGGGTGGGATTGACCTATCCAGAACCTCGCCACCCAATCGTAAGGGACGCAAGGGCGAACCCTGTGTTCAGTGATACGAGATGGGATAGGCACACACCCAAGAGGCCACAAGGGGAAGAAGGACTGATCGCAAAAAGTAGAAGCAAGTGGGCCAGTGGGCAGATGCAGGCCCTCATGTAAATTGTAGTGACACGTTCTGAAGGCACGAACATAGTCACATGGACCATAAGGGGACTAAATAATTATGACAAAAGACTAAGAGTGAGCGCATGGTTAAACAGAATGAAAGTGAAAGTTGCGTTATTACAAGAAACATACTTGACAAGTGACATACTTGACAAGTGACAAACAGTCCAAGATTGCAATAAAATGGGGGTGTGGGCTAAAGTATATGGCTCAAACTATTCCACCTATGCCAGAGGGGTGTTGAGATGGGTGGCCCCCAACGTTCCCTTCCAGCTTCTAGAAGTCACCAAAGATAGAGAAGGAAGGCTGGTGATAGGGCACGGCCTACTGGAGAACAGAGAAGTGTTTCTGATAAACACGTATGTCCCAACCAAGACGCTACCAGGTTCTTTAGCTCATTAGGTCCCCAAATATCACCATATAGAGGAGCGGCATATATCTGGGAGGGGGACTTTCATTGCACACTGAGCCTGCTATTAGATAGATCAGATGCCAAATTCTGGAAACCAGCCCCACCAGTGAAAACCTTAAAAATCCTCCTGAGCCACCACACTCTGGTGGATGTTTGGAGGGAAAAACATGGCAAGACCCGCGACTACTCCCACTTTTCTGCCCCTCATGGTACACAAACATGAATACACTACATGTTCACTGGAACAGAGACCCTAGGTGAATTTACAGAAATAGGGCTTAAGGCAAGGACACTCTCAGATAATGCCCCACTAAGAGACATGGGTGCCCACTTCCGCAAGACTCCCTATACCAACATGGTGACTGCACTCAGAAGCCCTGTTGGAAGAGGACTTTGACAGCCACATGTCAGCCGTGATAGAGGAATACTTTCAGGTTAACATAGGGAGAGTAGACAGGACTGGCACTCTGTGGGATGCCTTTAAAGTGGTAGTACGAGTCTCAGTGATTGGGAAGATGGGGGCCTTAGAAAGGACATGATGAGGGAATTATCAGACATCGAAGAAAACATACCTCGGGAAGAGAGAGCAGCGGGAATGCCTGGGATAGAACCAGAGGAGCTGATATCATTGAGACTAAAATGCATTAATATATGGGAGAAGCTGGGGAAATTAGACTACACGAAATACATGCAAAACCTGGATGCCAAGGGTGACAAGTCTGGCAGGCTAGTAGCCTGGTTGACTAAGCGAGAAGCACAAAGAGATGAGATTAGTGTGATACGAAATCAGGAAGGACAGACCATCAAAACCCAGTTAGGGATCAATGAGGTCTTCTCCAAATTTTACAAAAGATTGTACTCGTCTGCCCAGAGCACAGGAGAGAGGGACGTGCCCGAGGCCTTAACACAAATTGAATTACCAAAATTAGCTGCAAGCAAACAGAGACACTAGAGGACTCATTGAAGCTAGATGAGCTAGAAGCAGTAATTGTACATCTCACAACGGCCTAAGCTGCAGGCCCTGATGGACTCCTGGGGGAGCTTTCTAAAAAATATAAGGCAATAATAGCACCCAAACTGCTGGAAGTCGACAAAGAGGCATACAAATATGGAATGCTACCTGATACCATGGGAGAATCATTAATCATACCAGTCCTGAAGCCAGGGAAGCAGCCACTTGACTGTGGTCATACAAGCCCCATTCTATGATCAACCAAGATAGCAAGATTCTGACAGAGACACTCGCCAACAGACTAAAACAGGTCATAGGAACCTTAGTGCACACAGTGCAAACGGGATATGTCCCAGGCCACAATACAATGTGGAACCTGAGGAGACTTCACCACGTCATTGACCAAACTAACCATACGTGTGAAGAATGTGTGGGAGCCTCCCTGGACGCGGTGAAAGCTTTCGACTCAGTCTGCTGGGACTGGCTGCTGCAGTCTTTGGCACACTTTGGGATAAGTCCAAGATTTCTAAGATGGATCAAGTCGATCTGCACGGCACCCAAAGCCAGGGTTAAAACAGGCAGACAGGTTTCGGCAGAATGGGAGATCCACATAGGCACAAAGCAGGGCTGTCCATTATCACCAATGCTATACATACTGACCCTTGAGCCTTTGGCAGTTTTCCTCAGGAAAGAAGTATGCCGATGCCGGAATAAGGATAGATAATACTACTCACCTGATTTCTCTGTATGCTGACGACATGCTCCTATATGTTAACCAACCAGATGAGAATTTGCTGCACCTACTAGATGTTATAGCAGAATTTGCGACCCTATCAGGCATATGTGTCAACAAAGGTTAGTCCTGTTTGTTCGTCCTAGCAGCACTCAGGGAGTAGAGAAAGGAACAACTACCGGTATTAGACCTAAAATGGACACAAGACTCATTTTGCTACCTTGGAATTAATATAAAACATGGCCCAACAGCATCGTACCGAAACAACACACTGGTGGATCTCAAGAAAGTTACAACTTCCATGATCTTCTTTAAGATGTTTCCTCTCGACTGGCAGGGCAGCATTACTGAAAATGAGAGTGCTTCCCTGCTTATTCTATCATTTCATTAATATACCTTATAATATACCTAAAACATTCTTTCAACAACTCAACATGATCATCAGAGATTTCTGTGGAGTGGGCACAGGAACAAAGTCGCTCTAGGCACACTACAGAAAGACTACGACCAGGGTGGGATAAAACTACTGCACTTCGAGTTATATTACCTAGCAGCCCAATTACAGTTAATAGCAAACTGGCTAGGAGACGGGCCCTCCCAAGACACACTACTCTTACAACCAACACTGTACCACTGCTACCTAAAAGAGATATTATAAATGGGAATCACCCCGCATCAGAGATCCCCCCCTACTCATTACACTGGACCTTGCTCTATGGTGCAGAGTATGGAAGATCTGAGAAACCTCAAACCCTTCGACTCATTGGTAGTCAACAGGGAATGCTATGCACATTCCAGAGACATTGGGAAGCCAAAGGAATTGCCCAAATAGGAAACTTATGGCATGAAGGACAGTGGATTGAGTTCCAGAGGTTAATGGAAGACCATGATATACACAAAGGTAAATTTATGTTATACATAAGCATGATAGGGACAATATATAAAAGGTGGGCAGTTCTCAAAATGGGAGAGGCAATAAATGAAGTACTTGAAGCATGTTACGATTTGGTGGAATGTGGACAATCAGTGTCCAGACTGTACAAGCTGCTCCTGCACAATCACAACACTACGGAATCGCCTGCATTGGGAAAATGGGAATATGAGCTGGGGAAAGCAATAATTCAGATGGAATGGGGAGGGCCCTACCGTACATAAAAATGGTCTCCAGAAACGCCAGCGTCCAACTAATACAACTATACGTAACACATAGAGCATACCTAACTCCGAACAGGTTATCCAAAATGGGTGACAAGACAGAGCAGACATGTCCAAAATGTGCCACTGCGAAGGCAAAAAAGCTGCGCATGTTTTGGACATGCCCAGTGATTGGGACATTCTGGAAGGAGGTCAAGGCAAGAGCGGCCACAGGTGGTATCCCAATGCATGCTTGGCTGCCAGAGTTATGCTTGCTGGCACTACTCCTGAGTGGCAACAAGAAGTCGGCACACTTAGCAAAAATGAAAGACTTAATGTGCATCCTGGCAAAGCGCAGGATTGTGATGGCCTGGAAATCGAACACTGGTCCAAAGATAGAAGCATAGTGGGCCGACTTCAGATGCTGGTCCCTTGCTAAGTCAGCCGTATGGCATAGAGCACTACAAATGGGAATGCATGAAAGTAGCATGAGGATTTATGCTTGGAACACACTGGTACAAACAATGTTCTTCCCTCTAGCAGAGCCCGACCTGGGGAGTCGCAGCAGGCGAAGGCAATGGCACTGTCACTCCCGGACACTGCACAGAAGTCTGGTTCACTGGTGGCAGGGAATTAACACGTTGGTGTCAGTCACCCCCATGGAACACGTTCATGTACCCCACACACAATAATGTATATGTTCTAAGCGAAAAAGACCCCAAATGTGCTCTGAGATGCTATACAATGCTGTACGATACACCCGTCTGCTGCATGCATGGTTGTTTTGTTGGTTAACAGGTTGTAAATAAAACTCAATAAAGTGTTTTATTTTTAAAGTTTGACAGCGCCCAACAAGTCTATCAATCTGCACTAACAAGCACTATACAAACACACATTGATATAATTGCCATTTTTTCTTGTGAGATGCCACTAGTAAAGCCACTAGTGAAACCCGACAGGAAAGCGGGTCCTATCAGATGTATGTTCCTGCACTATAAAAAAAATACTGCGTTTGCATTCATTCCTCATGCCTCTGCGTGTCTGTTTAGGAAACAATCTTCGTTTAGCAGGTAGCTGTATTTTCTGCATATTCCCCCCTGAGGTCCCATTGTATATGAGCATATTGTGTGCAGTATGCTGACCCCTGAGTATAACTGAAGAAAAACGCTCTAGGGAGTGCATTTACATCTCTTTGCATTGTTGTGGGAGGCAGGATTTTCCAGGAAAGCTCCGTGAAGTGGGACACCTGTGCTGAACTATGCCACACACATCCGCCCCGGATTACATTCAGGCTGTCAGTAGATTAGTCCCCATCATTGGACATGTTCATTTTCTTTCCAGGGTTGTTTATCCTTTCACAGTAGGTGCACAGAGAAGCGCATTCTCTTCTCTGTTCTCAGCGCTAAGCCCTCCCGCATGCCTGCTAGCTTTCCTTTTGGGGGGATTTGCTTAAATTCTCTGCTCATTTTGGTCGACAAAGTTATGCATGTGATAATTTATCCGTGATAACAATTGTTCTCACAAAATGTTTTTCTCCTTTTCCATCACAGTTGTATGATTAATCCAGTTTCTTCCCGGAAGCATAATTGTTGATTCCAATGTATGTCAATAGAAGAGTATTCCATGGTCTTGCAGAGCCCTTCAAATCCCCTCTGCTTGGACTGTTCACATCAAGTTGGCTAGCACAGCCTATGCCAACAGGAGCAGGAAGATATTTTTCCACCTGGCATACTCTAGCCAATCATCTCATCGTTATGGAATTCAAAAAACGGGGTACAATACCAACTGCAATGTGCTGCATCAAAGATGTCTTCTTCATCCTCATCTGCGCCTTTGTGCCTCCTGGTGCCTCTGGCGGTAACATTGCCAGTGGTTGGCACACTTAAAACAAGCTTGATACAGTATGTAAGAAAAACAGCCATGAGCTTTACACGTGACTTGGTTAGCCAATAGCAGCCATCTCAAAGAAATTACGCTCCCTCCGATGTTTCCTCTTTGGAACTTCACTGTAGGATACATTTAAAATGGATTAAAAGCTATGGTCTTCAAGGTTTGGTCAAAGTCAAGCTATTACATTCATTTTATTTATTTATTTATTTGGATTTATAAGGCACCAGCGGCCCTAGGGCATTGTGGTGCTGTTACATGATACTTGCTTAAAATGAACAAACCATTAGCTTTCAGAATGACAGTTTACATATTGAGCAGCAGTATAGCAGACAGCTTACCTGGAGAGCTACAGTGTGTAGTACGAGTGTGTGATACAGTAGTAGCAGTGCAACTATGTAAGCATATGGCGGGGGGGCTAACGGAAAAGTTGTGTTTTGAGGGCCTTGCGGAATGATGTGAGGGATGTCTCTTTCCTGAGGGCGAGTGGTAGCGCATTCCAGTTTTTGGGAGCTAGGACAAGAAAGCTAGAGCCTCCTGCATTGAGTCTTCTGAAGGTAGAGACTGTAAGCTGCTTGCAGTGTTGGTTTCACTTGGGTCTGTTTGAGGTGGTTCGGTGAATAGCTTCTGATAGGTAGGGAGGTGCTGTCTGAAACAGGCAGGAGTCTGTGATGGAGAGTGTTTTAAAGAGAATGTGCTCTTTCACTGGGAGCCAGTGGGCTTCTCCCCTGGCCCGGGAAATGTGCTCTCTCTTAAGGATACTGAGGGCTGCTCTGAGTGCTTTGTTTTGTGTGGTTTGTAGTTTCTTCATGTTTTTCGATGATGTACCTAGGAAAAAGACGTTGCAATAGTCTAACTTTGCTCCCACTGTAGCTCTGGCTATGGATAAGCAGTTTTTGTAGGAGAGGTAGGGTTTGACAGCGTATCTTATCTTCTGAGAGCGTTCACTTGTCGAGACATGGAGAGTGTGGAATCTAGGTATAGCCCTAGAGTTTTGGCTGCCGCCGCGGTGGTGATAGTCCTGTTATCAATGTTGAAGGATGTGTATTTACTATCCATTTTGCTGAGATCTCGTTTGGGACCAACCAGTAGTAGTTCGGTCTCGTCTCCATTGAGGCATAAGCCATTAACCGCCATCCAGGCCAGGTTGATGCCATAGACTTTATTGTGTGTGGCTACGTCTTGTTCATAAGAACCAGTGAGTGGAGAAGAACTTGTGTATCATCAGCGTAGTTCCTATACGCTATGCCATGATCATCAAGGTCATTGAAAAGGGGGAGGGTGAAAATGTTGTACAGGGTGTGAAAACAGAATCAAAATATCGAGGCTGAGTACCCCAAAAGGAAATACACCAAACACGGGTTACAAAGGAACATACAAAGTACTTTATTTTATAGTGAATCCAGTTACAAAATCAGATAGCTATCGGCCCTCAGTACAACACAACGAACTCCAGCGTGGTTCAGTATGTTCAGTGAGAGACGTTTTACATTAGAATGCATTTGCTTTTTATACATTTGGTGGGCACGATGTCCAGCCCCACTTCGGGTTAATATTCCTTTTAATACATCACCGATCTAGGGTTCGTGCCAAGTCTCAAACAACCGCATATAACTGGTTTGCCTTTAATACATGTATCAACAAGCCTATGCAATAACTGTGTATTCTGAGATTTTCCATGCAGGCCTTCTCAAACCTTAATACAGTGTAGTTAAACAGATGTTCTTCGTTCAGTATTTGAATACATTATCTTAACATACGCTCGTGGATTAGTTTCATTGCACGAGTAATCCTTCTACACATAGGTCAACGAAGGACAAGGTCTCAGTTCACAACCTCAACAAGTGGCCTGCAGGCAAGTTACACATTAGCTATGTACAGAGGTCAAGACAGCCATGTTGTATTCTGGAATGACATCGTCCACCAATTTAACTCACAGGATGACTTTTACAAAGCGAAGCCTAAAATGGCGGTTTGACCTAAAATGGCTGCTTACATGGATTTAAGGTCAGGACCTTGCAACACGGATTTCTTTCGCAAGCGACTTTCGAGCAGCTTGGCGTAGGCCAATATTAATATATTTATTACAATAGGAGGCACAATATACTTTCTCTTTCGACAAACCCTCCTTTTGGCCTATGCAAAGTGCTAAACACTACTTTGGATCTCCTTGCAAATAACTCCATGCATCATTGTCCATGCACCCTGAATCACTATCAGAAATATCTATTGCCATTAGGTCATTTGCTACAATATCTTTCAACACATATTCTTTGGAAGTTTTATCCGGGGCATACACTTTATGTCCTATCAAACCTTTTGCTTGTGCGCAACATCCCCCTAGCATCAAACACATAGCAGGTAGACGCTGAAAACAGCAACAAAGAAACAGCAGGATTCCCAAAATAATTAGTAAGACCGAGAGTACCTTCCAACCCCAAGATCGCAAGAAGCCCCAGAACCAAGCGCTTAGATCCCAATTTCCCTCGGGAACATGCACTTCGGAACTAAGGACGTGCAGATTCTGTATTGCCTTGAAGATAGTTGGGAAGGAATCTGGTACGAAAACACAGCAAGTGGACCCCACTAATTTGCACACTCCACCACGCTCAGCTAGAATGACATCTAATGCCATTCGCTTTTGAAGTGCTACTAATCTTATCGCCTTTTGTTCTAACGTCAAATTATAGAGTATGTCCGTGGTCTGGTTGATGGTTCTCTGCAGTACTCTCGCTAGTTTTCTGATATCTTCCGAATTCGCTATCTGCCCCCAAAATGGCACAACTGATTTAGCTATATCTCCCAAGATTTGTGCTGGGGTGTCACCATTCTCATCCCGCCGTGGACGAGCCTTCAAAACTTCTTTTGTACTAGCTATAAACACCCCAGGTAACCGGATCCCTAATTAACAGGTTCCCTGCCAATCCCTGGGCAACCATGGGAATGCTACATTATCGCAGACAAAGTAGACAGGTTCGCCTACATACAAAGGTCTGCTTTCCCCAGTCAAATTTGCAACGTTGGCACAACCCAGAACATTTTCCATTGACTGAGTTCCACTTCTCTGTATACAAAAAGAAACTCAATCGGGGCTATGGTTAACAGTGTAAAAAGGAGGCATGGCATCCTTATTGCCTATTGGAGCCATCTTAAAGGAAATCAAAGATTGGAAAGGACGAGACAGTTTATCAGAAGGCCTAATAGAAGCAACATTCAGTTTACTGGTATTTGCAAAAAGCGAGCATCCCAGGAGAGACAAAACACGTTTCTCAAAACTATTCAAATTGGTGCCATCAAAGTTCCCTGAGATGCTATCATTCCATCAGCCAAAGAACAGTGCTCTAAGAGAAGCATAGCAAGCAGTTGTCAACAGTAAAGGATGAATATACCAACCTAGCCCCTTATCCCCGTGTTGCGGTAAATGTGAGCAGACCCAACAGTTAGATTTATTAAAAATGACATGTGTAGCATTCATGATAAGCAGTAAAGTGTTATTGTGGTACCTTTGTCTGTGCTGAGAATCCCTAGGGGATAGAGTATGCAAATGTACAAAGGGAGTAGGAACAATGGGTGCACTTTCAGTAGGCAACAAATGTTCTAAAGAGTGAGTTTCCTCGAGGTACCACAATCCTAAGGCAGTGACTATTAAAAACCCAAATATCATTATAAAAATACAGCAATACATTTTCGGGGACAAGGCATTTTGTCCATTGTCCCGGTTGGTCACCCCCTTATTTATAAATCCCATACGAGCAGTAGCGGTGTTGGGCATCGTAGTCTTCAAACGGATACTCCAAAGTTTGTTGCTGGCGACCTCCCAGTCGAGCGACTTCTTAGTCCTTCCACAACCCTAGCCAACAGAATCCCCTTTCGCAAATGTGGGCAAAAGGCAAGCCCTCGATGGCGCTTTTCCTTCTCCGAATGAACAGCCGAACCGTGCCGTAAGTCTATCATATGCACAGCAAAACCGTGCCGTAAGTCTATCAAATGCACAGCAAAACCGTGCCGTAAGTCTATCTTCGTGGTCGTAGATTATATCGTACTTTTCCCAGTACTGATTGATCCGGAAACAAGATGTCATCACTTCCTGCTGGAAGCAACGTGTCGGAAGCAAGTGAAGGTACTGAATTCGAAATATCAGTTTCCGGATGCAAAATGTGTGGAGAGTGTGGAGACAAAATGGAAGCTTCCCCAAGCCTCATGGGCTCAGAGAAATTCTCCGACACACTCTCAGTGACACTTACTGCTTTTGGATAATTGGTTGCAGTGTCAGCGAGGGGTTCTGTTTCTTCTGTAACGTGTGGCACAGGGTGAGGAAGTTTCTTGATGTGGGACGTGTGTATCGAGTTCTTTCTCCCAGCGAACCGCACCGCTGTCTGGGTAACCAACAGGACTTGGAATGGCCCACGCCAGCGAGGCGCAAGGCAAGAGGAGCGTTCAAACGATTTGACGAGCACCCAACTTCCAGGCCGTATGCTGTGGCCCGGGCCCTCGTATCGCACAGGTAAAACTTCTCGTACCTGGTGATAAATCAAATACAGGTTTTTAGTCAATTGGCTACAATAATCTGAAAGTAGTACATATTCATCATTGCTTAACGAGTTAAATTTAGGAAGGTTCCAAATATTGGCAGATCTCCCCATTACCACCTCAAATGGAGAGACCCCAGTCTTAGTTTGAGGGGTTGTGCGCATGGATAATAACACGATCGGTAAGGCGTCCGGCCATTTTAGTTTGGTGCTGGCACACGTCTTAGCGAGCTTGTTCTTGATGATACCGTTGTGTCTTTCTACTAGTCCTGCGCTCTGAGCATGTCTGGCCGAATGGAACCGTTTGTCAATTTGTAATGCTGTACATATCTGCAGAACTACAGTGGCGACAAAATGTGGACCATTGTCCGACCAGATAACTCTTGGCAAACTGAACCGCGGGAAGTATTCTTTTAACATGATTTTTGCAGTAGTCATAGCTGTAGCATCTTTAACAGGGAAAGCCTCAACCCATTTACTAAAAGCACAGATAACCACCAGTACATATTTCTTATTATCGCATCGTTCCATTTCAATGAAATCAAAGTGGATCACTTCGAAAGGGGACAGAGGGTGGCCCAAAACTACCCCTTCGAGTTACTGTCCCCTTTCCCACGTTGTGTTGCAGGCAAATCATGCACTCCCGGATGTAGCGCTGGGCAATTTTCAAAATGTTTTCATTTTCTGGGCACATACATGCGTAGGACCATGGGCCATGATGACCATCATCATGACGTACGCATCAGGGAGTAGCAATTTCCCTTCTACTATGTCCACCCAACACCCGTCATCATCAAGTTTCCCCAAGCCTTCAGCCCACCCTTTGGATTCTTCTAACGTGGCATCAGCTTGGATATCCCGTACAGACCCAACACCCTCATCTATTGAATAAGCATCTACAGATTCCCTTGAAACATACATCTTCGCAAGTAGATCAGTATCAGTTTGCCTAGCTATCTGATCAGCGAAAGCATTCCCTTTCCCTATATCATCTGTAATCTTTCGATGTGCTGCACATTTCATAACTGCTAACTGAGTAGGGAGCGCAAGCGCTGAGAGTAGTTGTACTATTAGGGAGCCATGTTGAATTTTGGTGCCATGTGAAGTTAGGAAACCTCTCTCTGACCAAAGTCTCCCAAAGTTGTGGACCTCCCCAAAGGCATACTGACTGTCAGTATATATATTTATTGCAAGCCCTTCGGAAAGTTCACAAGCTCAGGTCAATGCTATAATCTCTGCGCCTGCACAGAATTATGCGTGATTCTCTTAGTTTCTACCACCGTGCTCAATGTAGTAATCGCATAAGCAGCTGTGGATGTACCATCCGGAAGTTTGAAGCAGGAGCTGTCACAAAACAGCTCTCCTTGCTTATTATCCAAGGGAGTATCCTTCAAATCAATTCTACCCTTTGTCTCTTGTTCGGTCGTATACAAACAATCATGTGGCACTTCATCGCAGCCAGTAGTATCTTGCGGGAAAGGTAGGAGTTCAGCCGGATTAAGAACTCAACAGTCTTAATTTGAATGTGAGGAGCAAACAAGATCAATTCATATCTTGTCAACCGTGCAGAAGTGAGGTGTTGCGTTTGAGTTTGGTTCAGTAGAACATCTAAAGAGTGAGGCACCATCAGGGTTAGATCATGGCCTAGTACCATTCCCTCACTCTGTTTTACAGATGCGGCAGCAGCAGCAGCAGCAACAGCTCGCAGACATCTTGGCAAAGGGCATGCTACAGGATCAAGGGCGGAGGAAAAGTAACCGCATGGCCTATTCTTCCCTCCATGTTCCTGCGTTAATACAGCCAAAGCACATCCATCACATTCATGCACAAACAACACAAAGGCCTTTTCATAGTTTGGTGTGCCCAAAACTGGTGCAGGGCATAATGCAGTCTTAAGCAAGTCAAACGACTGCTGGTGTACCGCGTTCCATGGCAATGGCGAAGAAATGCCCTTCTTCGTCAAAGCCAACATCGGTTTGATCACTACTGAAAAATTTGGGTTCCACTGTCTACAGTAAGAAGCCATACCTATTAAGGCCCTAACTTCCTTCTGTGTATTTGGGACAGACATGCCAGAAATGTGTTTTATTCTTTCAGGTGTCAATCTTTTTCCCTCCTTTGACAGGAGATAGCCTAAATAGGCGACCTCCTGACAACAATATTGAATTATTTTAAGCAAAGCTTTGTGGCCATACTTAGCTAGATGAATAAGTAATGACACAGTGCCTTCCTTACAGGCACTCTCGGAGTCAGCAGCTAGAAGCAAATCATCAACGTACTGAAGCAAAGTACAGGGCAATTTAAGGGTATCAAGCTGTTCTTTCAAAGCCCTACTGTAAATGATAGGACTCTCTGTGTACTCTTGAGGTGCACGAGTAAATGTGAATGAGCGTCCCCCTAAGGTGAACGCGAACAAATATCTACTATCCTTGTGTATGGGAATACTAAAGAAAGCATTCTTCAGGTACACAACACTAAAGTAAGTATCTGTAGCTGGAATCATGGTTAGGATTGTCGTTACATCAGGCACAATTGGAAATTGTGGTGCCACAACTTTATTAATGGCACGTAAATCAATTATGAAATGGAATGGAATTGCATGATCGCCTTTCTTGTACACGGGTAAAATCGGACTGTTACACAAACTTCCTGAAATTTCTTCAATCACCCCACGATGCACAAAATCGGAAACAATACATTTCAAAGCTTGCTCGCCCTCAACAGAAATCTTATACTGGGGAAAGCATGGCAGCTCAATTCCATGTTTCAAAACTATTTTGACAGGCTCAATCTGTAAAACACTGACATCATTGTCGTCGACAGCCCACAAGCTCTCTGGTACATCCTTCCATTCCTCTCCTTCCCCAGAAGCTCACTGTCTCTAGAGCCCTGGTTCCCTCGAATTTGGACTACTGTAACAGCCTCTATCTAAATCTGCCTGCCTCTACTCTCCGCTCTTTGCAACTCATCCAGAACAGGACTGCGAGACGTGTCCTTGGCCTCAAGCCCAGGGACCGTATCTCTCCAGGACTGAAATCACTACATTGGCTCCCAGCGACTGCGAGGAACAAGTTCAAAACCCTCTGCATTGTCCACAAGGCCTACTGGGGCCTTGGGCCAAAATACCTTCAACTCTCTCTTCCTAAATATCTTCCTTCTCGAGCTCTTCACTCATCCGCCTCCAACTCCCTCAGGGTCAGCCGCTTCTCCAAACAACGAGTTGGTGGCAGATCTCTCTCCGCTGCAGGGGCCTCCCTCTGGAACAGCCTTCCTGCCTCCCTGAAACTTGAGGAGAACCATCTCCGTTTCAGGAAGCACCTCAAAACCTTCCTCTTCGCCTCCACTTTCTCTCCGCATCTCCCCTGCTAAAGTTACTGAAACTGTACTGAATCTGCAGCTGGGCCACTCGCCGTTCTCGGTCCTTGGCCCAGCCACTCTCCCCTGCACTGCCTCCCTGGCACCCCCTGCACTACAGGACTGTGTCTGTATCCCACAGCCCCCCCTTCCCAGCACTTATCTGCACTTACTCACACTGCCACTTGTTGGCCCTTGTTATTTCCTATATGTTATTGATGCTGTAATGCACTTCCCCCCTCTCCCTTTCCCCCTTGCACTTCTCCCTTTCCCTTTACCCTTGCACTTGCGCGATCTGAATGACACCTGGCCTAGTAGGATCGTTGTCTGTCTCCCTTTGTTTCCCCCCCTTGCCTCGTCGCGCCTTGAAACACTTGTGTATAGGCGCATTACAAATGCCATATCATATCATATCAATGAATTCTGGAGGCAAAGGTCTAGTCAAGAATTGCGAGGCAGAAAATTGCTGTGGTGAAATCGTCAAGCACACTCCATCAGAAGAATAATAAATCACTGCATTTAATTATTTTAACAGATTCAACCCCAGCAAGTTCTCTACGCAATCCGAAGTCAACAGAAGTGGACAATGGTCCGTAAAGGGACCCAAAGAAATAGGTACCGGCATAGAAACCAGACAAACAGCTGGTGTACCAGAAAACCCTACAGAAACATTGCTTTGCCCTGACAGTGGAATGTTTGGAACCCGTGAATGATCAATGGAACACTTCTGTGCTCCAGTGTCTATCAAAAACTGATGTTTCCTATTTCCCACCACCATTTCAACGTAGGGACCTTTCTGATTGACGGGAATAGGTGTAGGTTCCAAACCCTGCTTCGGGCAATCCTAACGAAACAGAATATCATCAAAAGGAAGCTCTTCAGATAAATATGCAGCGGAAGAATGATCAAATATGTTCCTGGTGTCCACACTCGGAGCCTGATTGTCCTGCGAGAAAGGTTGCTGAGGGTCCTGTGTAAACTGACCTCTACCAGGGTCCCCTACGCCCGGGCGCCCTCTGGATTGCCTACCCATATTACCAAATGTATTATTTGACCTTTGTTGAAGGACGGGGCATTGTGCTCACCAATGACTCTCTCGACGACAATAAGCGCACTGGTTAATGTTCACAGGACCCAAGGGCACATTCCCCTGCGGGACATACTGACCTCTAACCTGAGAACTACCCCCTCTGGGTAAATCGCCTTTCCGTTTTTCAATCCTATCTTTTTCATTATTGACACAGTTCTCGTAGTACTGAGCCATGTGCAGTACTTCTGATTGTGATTTCACCTGCCAAGCGCTCTCAGAAGACATAATGTGTGACTGGATGTCAGGCAGAAATCCACGTACAAATTTGTCCACGAATAATCTTTTCCCAGACTCTGTGCCTAAGTCTTGTCCACTGAAATCCGAGAATACCTGTTCGAACCGATTAAAGAACTCGGTAGCACCCTCAGACTTTCCTTGGACACAGGCCGTAAGCTTGCCCCAAATAATTCTCTTTTCGGGAATTATGGTTTTTAATTTAGCAACGATTCTGTCAGGCAAAGTTAATATCATCGAGTCTAGTTATATTCACCCATGTATCTCCCAACCCGGGTACGTCGTCAATAGTTCTAACTTGTTTCCATAACTCTACGGGCAGGAGTACAGGAAACAACAAATCAATGTCACCTAGGGTGAACACTGAGGACTGCAAAACAGACTCTATCTCTTTATAGAACCCTGTTGGATTTTCCCTAATGTCAGGAATAGACTGTCTAATGGTGTTCACTTCCTGCCGTGAAAACGGGACGTGAACAAACTGTGATACATAATGTGCAGGAATGTTCACAGCGACTATATTATGTGCAGGATCAGTCGCAATCTCAACCTTCGGGACAAATGTCGGAGGAACCTCTCTCATGGGCAACTGAGAAGTAGGTGACTCCGAACGCTTACTAAGCAACAGAGCCAAGTTGAGTGCTAAAGCTGTCGAAGAAGTGTGAAGTGAAAAAGCTCTCTTATAAATGCTCAATAACTCTGTGGGATAACTAATCTTCCTTTTTACACACTCATCCTGCAGGTACTCTACCATTACCTGTATCACTTCCCTCTGCATTCCTAGCGTATATTGATTATATGTGTCACATACCTCAACTGGTGTTATCGATATGTCTGAAGTCTATCTAATCGCGTCTTTCTTACAAATTCGCGTTTTCTCAAATATCGATTTATGACACGGAAGGAACCGTTTCGGTACATACATATTTTACTCCTTGTCATCCTCGTTCTGTAACTTTTCTAACTCCTTTCTATACCCAAATAACCTCTTGACATGCTCATTTACCTTCTCCACAGTGTCTCCAGAAAGCGCTAGAGTATTTAAACCCTTAACCCTTGCTGAAGATCTGCATTATTTATTCTTCCCCACATTATACATAACTGAATCCCTAAACCTTCAATAAAAACAGTTTTCTCAGGAAAATTATCCATATTACAAAGTGTGGCAAAAACGCTAGCTTGATCATCCTTCTCCATACAATGCTTAGCCCATGTAATTAACTCACGTTTCTTCTCTGGCGGTACGGTATTGCGAGTGACAACCTTTGTTCCTGTACCTCGATCGATTACAAGCGCCTCAGGACCACTTGGAAGAGAGGGAGCAGGCATATTCGATGGAGGTACTATAACTGGTGCGATAAAAAGAGGTAGGGGAACTGGAGGAAGGGGAACATTAGGTGGAGCAAGAACAACAGGAACAACAACAGGTGGAGCAGGAATAACAGGAGGAAGAGGCAAAGCAGCAGGAAGAGGAACATACGGAGGTGGCGCAGAGGCACCAGGCCTTCGTTCATTTAATATTTTGTCAATAAACTCATCGGCCCTCATTACGACCCTGGCAGAGATCCATGGTGCAATTTGCACCATGGACCATGGCGCAGAGCTGCCAACTCCGCCATGGGGGTTGGCGGACTTACCGCCCCATTCCGACCTTGGCGGGGCGGTAAGTCCCCAATCCCCATTTACCCTTCCCCATTCCCATTTTTGCCCCATAGGGTATAATGGGAGTGGGGAAGGCGTTAATTACGCCACCGTAGAATACGGTGGCGTAATTAACGAGGGGTCCCGTAGCGCCATGGATTTTTCCGCCCGGAAAATCCGGGCGTAAAAATCACCATGGCGCTACGGAAAGTCCTAATCTGGCGGAGAGGTACGCCATGCATTACGCTGGCGTAAACCCCTCTCCGCCAGGGTCGTAATGAGGGCCATCATAAATATGAAGATCTTTAGAAGGATAGATTTTCTGAATACCGAGTGAGAAAGCCCTATCCATATTTTTAGTCGCCTCAGACTGTTTGTCCTGATCATATAACAATGCTTTTTCAGCGTTCGGTTTATGAAGGCGTGCATGTTTCTCTCTACTTTTAAGTTGTTGCAACGCTTCTTTTTTCCAATTCTGCAAAACATCAAATGCTGCAGGTGTAGCCTTTTTCTTTAATAGAATTGACTCTAAATACTCAATACGAGTGATTTCAAAACTACCATTGATTGGCCACTGAAGTTCGGAGGCATGTCTGGTTTGTTTGTGACAAATGTCATTAAATACTATACTTCCAATGCCATGCTTACAGTACATAGTACATGCCGGCGACCCCTCCCATCGTGCCGAACGGCTAAATTCCAAAGATTGTCTATCACTGCGGAATAATGCCCTAAAGCAGGTAGACAATTTCCCAGGCATATCTCAAATTCTTGGTGTTACCTGGTCAATAATTGTGTCTGCAGACGCAATGCGCCAAAATTCAAATTGTCAGGGTT
Organism: Ambystoma mexicanum; assembly: GCF_040938575.1. Taxonomy (NCBI): domain Eukaryota; kingdom Metazoa; phylum Chordata; class Amphibia; order Caudata; family Ambystomatidae; genus Ambystoma; species Ambystoma mexicanum. Next base: position 545,251,138 of record NC_090927.1, read on the forward strand.
AAATTAAGAATCGGGTCACGACTCACGTGACCAAACCTAAGGAGGTCCGATCGGATTTCTAAGAATCTTACCTAACTAATCTTACCTCTTGTATGGTGATTTCGGAAAATCTGCCCGCCTCGATAAGTGGACCCTCGTCAAGATGCCGTCTCCGACCACACGCTTATCATCCAAGGATCGGGTCGTGCAGTGCTGCTGAGGTGTCGCGTCTCGTTCAGGGGGCCCCTTACGTCACACCGTCCGATCCCAGTCCGATAGCGTGCGTCAACCTTCAACAATCCGGCATGAATCTTGAGGGTTCCTATTCGGGCGCCAACTGTGAAAACAGAATCAAAATATCGAGGCTAAGTACCCCAAAAGGAAATACACTGAACACGGGTTACAAAGGAACATACAAAGTACTTTATTTTATACTGAATCCCGTTACAAAAACAGAGCAAAATCAGATAGCTATCGGCCCTCAGTACAACACAACGAACTCCAGCGTGTTTCAGTGTGTTCAGTGAGGGACGTTGTACATTAGAATGCATTCGCTTTTTATACATTTGGTGGGCACGATGTCCAGCCCACTTTGGGTTAATATTCCTTTTAATACATCACCGATCTAGGGTTCATGCCAAGTCTCAAACAACCGCATATAACTGGTTTGCCTTAATACATGTATCAACAAGCCTATGCAATAACTGTGTATTCTAAGATTTTCCATGCAGGCCTTCTCAAACATTAATACAATGTAGTTAAAAAGATGTTCTTCGTTCAGTATTTGAATACATTATCTCAACATATGCTCGTGGATTAGTTTCATTGCACGAGTAATCCTTCTACACATAGGTCAACGAAGGACAAGGTCTCATTTCACGGCCTCAACAAGTGGCCTGCAGGCAAGTTACACATTAGCTATGTACAGAGGTCAAGACGGCCATGTTGTATTCTTGAAGGACATTGTCCACCATTTTAACTCACAGGGTGACCTTTACAAAGCGATGCCTAAAATGGCGGTTTGACCTAAAATGGCAGTTTACATGGATTTAAGGTCAGGACCTTGCAACACAGATTTCTTTCGCAAGCGACTTTCGAGCAGCTTGGCGTAGGCCAATATTAATATATTTATTACAATAGGAGGCACAATATATTTTCTCTTTTGACAAGGGTGGGTGAGGTACAGTATCTCTGGGGGACACCGCAGTGGATGGGGATGGGAGTTGCGCAAGTCTGATCAGAGAATACTCTCATGAGTCTGCCTTCCAGGAAAGAGATGATCCATGATGTGGCTTGTTGGGAGAATTGTGCCGCATCCTTGAGGTGTTTGCATAGGGTTTTCTGGTCTACAAAATCGAAAGCAGCAGGCAGGTCTAAGAACAGCAGCAGTGCTGGCTTTCCTTTATCCATGGTTTGCTCTAACTGAATTTTTAGATCGAGTAGGGCGGTCTCAGTTCTGTGGCGTGGCCGGAAACCTGACTGCCTCTTACCCAGGATGTTGTTGTCTTCCAGAAAGTATTGGATTTGTTGGTATGCTGCCTTGTTATATAGACAAGTAAAAGGACATGTGAAAAGATATCCATAGAGAGAAACTGGCATGACTCATTACATATGTAAATGTGAAGGATTAATAGAGTGAAACAGGTATTCTTCATTACTAGTGTAAATGTCCAGGATTCACAGAGTGAAACAGGTACTCTTCATCGTAGATATGCAGGATTCCTAGAGTGAAACAGATATGCTTTGTTACCGATATAAATGTTCAGAATGTATGAAGCGAAACAGATGTGCTACATTACAGGTGCTAATATGCTGGATTGATAGAGTGAACAAGGTGTGATTCATTACAAATGTAAAGGTGCATGATACCTCAAGTCAAACTTTAAAAAAGACTAGAAAAAGACACAAAAGCTAAATCCTGCACAGTCTAGATGAAATGAACATTGCACAACTAAAACATTCACACCTGCTATTAAAAACACAATATACTAGTTTGCACTCACGTTTGCATGTTCTGGTTAGCACATGTTTCACTGCATAGCCCTCCTGTTTTCTTCTCCAACACCAGACCTCATTTCCATATGGCATCGAAACCATGGATCCGAGTAAGTAGATGAAACGCAGTCCTTTCATATATGGAAGCCGGGGCATTCGGTTTGTGCTCTCTTAGTGTGCCACACCGGAGATTCACAGCTAATTGATTGGGAGTCCTAAGCAGGTAGATTTACAGTGACCAATGCTGAAAAGAACATCAGACCTTTGCTATGAGTCCCTTTTCATATCAACGTAGGATTCCAGGTACATGACTAACCTAACATATAATTCAATTGATGAACTGTTGAATTATCTAAGGTTGGTTGTCAAATATCACCATTAGGTTCCCTGCTGAATTAGCTGGGGTTCCTGAAACATCTGCGCTTGCACTGGAGCTACTTGGGAATATTTTGCACTCCCTCTCTACCATCCCTGACAAAATATCCATGTCCATCATAGACAGTACAATAAGCAAATGAGGAGGTAATTGTGGGTGGTGCAGGCTATTACGGCCAGTATTGGCCCACTATCCTGAACGTATAGGCCTGTGCAAAGCAAGTCCTCTAAATGTTACTGTATAGTACAGCCCATGTGGCTCACCATTATTACCATTGGCACCCAGTGGAAGCCAGCTACATCACATGAGGTGGAAGAGGAGTGGTAGAAAACCCCAGACACTGCTAAAGCACAGTGTTATCAGGGGGCTGCATACAAGGAAGTGAATTGGCAGGTCCTGGAGATAGCCAAACCCCACGCTCTCATAAGCAGGGACCACCAGACCACAAAAGCCCTCACACCATTTCAGAACCAGGGATCTCCCAGCACCACACATATGGAGGTGTGCATGTTTCCCAGCCTGGCTTTTCAAAGGAAGCTGGCTACACACTGATGGAAAACGTTTTAGACAACATCGTTTAGTGCCTAGCCATCGCCATCGGCAGAAGCAAAGGTGAAGTCTCTGCTTCCCTGCCCCACTAACTGAGTGCACAAAGCTGAAGGAGCAGCATTCTTGGGAGCAAAAGAAAACAAAGGTAAGCCCTGCTGGGCTCTTCCCACTCTGCTGGGATTATTTAAATTGTTTAAAAAACGAAAAATTGAAAACAAAAACATAAACGAAAAAAGAAGATGAGAAGCTGTTTTTTTTGTTTGCCTGCAAAGCGCTCATGTTTGGCTGCATCTTGTTGCTGTTGGAGCATTTCTGTGGCCATTTCCATATCTTCAAGCTAGACATGCGCACTCTGTAAAATGGCCACCACGTTCTAGGGACGAGTTGTCTTACACTGCCTGACTGCTGCTCCCTTTTCAATTGGCTGCCTCCTCCTAATCAGCCAATTGGAGGTGTTCACAGGCAGAAGTCAGCCTCCAACAAATGCCAACTCTTAAGGCCCCTGTCTGTGCCTGTCTGGGCCTTGCTGGCATTGGGGCTCCCATATCTCACTACTAGAAAAGAAATGTGCCTTGCTAGAGGGAACTGCTGAAATGCGTACCTGGACCTTGGTATCCCCCCCTTCTGACATCACGTGTGTGCTGACTGCCTGCTCTGTTACCTGGCCCATCTCTTCTCTGAACCTTTGCCACCCTTAACTTTTCATCACTGCGCCATCCTAACTGGCAGTTCTCACCTACACTACTTGCTCAAAACTGTTCACTTTTGTCTCACCCACCTGAGTTCTCATTTCCATTGCCTCCACCTCTGTACTGCTTTGCTGTAATACCTTTAAAAAGAAACAAACATAAAAATCGGATTTAGGTTGCTCACACCCTGCATTGTAATTTGGGTTGCTAACACCCTGCATTGTAATTTAGGTTGCTCACACCATGCATTGTAATTTTAGGTTGTGCTCACCCCCTGCATTGTAATTTAAGTTGCCCACACCTTGCATTGTAATTCAGGTTTCTCGCACACTGCATTTTTACTTTAGGTTGTGCTCATACCCTGCATTGTTTGTTTCCTGTAGCTTCAAATCGAATTTAGTTTGTGCTCACACATTGCATTGTAATTTTAGGTTGTGCCCACACTCTGCATTGTAATTTAATTTGCTCACAACTTGCATTGTAATTTTAGGTTGGGCTCACATGCTGCCTTATCTTGGGACTGCGCTAACTGGTCCCTTCCGTTGCCCTTGTATGGTCTGTTTTCTGCTCCCTTACCCTTTCCAGTTCTCATTGTTTTTTTCCAATCCTGTTTGTATTTCCTTTGTGTGCCTCCTGCCTACTCCCCCCCCCACGTACCACAGCTGCTCTGCCTGGTTAAGTGTACCACAATCTGTGCCCTTCCCTATGGTGCTTGCTATCTCTCCTATGTTCTCTACCTGATTCTCTATCTCCTATCCTTCACCTCTCACTAAGTCTGGCAGGAAGAAACTCACGACGGACACACTGGACTCCAACCCAGGCCTGCCTATCGCTGACACCTACATCAGTGCTTCTGCCAGAGACTCTCGCTAACATCCACTTTGTCATTCCCTCACCCGACCTATGGACTCTTCATATGGTTGCTCTTCTCTCTCCCTACTGTTCCTCACACATTAATGGTGGCACCCACTGGCAGGTCCTTCTCGCCTTCTGCTCCAACTCCAAGGTCATCCTAAATGTCTATCGGAATAGTACCAACCTGGTACAGGGGCCTCAACCCAACCTCCTACTTTTTGATAGGCTCGTCCCTCGCCTTATCAACTTTCCACCTCCCCCTCACTGGCTCCCTTGCCATCTGCACCTAACACCTCCCTGGTTCCCTTGCTTGCTAGGGCCACCCTGACTCTCTCACCCACAGTCTTTGCACATACAATCTAATCAGCTCCTCCTTCACTGGCTCCCTTGCCATCTACCACTCTCCTGGCTCCCTTGCCTGCACTCTCCTCACTAACATCTTCAGCCCCTCTGCCTTCTACTGCCTCTATCTCACATGCAGTCGTGCCGTTTACGGCTGGGACCTCTGTCCCCTGCACACACCCTCGTAAGTGTTTCAAAAATGGCAATCAGCTCCATGTTGCCACACTAAACGCTCGCTCTGCATTCAAGCACTTCTCTGACATATGCCACCTCCTTGAACACCTGGACCTTGATGTTCTTGCTCTCACCGAGACATGGTTTAAGTACAGCTCTGTCACAAGTTTTGACACACTTCTCCCTGAAGGCTACAAGATCCTCTGAGCCCAGGCCCAACAGGCCAGGTGGGTGAGTAGCCTTGATCTTTCCTGAGTGGATCCCGGATTCCATCATTCCCACTCAGGCCTAGTCTTCCTTCGAATGCCTGGTCTGCAGGCTCTCTCACATGTTTACTCTGTTATTCTGGACACCTTCTATTGGCCACCAGGCCAGTGCACCCTCTTCCTCTCGGAATGGGCTGACCTGGCATCTTCTCTCCTTTCCTCCTCCTCCCAACTCCTCCTGCTGGGGGATCTTAACATCCATCTTGACTCTCCTGGCTCCTTAGGATCTTTCCGCAACCTGTGCGATTCTCTCTCTCCATTCTACCTTCTGGTCCGATGCACACTGCTGGCCACACCTTGGATGCTCTCATCACCACAGGCATCCCTCTATCTATCCCTCTCACTACTTCACTCCCCTGGACTGATCACTCTGTTCTCTCTTCTCACTTGAAGCTTTCTTCTCCTTTACGACTGGCACACCCGGAATTGCCTCCCACCTTCAAGGTCACACAATCCATGAAAAGAGTGTCAGTGGCTGCCTTTGCCTCTACCTACTCTACACCTCCTACTACTGCAGCTGACTCCCACCCTGACACAGTCCTCTCTAACTTTCACCTTTCCATCTCCAACACTCTTGACATCCTCACCCCTGTCATGAGGGTTTGACTGAAGCCTGCCAAAAAGTGCAACTTTTGGTCCGACTCTGATTTGGCTGACCTTAAACCCAAGTTCAGGCCAGCAGAATGGAAATGGGGATCTTCAGGTGCACCCTCTGACAAGCTGGCCTGCCGCCTTCTGCAAAGGCAATACAGACTCTGCATTCGGTCCAAGAATAAAGTACATATTCAAGCCTGTATCTCAGTGGCATCCATCAACATGGCTGCACTTTTCAAAGTCTGCAAGGCACTGCCCAACCCTACTGCAGCCTCATCCTCTACTGCACCTACCCAGGCCCTTTTCACTTCCCTGGCTGCACACTTCACTGCCAAAATACAGGACATCATGCCCTCTCTCTACTCTGTACCAGTTTATGCACCATCATCTCTTGGGCCCCACTCTGACATCCCCACTGCTCACCTTCTTGTCTCCTCCATCTCCCCTGTCACACCTGAGGAGGTTTCCAGACAAGTACTGTCTATGAAAGCCTCCTCCAAACAGGTGGACCCCTGCCCCTCCAAAACCATTAAGGACAAATATTGACTCTCTCACTCTGGCCTTGGCAGACCTCTGCAACCTCTCCTTTGCCACTGGAGTTTTCCCCACTTCTCTTAAGCACGGTCTTGTGCACACACTTCTCAAAAAAACCCTCTGCCGACCCTTTCATTCTGGCAAACTATCACCCGATCTCTATCACTCCTTTCCTGGGCAAAGGCTTGGAGAAGTTGGCTATCTCTCAGTTTACCCTCCACACCGAAACTGTTGGCTGTCTCCATGACCATCAGTCTGGCTTTAGAGCATCCAGAGGCACAGAAACTGCTCTTCTAAACACCTGTGAAGACCTGCTCTCAAATCTTGATTCTAACTCTCCCTCTGTCTTCATCATTCTTGACCTCTCTTCTGCTTTCGATGTGGTAAACCACAACATCCTGATCTCCCATCTGCATGATAGCCTGGGCATCACAGAGCAGGCCGTGGCATGGCTAGCATCCTTTCTCTCAGATTGTCCCTCCCAGGTGGAACTTGGGTCCTTTCTCTTCACTATCATTCTCTCTACTTGTGGTGTTCCCTGGGGATCTAATCTATCCCCCTGGTTCTTCAATGTCTACATGGCCCCTTTGGCCCATAGGATCTCTGCCTTCATCCTCAGGGTTGTGAGGATGGCACACAGTTCTCTTTCAGGCTACCCTTGGCCTCTTCCTCCTCCCCGCTCATCCCTGACTGTCTGTCCGCAATTCAGTACTGGTGTGCTGCAAATGCCAGTAAGACAGAGATCATCCTCACTGGGACCCCTGCTCCCGCTTTCCCACTCTGGCCACCCTCCCTGGGTCCTGCGCCCTCACCCACCAGTGACTCCACTCTCTCCTTCTCCTCTCGCATCTCAGATCTCTAAAAAGTCCCACTACCAGCTGCACCTCCTCAGAGGTATTCCACCTTTTCTCACTTTTCCCCAGAGGCTCACCATCTCTAGAGCCCTGGTTTTCACTAGACTGGACTACTGCAACAGTCTTTTTCTCAATCTTCCTAATTCTACTCTCTGACCTCTTCAACTTATCCAGGACAGAACCGCAAGACTTATCCTTGCCCTCAAGCCCAGGGACTGGATCTCTGTGGCACTGAAATCCCTCCACTGGCGCCCCATGGCTGCAAGGATCAAGTTCAAGTCCCTCTGTATAATCCACAAGGTCTTCTGGGGCCGGGGCTGCACTATCTACAACACTCTTTTCCTAAATAGTCTGCTTCTAGAGCCCCCTGCTCGGCCTCCTCCAACTCTCTGCAGGTGAGCCTTTTCTCCAAACAGAGATTTGGGGGGTAGATCTCTATCGTCTGCAGATGCCTTCTTCTGGAACAGCCTCCCTGCCTCTCTCCAACTTGAGCCAGACCTCCTCAAGTTCTGGAAGATCCTCAAGACCTTCCTCTTCGCTTCCTCTTTCTCTCTCCCTCTCCCCTGCTATCCTCCTTTCTCTTCTCTCTTGCTTCCCTCCTCCTTTGTCCTCCCCAACTCTGCTCAGTTTCACTGACTGGACGCCTGGTGCACCTCCAGAGCCTTGCAGGTTCCAGGCTCTCCCCACCAGTCCTACACTTGCTTCCAGGCCTCTGCACTCTGCCTGGCACTACTGCAGTCGGAATACGTTCCAGGAGATGGGCAACCTCTCTGCACTTAACCCATGCACCTGATGGACTGGGCGCACTTGTTCCCCTTCTCCCTCTCTCCCTGTCTGCACACTTGCACGACCTTGAATGCACTAGGCCTACCAAGATCACTTGTCCTGTCCTCCCTTTGTCCCCCCAGCTTGGTTGCACCTGAAACTGTTGTGCATAGGCGCATTACAGATGACCAATCATCAATCAATCAGATTGTCGCCAGGCCTACGACGGTAGTTATTGTTCTGTATGTCCTTTCCCCCTCCTACCCTCCTCCTTCTCTCTCCACTCATGTCATGCACTTGAACTATCTGACAAGTCGTTAGGCCTAGTACAGCAGTTTATTGATTGTGTGCCCTTTCCTTCTCCTCCCACTCCTTCTCCCTTTCCCTCCTGTCATGCACTTGCACTAGTAGAAATGCCTCAGGCCCAGTATTCTAGTTATTTTGTTTGATCATTCAGAAACTTCAAGGCCTAAGAATGACCACTTTATTCCCTTGCTCCCCTCCTGCCTTGAAGCACTTTGAAGCACTTAACCTGCGTATATGCGCTTTACAAATAAACAATTACAATTACAATCCTTAGGTTGGGTTTCCCCCACTCCAAAATAAATGCAGAATGTATTTAGTGGGGCAATCGAAGGCCATAGAAACTGAACGGGAAAATTACTACAATAGCAGCAGCCAGGATAGCAGAGCAGAAAACGGGAGGATTAGAGCTGAGGTGGACACACTCAAGACAGAGAAGCAGGGGAGCGGTGTGCAGGACGTAAGAAGAGCATACCACAGGGAAAGATTACGGTAGGAGGAGAGGGAGGGAAAGGGCCGCAGGACCACAGACGAAGGACTATCAGGGAAGGGTGAAAGAGAAGGAACAGAAGTGTAGGAGGGCAACAAGCAGCGAAGGGGAAGAAAGACTGCACCGGGGAGGGGGTTGAGGCACTGGAGAAAATGAAGACAAAAAATGTAAACTCGAGCAGATGGAAATAAAAGCAAATCTGTATAGATGAAAGAAACACAAGTATGTGAAATAAAGTGTGACTATGAATAATGAAAGATCAACAAAGCTTGGAGTACAAGAAGGAAAAGTATGAGGCTAAAGGGGATAGATGAAAGATGAAGCAAGAGAAGCAGGAGATGACGGGAGGTGAAAAACAGGGAGTAAGGAGAGAAAAATACAAGAAGTAGCAGAACAGGTGCAAAGGAGAAATCATCACTTAAAACTACACCCTCCTCTTGAACACAATGGGCCAGTTGGAGAAGAGGATAAGTGGGAGCAGTACAAGAGTGGGACCCTGGAGGGGGAAAGATGGGAGATTATAGGACGTAGGAGAAATGTAGATAGAAGTGTAGCAGAGCAGGAAGTGTGATAAAATGTAGCATTGGACAACATGCAAGACCAAGTCCACCTTTCATTTGATGAGGGTGGTCAATGACGTTTAATCGAAGGCTAGCTATGCTGACAAATGACCAACATAACTTGAATGTGCCTAGATTGGCCTTCACCAACAGTTGAATGGATGTGGTACGGATGTGGTTTGCAGGAATAGGAGTTAGAGCACGTAGAAAGATCAGGAAAAGGTAACTTAAAAAGGTATGCGAAAAGGAGGGGACAGAATTGGGAAAGATGGACATATTGAGTTTGACAGGCCGGACAGGAAGGGCTCCCCTGAACTTTGTACACAGAACCAGCGTTGGAATGGGGCATAACATGGTCTCAGGCACCAATGAAAAAGTGGGCACAGTTACAAATGGCTATTCATTCCTTTTGCGACACTGTTTGAATATTAACCAAGGGGGAGATTTTTGATAGTCTGGTGCAAATTGTGCATTTTAAAGAATATTTATTCAGCAGCACTGCTCAAAACTACTAGCCGCAGGGTGAATTATCTTGGCCAAAACAAGTAGCCCACTTTAACCAGAACAAACTGGTCCACACCAGCTTTTTCATGTTTTTGGTTCGGCCCTGGGCATATTGCCCTCTAGGTCAGTCCACGCCTGTTCACGGTCCCCTGCTCATTTGTTGCACAGGAGCCAAATGCCTCTCGATTTTGCAACCGAGCAATCGCCTTCAGTTTTGGGAGCCAAGATTTCCCAGTTCACCCTTGCACAGAACCACGGAAAGCAGAACTAGAACGGTCAGTCTGGGGGGGTAATTGTTAGCATGTGGAGCGAGGTGTGGACAATGCCTTGTGTTGCAGTAATTCAGGATGCCGGTGGCATAACTGTTGCTGTCTACCAAGTCAAAGAGGGCAAAAGGCTGCTTAAGCATAGAGGTGCCCTCACCAGCGCTGCAGCTCCTTTTGATGAAATCAATATAAACATCGTTGGGCGATTTAAAGTGGTGTCATGCTGTCATGAGGACCAAGTTCTGTTGAAAGCATCACTATTCGTGTGATGATGAGACCAGAGTGCATTCAAACCTGGATCTGAGCATGGCAGGATGGCATTAGCATAATAACGCCGAGGCAGGAGACACAAGTTAGAAGTAGATCTCATAATCGGTTTCACTCAGCCATGAACGGAATGTGTCCCAGACTTCTTTGTGACAGAACGGGGGCTTCAGCAACTTCAAAAGAGACCATTTGGTCACTTTAATGTCTTTTTCAAGGTAGTGAGACCATTGCCGGGCGTGCACGAGAAAGCATAGGCACTGATGAATCATGCAGTCATTTTATAAAAGTAAGGACATTGAAAATTTGAAGCCGAGGGTGGGTGGAGTCAGGCGACATGGGGCTGGACGAGTGCGTCTCAGGTCACGTGCACGGTCCATGAATGAGGAAGTGGATCTGGAAAATAGTTATGATTGAACAAAACAGAGTGAAAAACTAGCTTTGAGGCAGTCAAAAGTGGCCAGCATAAGTAGCGAGACTGAAGTGAGCAAAAACCACATTGATTTTCAGCAAAGGAGAGGGAACGGGGTCAAATGGAAGTGTAACGAATGTTGAAGAGCAGCAAATACAAGCAATATGCAATAGATTTAGTGAGTTGGTAATAGAGGAAATTGTGAAATATGACATCCTCAGACAGTAGGCACATACATGCTCATAAATGCAGGAGAGATGATCCCTGAAGTACCCCCAAAGACCAAGAACTCTACCCTGGGCAATAACCTTCCCATTTTAGCGGTGTTCTTCTTTTAATTAATGAAGCAAGCATTGCGAAGTTACACATTTTGTTTGTAGAACCTGGCCAATTCTTGTATCCCTAATTCATTGTTATCAAAGGCAATTGATTAGTAAAATAAAGTAAGGTGTCCACTTTGTCATCCTTTAGCACCGGTAGTTGCTCAATGATATCTGAAAGTGGGGGCTGTTGAGAGTGGAATGCTGATTGGGTGGAATTGCTTAGGACTTTTCACTCAGTATAAACCTGTGGTTAGTTTATCCATGTGTTTTGTGACAAATTGTACAATGGTGGTGTGTTTATCTGTATGTGTGTATTTGAGGTTGGCCTCTAGTAATAGTTGGTCTTATGTGTATTTGAAATTGTATTGTTCTAACTAGGTAGTCTGTGGAAGAGCTTACTATGAATACCCTATATAGAAGCATCTCGCTTACCTGACTATAAGTCTCCAATTTGTGTAGAACGCTGCAGCTCTGAGGCTGATATTACTTTCTGGCTTCAGGCACCTTGACCTTGGTTGATCTTCTAGCATGACCTGTGATGTTCCACTGCAGGGTCAAGCTGACTACTCTGGAATTTGAATGTATGCAGATGATGGCATTGCATCTCGCCTAGTGTGGTAGAGAGCACATATCTTCAGCCTGAGAATATTTAACCTGCCCACCCTAGAGTTCTTCACCTGGCATTTATGAATTTATTTTAGAATGTATGTCTGCAAGTGTGGAGTGTTCTAACAGTTGATCTCAGACTCGCACAAAGTGTCACTTTGTTCTGGATCTGCTGCAACACCTACATCTTCCCAAATCCTCCCCAACCGGCTTGCTACTTCCTCACCTTCTGTTTCATTGAACTGGTGCTACTACCTGAAGGTTTCACAGCGCTCGACCTTCATGCATCTGGCAACAGACGAAAGAACAGGGGTTCAAATCTACAAAACAAAAATGTTTTGACTTTTTTCTGAATTCATATAGAGAAGCTGTTTCTCTAATATCCAATGGAAGACTGTTCCACTATTTCATCCTTACGCCTTTGCTTTCTTCCATTAGGGAACTTTCAGTGAGTAATACATTACAGATCTCAATGGGCTGACACAAATGTGCCCTTTCCAAATACTCAGGCCAGTTGCCATAAAGAGTTTTATAGATGATACTCAGAAGTTAAAACTTAACCTGTGCACCAGTGTCAGCCAGTGCAGTCTTCTCAGCAATGGGAACATATGGGTTCGAATATTCGAGTTTGTGACAGCACAGGCGGAAGCCTTTTTGTGGGGTTGGTTGCCATCAAATGGACTGCTTAGTTAATCCTGCAAAGAGATTATTATAATAGTGCAGTTTAGCTCCTATTACAGCCCGAGCTGTGGTAGCATAATTATCGTCCGAAATTAAAGGTCTGATCTGTTTTAGGATCATCAGATAGTAATGTCTAGTGCTCAGTAAATAGCCAAATGGGAAGAGAAAGGAGCCAAAATAGATGCCCAAAGATTTAGTTTGAATGCCATGCACTTTTATAAAGTATCATTATGCCACTTCTTACAGTAACTACATTCTCAAATACCACTTTTCTGCAAAGCATGGCAGAACATTACTCAAATTGAGTAACTGTATATGTGTATTTTGCCAAATATTAAAGCCATCAGCTGACATGACCTCTTTACGTCTCCAGTTCTAGGCAAGATCCGCAGTGCAGTGGGAAGTGGTCAGCTTCTCATGTCTCAAAAGTTCCAGCAGTTTTACTGGCTTTGTCAACAGAATTTGGTAAGTGATTCTTCGCCTCTATTGCTGTTACAAAATATTGTATTTTTATGCATAAGCTTAAACTTTTCATCCAGGTATCAGAATGCATGGTGAATGTACTAGCATACATTGAGATTGTCTTCTAATAGAACAATAAAGTTTGCTTCACCGCCTTTGGTCTGCTCCAAGGACCCTTCCTTGTATCAGGCCTTTCACAGTTAATATCCCACTTTTGCTACTCTTTTACAAAACACTCCAAGCTAGTAATTAAAATTGAGGCCCTCAGCTACTCTTATTGGGGCAAAACGGAACTCCTTCGTTTAGTCACCCGAAGGGAGCACCAATCACTGGGAGGTGCCATGCGGCAGGTCACATGATTCATTGTTTGAAGGGAGCCATTGTGATTGGAATGAACCAAGGTGGCAGAGCCAAGCTCGAAACCATATTCGAGTGAGCCTGGTAGATGTTTTGTTTGAAGGTATTAAGGATTAAGGGGACAAGGTGCATTTTTGAATGTATGAATAATAAGCACATAGGCCTCTAAATCCATCTCAGTTCTCCAGAGTGCAGTGAAGTAATACTTTGTTAAAAAAATAATGGTCTTTGCCATAGAGAGAGACACCGAAGCCCGCATCCGCTAGACGACTCCCGATAGTACCATGCTTGAAGAGCAGCTGGGCATTCACCCGTCTATGCTGCCAAACACTTAAGCTGTGTATGGTGTATGGGAAATCCTGTATAAAAAGGGACAGTCTACAGGACAGAAAACTATTAATAGCACAGGCGGCAGCGTGGCACACAGTGGCTTCTGCGCGGCATAGGAGGCTTTTTACAGAGCAAGCCTCATCGCTTTAGACATTCAAGTGTCCTTTACATGATTATGAATCAAGTTTCTCAGAATCATGCATGTTAGGGAGAATTCTCATTTATGGCTAATTTCCCTCACCTAGTGAGTCCCCCAGCAGCTTTGCTGGACTTCTGGAGTTTATTTTTTTCACTTGGTAAGAGTGTGAGCTTTTCCCCCACTTTTACCCCACTTTTACTCATGTTTTGTCATGTGCTTTTACCTATTTTTGTGATTGTGAGCTCTGGAGTACACCACTTCAGTAGCCCCCTTCTTTTGTGTGTTACACAGCACCTTCAGTGCAGTGACACAGAGTTGTCTTTTAGACTTCCTACCAACTCCATTTCTGAGGCTGACTACTGTCCCCCAGAAAAGGGTAAACTTGTCATTGACTTTACTTAGTCATTTAACCACAGATCTAGTACACCCCATCTTACATGGAGTACTGGAAAGGGTTACTCTGTATCCCTTTTTCTCTGTGCCTCATAGATCATTGTTTCGCTCTTTTAACATTTAGACTTGGCTTGTGGCAGTGGTATCTACCCTAACTTTTCTACCGTGATTATACTATATAAACGTGGTATTGTTTTAGGTTCTTATATAAGCCTCGAACTTAAACCCGCTTGACCAAATACTTTTTCTTTTGGCTCTGGTTGGGTATATTCGCCATTTCTTTTTGTTAAAGTCCTTCTTGTGTTTTACTTTGTGCGGCAAACCAGGTTTGCCTTCTTTGTTCACCGTCTTTGGGCAGGCTTCTGCTCAGAAGCCCTCCTCCAGGCGTCTAGGTGGGCTGAATGTGAAGGAGGGGTGTAGTCACCTCCTACACAGGGTATCCTAGGAAACCCAAGTCGCACTTTGCCATGATTGGCTGAGGTGGTTGTCCGGGCCGGACAACCCCTCTGCTGCGTGATTGACAACCAGGCTGTGTGAATGGGGGATTTTCACATTAAAAGGCAGGTCTCTTGGGCTAGAAGTCAGAGAGTCGCCACTGGAACTACAAGGAACCGAAGAGAAGCAGGGAAGAAGACGGCTGCTGCAACTACCCCATCCCGGTGAAGCCCTGCTGCAGGTCCGAGCTATCTACCCTTCGACGACCAGAGAAGATCCAGTCCGGAGTCTTCTTCCCTTGAGCTTGGTGGGGATAACCAGCTCATCTTCCAGAGCCAGAGAATCCTCTCCTTGGTCGAAATCGCTGCACACTGCTGTAGTGGTCCGGATAGCCATCTGAAGAGCCTCTCCTGTTTTTAAGGAGCGCACCTTTTATTCATCATTGCTGCTGCCGGCTTCATCCCTCAGGGGTGCAGACCCCTCCAGACGTCCTCCTTCACATCGAAGCTCCAGGAACCGTGGGTCTGCAGGAAACCAACAGGAACAACTGCCAGGGCACCAGCTTCTCCATTGAATAAGGTACTGTGTTCTGCTTGAGGAATTAGGGTGAATCCCTTTTCTTCATCTCCAAGGCTTGCCCTTGTCTTCCCTCCTTCTTATAACTTTTGCTTCCTATGTTGACAATATCTAAGTACTCCTGGCAACGTTGATCTCAAACTATCCGACTGTGTGATCCTCGACAACAGGAACCCGGTTCCACTTGACACTGGCTCCGGCCTATTGACTCTTGAATTTCTATCTATGAGTGTTCTCTGATTCTGTCTGCCTTGACAAAAGTATTACCTATGATTTTTGCCCCCAACTCTCTCTGGTTAACCCAGGTGCTAAGTATGTTTTTGCCCCGGTAACAATTCTTGCCGCGGATACGCATTTGTTTAGTAAGACCGAAGTGTCATTACTGTCAAAAAGTGATCGCAAGTGTATCCCCGGTAACGTCTTTTGTTTCTTAATACCGGTCCGTTGAAACACAGGGTACTTACCTTGAGTTAGAGTGTACCAAAGTGAATTGGTTGGTTGTAGTATGTTTTTCGTGTGGTTTTGAATTAATAGAAGTGTAGTGTTGATAACGAATGGTTTAAAAATAAATGTATTTATATTGTTCTACCGAAATCTCTGCTACTGCTCATATACTCTTGAGATAAGCCTGGCTGCTCTGCTACTGCTACCACTTTAACATAATAGTACAGGCTTGTCCAAAGATAAAACTTGTATTACCACCTGTAGTCTTAATTGTGTGTAGTGATCCCTAAGGGCACTGCACAGGATTCTGCCTAACACTGCAAGGTGCTAACAATGACATGGCAGTCAGTAAAACAACCTGAACTTTAGTGATGAAGGGCACTATTATGGATATAGGTAGCTGGTGAAAACATTGGTAGGTGGACACCGCTGCACGCTTACAACTGTTCATTTAAAGCGTGGCTCCAAGACTCCTCCAACCTCCCCAAAGCTTGGCATGTCACCTTCTACTGCAAATTCTGAACGATGTGTCTGCCTGGGCTTAGGCTTGTGCTTCAATATGCATCAACCGGGGCGTGAAGGATAAGAAACGAGCAACTGAGCTGTCAGCGCATGAAGAACACGCCGCTGTATTGCGATAAGTTGGCTGCTGGAAGATTGACATTGATTGTGATTTTAAATTACTAAGTTTAAGTAAACATGGCGCATTTCGGAGAGAGCTCTTAGTTCACGGTGTGGTTTATTGGCTGAATTAATTACTTTGGACCCTGGAGACACGAGTTCGAGCCTTGACTTTGGAACTGGACCAAACAGATTGTGTGATTGTGGGTATATTACTTTATTTCATTTTGCCTCAAATTGTCAGTCTGCGTGATGTGACAAAAACAAACTGTAAAGTGTTCTTTCCATTGTTAGATGCTCACAACCCAAGACCCTTCAATTACCTCCTGCCATCTGTAGACCGGACCCCTGTCACCATACTGCTGATTGGATAGCCCGTGTTTGATGTGTGTCTATTTAAAGAAAATGCTCTGTTAAAGGAATCATCTCCTCCATGGACATTTCCTTGTATTGTATTCAATAATGCCTCCATTACACACAAGGGAAAACACCTCAGTATGTTTAGAAGACTAGAAGAAAGAACTTCAGCTCTCCATATACCCGGTACACATATTTGGCACAATGGTCACTACTACAATGTAGTGAAAAGAGAGGTTGCCAATGTCTTCGAAAGGCGTGCCATTCTACACGAGATTGATGTGAACACGTGACGGTCATTCCATGTTGTCTTTGTGCAAGATCTACAGCGCCTGGGGTCATTGTTTAGAGATTTCTAAAGGACTGTGCAGTAGACACGCGCTAGGGGTGCTAGGCTATCACTGAAGGTTACTGTTGTGACTGAAGCAATATGTCCACTAGTGAGAGAAGCTTGAAGCTGCCGCAAGCAGAATCTGCCAAGTAGGCATATCAACAAACGTATTTTAATATCAAGCTACAAAGTGCAAGGTAAGGCATCTGTTCCATGTGCAACAATCAATGTTGAATAATCTGGAATGATGTTCGATTATGTTTTACATAGCCAATAAAGACTGCTTGACTGCCCAGACCATCTTAGAGAACCCTCCAGCACTGAACACGTATATACCTCACGTTGGCCAGAGTACATGAACAGCTCGCCAAGAGACAAACATGCTTCCCAGGAATTAGGGCCAAAATGTGCTTTTCTGTCGAAAGAATAATGACAAATCTGATATCTGTGTTTCCAAGGCTGGGTCGTGTCAACTACTGGGCAGGCACCCGTCTTTGGTAAGGTAAAAAGAAGGAGCGTTTCAGTGCGAGCTCCACATTTCCCATGTGTATTTCCACACTGGCTCAGAAAGAAGTAAACCTACTGTGTCTCAACTACTGTCCTGTCCCGCTTGCTCATCAGTGACACTGTGTTGGTGGAGGATGGAGGGTGTGTATGGATGTGTACGAATGGGTGTTATAGAGTGTGTATGTGTGTGTGTGTGCTATATTCATGAAAAACATATGTTTAAAGGGATCTTATGGTTGCAACACAAAACAAAAACAACGCCCAGTCACTTCATGTGTTATGTTTTCGAAAGCAACCATAAGTGTGCCACCTCCATCACCACCCAGCCACCAGGCACTACTCATGGGTGCTCTCATCGTGCTGATTCCCTTTACAAATTGGGTCTTCAAATTATTATTTTTGTATATTCTTAGGTTTTTTTTGTGTGCAGGCCATCTCATCACATTTAAAATGACCGTAACCAGTAACAGGTTCTTCGTTTATTTCTGAAATCTTTTTTTATCTCCCATGTCCTGACCCAAGTGTGGTCACCTGAATGTAATTTATTTTGGCATATGAGGTACCACAAGTAGTGCATGGCGGTGGATGAGTTATAATTGTTTCATCATGGTGGTGGCAGAGTGACAAGTGTTTGGGGTTTGGTCATTTTGCATTGCAACCATGTCGTTATTTAAGCAAAATAATGTAACTTTTACACCCCTTTAACAATAGTTTTTACAATAGTTTTTACACTGTACATATATATATATATATGTATATATATATATATATATGCCATCAAACCTATATTGAACACTTGGCACCTTACATCAAGGCCACCCTCAGTGACAATGCCCAATTGCCACTTTGCCAGGAAATGGCATTTAGCCATGGACTGGGCGTCCAAAATCATCCTTAGTTTTAACTGGCACTGATGTGTACACCTATGGACTCGGACTAAAATAGCAATGTTTGTTTTCTTTTTTTCTCTTTCGTGCTTACATTTCATCCTTCTAGGTAGAGTGACCGCCAAAGGGCAAAAAACATCCAGGTCTGCCGGCACTGTAAAAACAGTTGTTTAATTTCCTTTTTTCGCACTATATTCAAACTATCTGACGCCCCCATCATTCTCCGTAGGGTATTTGAGGCCCCCTCAGAGCTGAAATAGAACACCTTCCAACATTACTTTGCAACACGGGGTCTGTAAGACACAGAAAAAGGACCACAAACAACAATGGAAGCCACTGGGAATTTGTTTCTGAGTCCCTAACCAATCAGATTGTTTTCTTTACAGGGATTTAATCTTGTAGGCTCTTTGTGAACACAGCATGACTTCTTCAGCACTTGCTTACTCATGGGAAACTCTGACCCTGCCAACTGTGCAACATCATGTGAGTCAAGAATTTCAAACTTGTGTTTATATCATAACTTGGTGGCACTGGATTTCATGGGTATCACTTCATGGTGGCGAGGACCTGAAGGGTTTAGCTTTGCAGTGGTCCCAAATGGGGTGTCTGTCATATAGGTTCGAGTAAATTCAAGTTGCTGCCTTTGGATGGAGGAGCACATTTGATTGTATTTGGGGCCCTGTTGAGGTGGGTGTGTCAAGCACAGCTATGAAAGACAAGACCAGAGCCATCAGTGAGGGGCGCACATCATATCACAACCTAATCAAATGTTTTGTAGGCAGTTCATTCTCAAAGTCCGTCCTTAGTTTTGGTCTAATAGCACTCTGTAATCCATCACAGGGTAAAACATGTCTATTTTAATGAGAACTGGAAGCAGATGCCAATGGCCAATGCATTTCGGACCAAAAGGATCCTTCATCAGGGCAATATCTATTACAATGATACCAGAAAAAATAACATAAAATGGCAACAAGAAGTTATACGCCCCAAAACACGAAGCCATCCATAATGGACACACAACATCATAATGAACATGCGACAGTAAAATTGAATACATTCAAGACAACATAAATACATAAAGTCGTGTAAAATCATGATGAGCAGGTGGACAAATCAGGAATGATCAAAAGCCCAATTGCAGTGAACAGACTAAAGAATAACGAAAATGCCACAAAGAGCACATACAGATGACATATGTGCACTTTTCCGTAACGTTAGTAGATGACACACGGTCATAGTAGGACAACAAAAAATGAGTTCACAAAAAGAAGAAATACATTATGCAATGACGCATAGTCATGAGGAAAAGTTAAGTAAAAAGTATTACCGAGACTCGAGATGAACAGTTTAAGCACAGTATGTAGCCGAGAACAAGCATGAGCAGCACAAGAATAAGAGAAAAAACCTGTAGCATTGCACATGAAACCAAAGTGATAAAGAACGTACAGTGAAATGGATAAAAGAGACGAGCAATTAGGCACACTGTCGCACAGAGAGGCTATAAAAGGCGAACACAGATAGTAAACAACCGTAAAATATATGCCAATCCTACTAGTAACCCAATGCGCATTCGTTTCCAACGAACCTTAGGAGTCAGGTGCGTGTGTACGGGCTAATGCACTGTGGTGAAATAAACATGCACGACGTGCACGATAAATATGATCAGACCTGCTCCAGCCAAATAGTGCGGTCAATATCATACAAAAGTGGTAAGCCATTGGTAACGTGTATAAAAACGGAGGAACGAGTGGATGAGAGAAAATAGGAAATACCTTCTACACAAGAGTGAATGTTCACTGGTTTGAGTCAGTCCGGCTCTAAGAATGTAGCACAATCCTAAAACACATAACCAAACAACACAGGATGGTGAGTGATCTATTACGTAAAGTGATAATGTCCTGCAGGTAGCCTTCCATCTGTGAGGAAAACCTCAAACAGGAAAGTGGACCATATAGTGTCGTGTTATGGCTGTTCACCAAAATATATCTCGTTGCAAAAATCACGTGATGAGCGTGCTCGCGGGTGTGGGCATGTGATTAAACATGGATGGTAGAATGATAGACATAGAAGATAGGTGCAAGGCGAGCGATCGAACGTCAGCCCGCCGAGAGGCAAACCGTTCAATATTACCTAATGCTGATGATGTGTGGAACAAGAGCATGTAAGAACTAGTGGTGCAGGCCACAAATAACTGTGTGGTACTAAAACTTGAAAACGGACCAGCCCTAAATTACAACAGTCAAAGGGCCTCATTACAACCCAAGCGTTAAGGGGTTAACGGCGCTGTAAAAGGTTGCGGTGCCGTTAACCCCTTAACGCCTTACTACAAGGTCCCTTTGCGGCTCCCGACCTTAACGGCTGGTCTGCACCAGCCGTTAAGGTAGGGACCCGCAAAGAGACCTTGAAGGTAATTACGGTACCGCAATTTGCGGTACCGTAATTACCGCCTTCCCCATTCCCATTGAGCCCTATGGGGCAAAAATGGGAATGGGGAAGGGCCAATGGTAAATGGGGAATTACCGCCCCGCCAACCTTGGAATTGGGTGGTAATTCCCCATTTCACCATGGCGGATTCGGTAAGTTACCGGCGTTAACCATGGCGTTAATAGAGCCATTGGTTAACGCCAGGGTCGTAATGAGGCCCAAAGTGTGGTAATTGAAGTAGACCAATGGCAATCGTAAAAACTCACAGAGACTAAGTAATTAAGTGAACTGCACAGTTACGACCAGTCGTTCAGGGTAGTACTCCTGATAAAGATAAGTCACAAGGTAAACATCCAAAAGAAAATACAGAATCAGTAAAATTGTCTTACAAAAAAAGGTGTGTGTGAAAGAGTCATGTGGATAGCAAAACCTCTCAGTGTTGTAACAATCAAGGCAGCAGGGATCCAACATAATAATAGTCAATATCCGACTCACACGTGACCAAGTAAACTGTTGTGGGGTAAATCAATGCAGGTGGTTCATAACGCAGGGTAATGCATAACAAGGAACAACCTCTGCATTTTTATAGGAAACAATGCAGGTTTAGTTCTTCGTTCATTTCGCTGTGTGGTACGTGGATAGCAAAACCTCTCAGTTTCGTAACAATCAAGGCAGCAGAGATATAACATAATAATAGTCCCTCAAAAGTAACCAATTAAACTGTTGTGTGGTAAGTTAATGAGTGGGGTTCATAACAGGGGTAATGCATAACAAGGAACAACCTCAGCAATGTTATAGGAAACAATGCAGGTTCAAATAATCGTACTTTCTGCCCAGTGTGAATGAATCAAGCCAATGTACTGTGACGATTGTCAATTCTCCCCAAGGGAGAGCCCTTTTCCATGAGGCTATGGAGGCGTGCGGCTCTCCAATAGTCCCCCCAGGGGTGGTTTAATGTAGGAGGATCTCATGGGGGACTCCACCTCTGGGAATATGAAGGATTACCTTGGGTATAACCCCTTGTGCAACAACCCTCCCCCACATGCCATAGCCCCCCTCCATTTCAAAGCACTATATTGAAAGTAAACCTAATATAGAAAGTACTAGGAAGAATAAGAGCACAGAAAACATCAGGATTACTGACTCTCCCAATATTGAGACGAGGTGTCTCACAGAAGGCAAGAGGAATACCAAGGAGCCATTGACAACTGGTGTTGCTGTTACGCTGGGGCAGAGAAAGCCCCATAAAATAGAAAGTAAAGAAGGACTCAATGCCAACCCACACTGCATTTTTTCTGTTTCAAGCACAGCTCCCATTGTTCTGTCACAAGAGTGTCACAAGGTGCAGAAACCACCCTAAAACACTCCCTCTCTGATATGTATAAATGCATATTCTGTGAAGGCATCATGAAGCAAGACACAGACAGCAGATTCACCTTTCATCATAAAAAGACTTTATTTATCTTTTTATTTCAGGATGGATTAATGCCTAATTTGCCCTAAGCTGAGGTGGGATTTAGCTACCTAAAGAAACTAATGATAGTCTGTGTCATTAAGTTCAACTCAAAAGTCTGTCTGTATCCAACACCTATACTTGCCCATACAACTAAAATCATACAATGTGTAGGGATGTCAGCACTAAAAGAAACAGTGTTCAAAGTAAAGTTCTGAACATCTTCCAGCTCTGGCTTGTTTTCAGCTTCACCTTTCCCAAGTTCAACAATAGTTCCAAAAGGTCTGTGAGCACCTTTCCCCAAGTTCAACACAGTACCAAAATGTGTCAGAGGTTCCCTTCCCCAAGTTCAACACTGTTCCAAATTATCTCAGGGGCTCAGGGGTTCCCTTCCCCCGATCAGGCAGCTCCTCCACTAGAACTGCTGTGAGCCTCTTGACTTTTAAGAATATGTTAGTTTACCTTGATAATCCTCTAGGTGTATTGTGGCTTTCTTTGGTTCTTCCTCCAGTAGGGCTACTCGGTCTAGGTGCAGTTGTTGGACCATACGGTGCACCCATTACAGTTCACGCAACCGATAACCCTTGGTACTTCGTGATGCTCTTGGTTTTCCATGGCCAACACAGGTTTTCTCCCTGGACTTTTGTCAGTAATTCACATTCATTGTAGCTTTCACAATGGCAGTCTCTCGGCTTTCCCACAATTTATATTCAACTCACTCTGTACTTGGCTTTTCGTAATGTCCATTCACTTTTATCAACTTTTATATCACACTTCATTTTCCGCTTAATTCAATAGTGCTTATTGTGAGCTCTCACTTTGTTCATCATATGCTTCTGAACAGGTTTTCACAGTGTTCATAACTTTACATTATTTGCTTTTCACTCGTGCAACATTTTCATCTGATGTCCTTATCTTTCTCTTCAATTCATTATTCAAAAAATCATGGTACTTTTCAAAAGGTACTTTTCAGTTTGTTCGAAATTCAATAAACCTAGTGGTATTTCAAAAAGTGCTTTGCAGTTTGCTCAGTATTCAATATTCTTCCCTTAGATTTCCAAACCCCACTCTTAGGCCTTTTAGCTGAATCCCTACTTGCAAATTTCCAATTCCCACCCTGGAGCACCGCAGTATGAGTGTTCCCTCTGTCACACTCAATAGTACTCGGCTGCTCCTCGGGGCATCTCTGCAATCTTCTCTGACTTCCACTTTCTTCCCGGCTAAGCCTCAGGCGCTCCAGCGAGCAGCGCTCGCTACTGGGAACCCTTGCTGCAGCGGCCCGCATGGGTTGTGAGTTCCCTTTCTCACACTCATGGTACTTGGGTGCTCCTCCAGGCATCTCCACAGTCCTCTTTGACTTCCACTTACTTTCCTGGTAAGCATCGGGAACTCCAGTGAGTAGTGCTCGCTACTGGGAAAGCTTGCTGTAGCGGTTATGAGTCTTCTGTGTTCCCCAGCTCCAGCTGGGAACAAGCGTCTCAGGTAGTTGCTGGTGCTCTGGTCCTCTCACGGTCCTCTTGGGCATGGCACCTCTCTCAACCCCTGGCAACACACGGCATCCTCTCTGCCAACCCTGCTCCAGCCTGCTTCTCACCTCGCAGCTGCCACCTTCTAACCAGGCAGGTTCCCCCTTCCCCTCTCTCGGTCTACCATTTTATGCACCTGTGGCCTGTCAATAGGCCGCAGGTGCAAGTCCTTTGCCTGACTACAATTATGACATTAACGTAACATGCTGGACCTTGCGTAGTCCTCTTCCTCATCTCAGCACCATAATAGTGAAACTGACTAGAAGTGTGCATTACTCCTAGTTGCCATTTCCTCATCCCAGTTGTAAAGGTATGTGAATGTGGGACAGTAGGTGTGTAGGGAAGGGAAAAGGACATACAATACCCTACGAAGGTCGGGGGAGGGGAGGATTAATTTTCAACAGGGAAAGGGGATACCTTGTCTCACCTGCAGCCATCCTCTCCACACTCCCCAAGGACTATCCACCCAGGTGATCCTCCCTTGCATCTCTGCCCCCAGGGTCAGGATCTAAGATTGTTGGCCTTTCCCTGGCCACTTGAGAAGAGGATCCAAGTGGAGTAGATAGGGTGATGCCCTTAGGTCCCTCACATTTCTCGACCTACTGTTCATACTTTCCCCTACTACCGTTTATGATTAAAATGAATCTACTTCCTTCTAGTTCAGATATAACCTGTAATAGGAAATATATGCATTCAACCCCTTACCTCTCCTTAAATACCCTCTTTTCTCCGATCTCCCCATTACGGTTTTTGTCTGTGGGTTTGAGGCCAATGTTTGAATTTGAATGGGCAATGTTCTGAATTTATGCCAGAATTGTGAGTGTCCCTTTACTGAGTACAGACATGGACACATAAAATGTTGAACAGAGATGTGCCCTTTTATGAGGTTCTACAACAGTGTTTTAGTTGACTGTACTTGCCAAGTGGGGAAATGTCAATGTGAATGTGAGTCTAGCCCCACCCTCAAGGGCAGTCCAGCACTGAAATGATGGGCAATTCTAATCTGAACATGAGTGCCAACAGTAACCCAAGACATGTGTGTCGGCCTTGTTGGGCCTGACTGGAGACCACTCCATAGAACTTGATATTCGGCTACTGCACTGTCTTTGTAGTGGGCTCCAACAGTTTTGCAGACTTGGAGTTTCACCCTTCATCAGTAAGGGCAATTCAGATGTGGATCCCTTGCTCTCTTCATCTCTTTGATGGTGAGTGGTTGGTTGCAGGTTGCTATCTTGCCCAGAGGAGAATTTCCTAGTATTCTGTCACTGGACTGAACTTGTGGGTGGGCCCTCATGGATTTACAAATTAATATTTCTTCTTTCATAAAGCACAGTAAGCTAGACATTGGTTTTAGAACCTCCTGAGTGGGAACCATTCCCTAAAACAGGTTATCCTACGAGCACTAGTTCTCAGGAGAGGGGCTCACATGTTTTCACAAGCTCTAAATGTATTTTTAACCTAAAGATGTTGAGTTTCATGCGTGCCTTTTAATTTGTAAATTCAAGTTATTACAACCAATTTTGGTTTATTGGATGTGAAAATAATTCTTCAGCTAAATTTAGAAATAGTAGAGATCACCCATCTCTGCTCCACATTAGGCATTTCACACTATATTGCTTGTTGCTGAACCGAGTACAATTTTACCAAAATAATGTTCCCTGATATGCCATTCCAATAACCCCTTCCTCCTGGCATATTGCAACTGTCAGAGAATCCAGAGCAAATTCAAATGAAAGGGATGATAAAGAAAACCCTTGACATTGTTCTAAGAAAGATTTTCTCAAACAGCATTAGCAGGTTTGTCTTTTAATCGAGCTACTTTGTTCTGAAAGCTGAAACAGTCCGCTCTCACGGGCCAACTTTCTTGAAATGCCCCTACTCCCAGAAAGGCCCAAGCCAGGTGGTCAAAGGCTTATGCTGTAAGTAACTGAATAGGTGTAGCTTCTTTGTTAGGCTGTATCGTGTTGTTCTTTGCAATATGTCAGTGTCATAAACCAAGACCGAGCCACAAGAGTTCTCAATAGGGCATACTGTTGCATATGTTGACTCTCCCTCGGTCCAAAACTGGAAAAGGTCCCCCACGTACATGTCGGAATGTCAAGATCCCAAGAAGCGTGCCGTTGGGCTGAAAGTACAAAAGAGAACATAAATTATCTATACACAGTTTGGCTTCCCTTTGCCCAAGATAGGCCTAGCACTCACATGAGTCAGTTAGGACCGGGCTGTGACAAGAAGGTGCTCAATCAAAATGGATATCAGGCGCAGTGAAAAGGGGACACTGGCTTGTATGAGGCTTTTACAAGAGTCTTCGGTGAGAGAAACAGATCAAGAAACACGGCTCATTCAAGTGGACTAGAGGAAGGCTTGGGTCTCGGATAGTGTGACAAGGCGCAGTGGGCTCTCTACGAGATTATCTACTGGCTGGCTCTAACTAAATGACTTACTTGGTCATCGAAGAAGGCTAATCTTCTTTGGGGCCTTATACGAATTGCTGGTCCTGAGTGCTTGTTGATAAGACATGGTATCGCTGTTCAAGTGCGGTGGCTCTACTTCTGATTTTGCCCTTCCCATACGCATTTAGCAAAGGCATCAATATGATATTTTCACATAACCAGCCATCTGTACCAGGCTTAGGGAGGAGATTTTTTAACAGGGTCTCTCTCAGAGTTTGCAGACAGCATCTCATCTATGCTGTCATTGAGAGCTTCTGAAAGCATGGATGACTTTGATTCCCAGAATGCTTTATGAAATACAACATTAAAATCCACCTCGAGCAGGTGCTTCCCCGAACCCCATGTTCTTGATAGCAAAGAGGATCTCCTCGATCAAAACCTTTTATACTAATGTTTGCTTCAAAATGCATATAGCTTTTGTGTTCTGGGATAGTTTGTCTCCCTAAAGAAGTATTGGCTGTATGTCAAAAAGACATCATTGAATTGTCTTATTGTAAGTGAAAGTAACTAACATCATTCCTACATAATACACTAACGACATGCTCCTCTCATCCCATAGTTGTATCAGCCTATAACCCAGCAACATTCCAGAATGCCTACAATCTTCCCAGAAAAATGGTCTTTAATCTCCAAGTACCACAATAGATGATATGAGCATGGCATTTGTCTTACCCATCTTTGTATGTGTAAAGTGTCTCGCCAACCTTTCGAACACAGAAATCGAATCCACTAACTACACTTGGGGAGTAAAAGGAAAATGGCCTATTATGATAATGCCGAGGGAGCAAATGCCATGACAATATCATCTCATGTCACTAAAGCTTTACAATTGCACAGTGGCTTGCGGTTATGAGATTAGGCACTGATGGTTGGAAGGCTGAGAGTTCACTGTGTCCCCATCACACGAGATTATAAGACTCCAAGAACCTTTTTTGCATCAGGCTTTAGGAGTTTGGACCTGACCATGATGATGTTTTGTACAGTCTGTCTTTATAGTGTAGGCCAAAGCATGCAGTGGTATATTTTGTCATTGTCTTCTGGGAGGTAAGACAACAATGCACAGCATGGAGCGTTTTCACACAGGAACAACTTCCTCTCTTCTGGAGTTAGGATTCTGTATCCCAGCATGCAGCCTTTTTTATACAGGAACGACTTCCTCTCTTCTGGAGTAAGAATTCTGTATCCCAGAATGCAGAGTTTTCACACAGGAACAACTTCCTCTCTTCTGGAGTTAGGATTCTGTATCCCAGCATGCAGCATTTTCACACAGGAATGACTTCCTCTCTTCTGGAGTTGAGATTCTGCATCCCAGTATGCAGCGTTTTCACACAGGAACGACTTCCTCTCTTCTGGAGTTAGGATTCTGCATCCCAGCATGCAACGATTTCACACAGGAACTACTTCCTCTCTTCTGGAGTTAGGATTCTGCATCACAGCATGCAGCGTTTCACACAGTCATTTTCGCTGATGGAATTAGGACTCCAGATTGCACAAAAGAGCGTTTCCATTCTGTACTGACTTTTGCATTGCGTTCTGTGAATTATGACTCTGTTTTCCAGCATGAAGGATTTCCATGAGGAATGACTTGTCATTTTGCTCTGGTAGCTATTTCCACACAAGAATGGCTTCTCATCTGCTTCGCCTACACCCGGCCTTCATCTCCCAAACAAACAAAAATCTCAACTAACTCATCCCTCAAACAAACACCATCTGGTTGCTGTAGCCCGGACCAGGCTATGGAATTAAAGAAGGACGCGTGCCGGAGATGTAACAAGCATTACTTTCTTTATTAAACTGCATATCTAAACTGGCGTCTCAGCGCCAACACTCCTCCCCTTCCTTTCCCTTTATTAACTACGCCCCCTTTCACTTGGCAGGTGTGCACCTTAAAGGCGAAGGGACTGGTAACACCACCGCCGGACAAAATGTTCAAACTTCCGGGTCAACATTCTTTGACCCACCTTAACGGTTTCTTCATCACCCTTTGCGGCCTGGATTGGCGGTTGCCAGCTTCTCCCTCGCAGGGGCGATCAAGTGCTGCATCTCCTTGGCTCGCGTCACCTCCTGGTGGGAGCCACAGGTCATCTCACGGTTCTCGTGTTGGAGGGTCTGGTTCTGGCGGGGGAGATTCGCTATCTTCCCTTTTGATGTAGTGTTTGAATAGGGAACTGTTTCTCGTGATGGCTTCGTCTTCATTTGGGCTTTCACCATTGTCCCTTTGATGCCGGTGACACACGTAGGGTTTGAGGTAAATCTAGAGTCCATCTTCTTAACTATAGGTTGTTGAACTAGCACCTCATCCCTGACCTGGAAGTCTTTCGGCCGAGCTTGGCGTAGGCATCAGTTTCTTCTTTTGTCCTTTTCTTCACTTCGGCATCCCGCAGGGCTACTCCAGAATCCTCTCCCCCTCTTTCACAGACAGCTCAGATTGTACTCTTGCCAGTCTTTCCATGTCTTTCTTGCACACCCCCGGGTGGGCCAGGGCTGCCCACCACTAGTCTTTCCATTTGTTGATGTTTGTTAGGCTGATAGCAAGGGTGGTTATGGGGTCTGCCGTGGAAGCGGCCGCGACTGTCTCCAGGGAGAGGGCAGGCAGGAGAGAGTTGGCTGCCATGTAGTCGTTGTAGGCAACTTCAAGCTCACAGGTAATGGGAGGGCCCGCAGCATGGCAGGACAGATAGTCTGCCGGGTTGAGGTCGCTGCCTGGCCGATGTACGATATCATTGTCGTATTCCTGCAGTTGGATGCCCCATCGTTCGATTTTCGAGAGCATCTTGGTCCGTGGGTTGCCGAACAACGACAGCAAGTCCTGGTGGTCGGTAATCAGGTTGAATCTCTTTCCGATAATAAAGTTGTGGAAATGTTCACAGGCCCATACGGCAGCCAGACTCTCCTTCTTGGCTTGAGAATATGCAGATTCCAGCGTGGACAGGGCCCTGCTGGCATACACCACAATGTGCCTGGGGTTGATGTCTGCTCCGCTTGTTTGCGCCAGGATGGCGCCTAGTCCCACCGGGCTGGCGTCTACTGTGATCTCTGTGTGCCAGGAGGGGTTAAAGTATGCCAGGCGATGGGCCTCCGTCAGGGCTCTCTTGATGTCCTCCAATGCCTGCTGGCAGGTGGGGGTCCACTCGAATGCGGACTCCTTCTGTAGCAGCTTCCTGAGTGGTTCAGTGATTGAGGCATAGTGCGGTGTATACCTGGCACAGCACCCCGCCATACCAAGGAAGGAACGTACATCTGCCACCTGTAAAGGCTCCTTGATCTTGGTGATGGTGTCCACTTTCTCCGGGTCGGGCATCATCCCCTCGGCTCAAAATATGTGGCCAAATTTCAGTTTCGACTTGCTGAATCAACACTTGTTGATGTTGAGGGTTAGGCCAGCTGCATGGACTGCTGCGCAGGCGGCGAGGAGTGCTGTGTCACGAGCTTCTTTGGAAGAACCAAAAATGAGGATGTCGTCGCTGTAGTTCAGCGCACCCTTGTTAGGCCTGATGATCTGTTCTTGAAATATCTCGGCCACTGAGGAGATGCCGAAGTTTAGCCTCTGATACCTGAACAACCCATCATGGGTGGCAAATGTCATTATTCTTCTGGAGTCAGGATGCAGTTCAAGTTGAAGATACCCTTGTATCAGATCCAGCTTTGAGTACAGTCGAGCGCTGTTGAGTTGCACGATCATGTCCTTAATGCACGGTCCTTGGTGTCTCTCCCTCTGAATGGTGGTGTTAGCCATCCTCATGTCAACACACAGCCTTAGCTTCCCTCCTTCCTTCGGCACGATGACCAGGGGTGACACCCAGGGGATGGGCCCTGTTGCTGGCTCGATGATGCCATCGGAGAGCAATTGGTCAAGGTCTCTGGAAACTGCTTCTTGCAGGTGGAATCCGACTTTTCTGGGATGTTGTGGGACTGGTCTCACCATGGGGCCGATGTGAAGTTTGATCAGGGGACCCTTTAGTTTCCCTAAACCCGTGCACAGCTGGGGAAATTTAGTCACAATGTCAGCCTTGGTGATGAGGCCGTGCGGATTGCCGATGTTCTGGCCAACTGCAGCCGATGTAATAAGGTTGTTGGTTCCAACGTGGATGTCGATGAGACCTAGAAACGAGGCTGTGTAATAGCTAAGGAGGCAGCGGCCCTTTGTTGGGCATCGAATGACGTGGATAGCCCTGTCTGTTTTCCGTACTTTGAGGAGGAGGCAGCGTCTGAAGTGACCGATGGTCTGAAGGGGTGTGACTGCGCCCCACTGGAAAATTCTCGAGTGAGTTCACTCAAGTGTTGGGGTGTCGGGATCCTTAGGTATTCTTGCTCCCCCATGATATTGACTGTGGCGCCAGAGTCCACGAGGAAAGTAAAAAGGCAGTTGCCCATTTTGACCTGGATTCATGGAGCTTCCTTGGCCTCTATGTTGTCCTGTACAAGGTTTACGTATTCATCCTGCACCGATTGGTCATAATAGGGGGCACCAGTGGTGGGCATTGGAGCGTAATAGTTGTCTTCTTCTTAGTACCCTTCGGGGAGTTCGTCATATTCATCTGTCAGCTGAGATGGATGTTTGCGGCCTGCGTAACTATAGGGGTAGTCCTGGTACTGATATTCGTCAACAGCCCAAATGTATTGTCATGGACTGTGCTGGTAGAACCTCTCTTGGAAGTATTGATGTTGTGGTGGACAATATGGCATTCTAGTGGGTGCTTGTGGCCTCATGGTGGGGAATGGCTTGCCTTCTCTGCAGACAGATTGGAAACGGCCCTCTCTTCCACAGTTGGTGCATCTCTGCGACAGGGCAGGCCAGCAGAATGTGGGAATGCTATCCCACACCGGTAGCACTGTCTCTGTTGTCAGTTGTCTGTCTCTGTTGTCTGGGTACTTGTAGGTCGGATTGCCTGTGTTGGATAGTGTTCCCGTCTCCTGGTCTTAAAACTGCATGTTGGACCACAGCTATGAGCTCTGAGGTGTCGTGTTTCGCCGTAGGCATGCCTGTCATTGATCCGGCTTGCGCATCTACTCTCTCAAAGATTCTGGCGAGTTTGGTGACTTCTGGGATCGTGAGAGGCTTTTTTAATAGTTGTTTCTTTAGTGTTGGTGATAGGCAGCCTTCAATGATGCATAGGCGAATGGCTTCATCTAGGGAGAAAGCGTCAAACTGACAGTGGGCCCCCTTGACTCTCAGGCGGGTTATATATTCGTCCACTGTCTCTTGCGGTTTCTGGGTGCAGGTCATCAAGTTCTTCAGTAGCTCCATAGTCAATCAAGTAGATTAAAAAGTAATTTCCTTTGTGGATTAGTACCTCTCCCCTGCTTTTTAAAGACCCTGGCTAGTGATGGCCTAGCGTAGGGCACCCCAATGTGGGCACAAAGAGTCAGGAAAGGCAGTCGGAGAAGGAACATCTTTTCTTTTTAATGGAGTGATTAGAAACGTTAGTGAAAACCCCCAAATGCAGCTCTACCAAATGACCGTTGCAACATGCAGACAGATTTGAAATAGTTTACAAACAAAGCTCTGTGTTGGTTCAAACCAGGTTGAGATAGTGTGTGGAGTCCGAGTGCCACAGAGCCACAGATAGTTTGCAATGAGTTTACAAAATAATCCCTGACACTGAAAACTCAAGCTCTTCTCGCCTCCAAGACAGAGCTAAACGCAGAAAGATCATATTCCCCCTGGGCTGCACCGCTGAAAGCAAGCCTCGAGAATAAGACATGAACAGGAAACAAAATATATGTAACACTGCGAATCACAGATCCAGGGGAAACTTCCTGTGGCTCGGCTGTGCGTTTAAGTGCTTAGTGCCCGAGAAGGCGACTGCTGGAACTGTATAATTGGCCAGACTGTTACTCTGGAATTCAGGGCAAGGAGCTGTGAAGACAACATTTCAACACAGCGGTACACAACTGGGAGATCCCAACAGGTCAAGGAGAGCTGTTATCTGATCTCTGTAGACGCAGCTCTTCTGCTACTACTACACTTCGAATGGGTCCAGAAAGTAGCTATTCTTTAGTTGTACATAAAATGCAAGAATTGAAGACTTTGTAAGTTTGACAATGTGGTTTAACTATTCTACTAACTCGAAAAATTAGATTTTACAAACTTGAAACGGGATCTGTTTATGTGTTATGTATTCATTAAAACAATGTATAGAGTGTGAAAAAGACACTGGTGCATCTGAGCGCTGTACATGTCAACTTATAGGAAAGAAAATACAATACAATCAAAGAAAAAAAGAAATATAATAAAAATAAGAATAAAGCACACATCAGATACAGAGGATTGAACCACATATAGCAGATCCGAGAATCAAAGTCACATTAAATAGAGCAGCCTAATGGTTCTCTCAGAATAAAACAGGACACAAATGGTTTTAAAATGAAGCCCTTTTTCTTAATTTGAGATGCTCTGATGTCTTGCGTAGGTTTGGAGGTAAACTAATTCCAATGAGAAACAGCAGCACCTTAGAAGGAACATGTAGGTGAGAAAACACTTCTGAATTTGGGAACTTGAAGTCGTAGCAACTAACAGCAGCAAAGACCTCTCACGCCCCCCGAGATTTTCAATTTGGCAGCTAAGCAGGATGGAGTTTTAAAGTGAATCGCTTTATAAGTAAGGCACAATAATTTAAATAGAATTCAGGCGTTCAAAGGGAACCATTGCAGGGCAGTTAAAATCACAGTAATGTGGTCAAATTTTCTTTCACCAAACACTAATCTGCCAGTAGCAAGGAGGATAGCTTTCAATGGTGCCAGGGTAGATTGGGGAAGACCAGTAAGAAGGTTCATAAAGTCAATTCTTGATAAAAACGAGTACTTGCACAAAAAGTCTAGAAATTATATTAGATAAAAATACTTTCACAGATCTTAGAACTAATAAAGGAAAATTCACAGATTTCACAATCATGTTAACCTAGTAAAAGAAAGTAATACAAGACAGCAGATAATCTAAGATAAAACCTATGGATTTAGCAGTGGGAGAGAACTCCATTTAGAAAAGGGGGCTAAATATTGAGAATGAGAAAATTATAAATATTCAGTTTCACTACCGTTCAACTTCAATTCAGGCTTCTAAATCTTGTAAGCAGTACTGTAACTGCCAGACATCACTTTCGGCAGATAGTCTAAGATAAACTTGACTTTCGTCAGCATACTGATGTATGGAAACTCAGTGTTTATCAACTAAAAGGCTCAGAGGTTACACATATAGGTTAAAAAGCATGGGTGATAAAAATGATACTCTGGAGAATCCCCAAAGGGAGCTGGCCTCATTACACGGAAGGTGGTAATGGTTAACGGCCACCGTTAATGGTAACGGTGACCGTTAACCATTACCGCCTTACTACGAGGTCCCTTAGCGGGTTGGTGCTTTAACGCCTGCTTTTTGCAGGCATTAAAAACCAACCCGCTAAGGGACCTCGGAGCTAATTACGGCACCGCAAAATTGCGGTGCCGTAATTAGCGCCTTCCCCATTCCCATAGAGCCCTATGGGGCAGAAATGGGAATGGGGAAGGGCAATGGCAGAAGGGGGATTTACCCCCCTCCAGCCTTGGAATGGGGCGGTAAATCCCCTTTCCGCCAAGGCGGTGCCGGTATTTTACCGGCATGAGTCATGGCGCTAATAGCGCCATGGCTCACCGCCTTCCGTGTAATGAGGCCCTCAGAGTTTTCTTGGCCCAATACTATGAGGGTCATTACGAGTTTGGAGGCAGCCATGGTGCTGATAGCACCATGGCTGCCTCCAAACCCGTGTCCGGGTCTGTGGTGTCGGAATGGGGATTTACCGGGACATTCCGACCTTGGTGGACCCAGTAAGTCCCCATTTGGAATACCATTCCCAATTCGAGCCCCCATAGGGTTCAATGGGAATGGGGAAGGAGCTTATAACGGGCCCGCAAATAGCGGGCCCGTTATTAGCT
Organism: Ambystoma mexicanum; assembly: GCF_040938575.1. NCBI lineage: Eukaryota > Metazoa > Chordata > Amphibia > Caudata > Ambystomatidae > Ambystoma > Ambystoma mexicanum. Next base: position 545,285,122 of record NC_090927.1, read on the forward strand.
CCTTGGTCCCTTAGTGGCTCCCACTAAGGGCGGCTGGTAAAACCGCGCTGAGGGGTCAAATGGTGAGTGAAGCGGGAACGTCAGGATCGTGACTGATACACGAAACAATTATTATGTTGAATGTGATCGAGGGAACAAATGAATATGAATCAAGCTTCTCGGACTATGAATGTGTGGAGCGCAAAACAGAAAAGAGAATGAGAGGGAAGCAACAGTAATCTGTGATCTCGAAAGATACATTTCTCAAATGTCAGGATTTCTTTCGTAACCTCATTATCTTGTGGTTTGAAATTTGAAGGGACTCGTAGGCCTGTGTCTGTTTCTTGCTCGTTCTCACCATGTTCATTGAAAAAGACCTTGAGACGCACTGTTCTCAAAAATCGACGGATCTCAAGTTCTGTTTCGAACCAATCTGTTTGTTGGGAAGGCACAAATGAAAGCCCTTTCGAAAGGACTTTGATCTGAGATGGGGTAAGGTCATTTTTTGCTAGATGAAAAATTGGTAAGTCAGTTAAATTGGTTACCTATGCTGGCGGCGCCGTCCCCGAAATTGGCGGCGGGGTTAGTTGATAAGGGGGGAACCATGGTTGTCCCCAGAGTTGGCCTCCAGGCCCGCCTCTGCCTAAAAAAGGCTGTGGTGGTAAAAATGGTTGCTGAGGTAAAAAAATCCCAAAGGCTTCTTGTTGCCGGTTCTTTCTAGCCTGATTGTCTGAGCTGCTACTACTAGAGTTTGAAAAGGACACCCACCTACGTCTTCCTTTATTCCGTGGTTGAGATGTAGCCTGTTTTTTAGCAGCTTCAATGTATTCATCGGTAGTATATGGAAAGATTTTATCAACTTTAAATTCCTGTATATCAAACTGTAATTTCTTTGTTTTTTTGCTTAAAGTAGTTGACTTAAAGTCTTCAAAGATTTTATTAGTTTTTTGTAATTGTTCACGGGCGTCGGAAATAGTTGTGTTTTCTAAGAACAGTTTTTCTTCCCTTTCAAGCTCTTTCTGTATTTCGGCCCAAGTCTCTGAGCAGTAGTGATTGTGAGGACCATAAGGTCCCTACTGCATTTGATGGCGATGTGGCTAAAAGTGGTTGTGTATTCCTTGTCAGTCAAAAACAGACACGGTTCATTACGGACAATTAAACCTGCCGGAATGGTGTCCGGTCTTACATATTCCCGAAGGAAATGTCCATGCAGTTCTGTCCTGTACTTGATTTATAAGCAGTGTTTTACATGATTGATCATATAATGCTCTTGACAATTCTTCCTGAACTCATGGGTATCAGTGGCGTCGTCCTTGCCTGGTTCCAATCTGTTTTAACTGTAAGACATTGGGCCTCATTCCGAGTACGGCGGTAGGGGGTTAACGGCACCGGTAAGGATGCCGGTGCTGTTAGCCCCCTATCGCCGCATTCCGAGGTCCCTTAGCGGGTCCCCCTAAGGGCTCGCCACGTTTTCTGTTTTTTTCTTCCCGGTGGCTTGCAACCTGACTTAGCGCCATAGCAGCAGCCGTCCTGCAGCGCCATAGCTGCAGCCGCTTTCCAGCGCGAGCTATGCCCGCTTACGTTTTCTCCCTCCTCTTTTTTTCTCTCCAGCGGTTCGCATATTGATTCAGCGACACAGCAGCAACCAACGCATAGTCATTTTCTAACCCAACCGTATGATCCGAGCACAGGCACGGCGTCCTGCTCCTTCGTGCGACCTGCTTTGTAACTTAGAGTTACAGAAGCAGCCGCCACAAAGGTATTTTACTTTCACTTTTGTGAGTGACACGGAGGCGCGGCTATCCTCAGCCAATCCGTGCGCTCTCCTGAACAAATCCCAATGGCATGAGGCCACTCAGCCACACACCCCCTGCCGTCACCAATGACGCACTAGCACATATCTTTAGAAGCCCCATTCGAGCCCCGCAGCAGTAGTGAATCAGGAGCTGCTGGGCTTTCGCTCTTACAGCTATCAATCAGGTAAGACGCCGTGAGTCACGGGCAGTACATCTCAGCATTTTAGCATGTTCTTTTACAACAATTGTAAATACGCCAGTTCGTGAATGCACTTAGCAACATCCTTCTGCCTCTATTGTCTTTTCCTCAGCATGTGAGGTGACTATACAGCGGCTTTCACCTACCTGTAGTTTCAAAGCGATTATTGGGTTGTTTTAGCCCCCAGGCATTCATTTGATGGCATATCACGGACTTCACTGACAACTCTGCACGCCGTTGCACAGGATCTTCTATTCTGAAGACTCAAATGTGAGTACTCTCTTTACAAATATAACGCTATCACTACGCTTCTCCCCACCAAGTTTTTTCTTCACACTAACCCCATCCCTTTTTCATTTCCAGTGAGTTTTTTCTCCAATGTGACCCTAAAACTCGATGCAGCTTCCCTGAGGATTACCCCGGTTCCACCTTTCAGGCGCCCATTTCTGGGCTTCCGAGCCCCCCTCATGCCTGTTTTTCTTCCAATTTACCCACAGCCTACAAACTAGGTAATTCGTTTCCTTCTTTCTCTTTTTAGCAAGAAGGGCAATTTTTTATTTTGTGATTTGGGGACTGCCCCGATCAAGTTTTAATTATCCTTTTCATGTCTTCTTCCCCACAGGGTCAAATTGTTGTGAGGTATATCGCCCTGATGAAGGCAACTTTCAACTATTTTATGAACTCATGGCCAGACAGGTGGCACTTTTGCCGAAACGTTGTTTTGATGATGTCAATTTGATCTTTTTCAATCCATTATATTCTTTTGACACTTACACGTAGGCAGACCTGTCAATGGAATACAGGAAACAGAGCAAACTTGGACTTGACTGCTTTCAGAAAAAAGGAAACTTCTAAAAACTTAATTGGTTGGCTTACAACAAGGCCATTTTTTAATTTCTTTCACTATTTGCAGTCCATGTATCTGGTTTCCACGAGTATTCCCCTTTTCTTTTCTTTTGCAATAAAAACTGACAATTTTCTGTTTGTCCTATCTTTATAACCAAGATGAATCAATAATTGCACTTTTGTGTCCTTTTTCCAAACTTTCGAACCACTTATGTTTGCAGTTATTTGTTTGTTGCTTTTTGTACTATGTGTTTTATGTTATTGTTGATAAAACATTGACTTACAGTCTACTCAAATTTCTTCCTGTAAAATAAACATCATAAATTTCTTTTACAAAACTTGCCCTCCTTGTTGCCAGAGAAATTCCTAAAAATTGTGTGATACCAGTTTCGGTACATTCTTTAAAAGATAACTACCTATAAGCAACTAGAGTTTACAGCAGTAGGGACTTCTTTGTTATAATTGAATTTCCTGTCCCTTCCCTTACTGCTTATGGGACAAATCCCACCTTCTTTTGTTTATGCCCAACTATAAATCAAGTAAGACCAGGAGACACGCACCACCGTCATCGAACACTTGACAGACGTCATCTAGGATCTGTAATGTAGCCATCTCAGTGCTGCAACCGGGACGAACCCCTGATTGAAATGGAGCTAATAGGTTTTGTTCAGTAACCCAGTTGTTTAATTGCTCTGAGAACGTTCTTTCCAAAAATTTCCCTAGCAGGGCAAGGCCATCACTGGTCGGTAATTAGATGGACAGTCAGTGTCAAAGTAAGGTTTTTTCAAAATTGGGGTAACAAGGCCGGTCTGACTCAGTCAGGGAAACAACCTTTCTCAAGCGAAATGTTATCACGTTTGAGAAAAAAAAGGCACAAGAACGCCTAATGTGCTTTAAATTTGGTTGTTGGAAATGGATAATCAAATAAAAAGTTGGTTTTGTCCTGGCCATTACAAATGTGAGTTTATAATATTCACCAGGAATGGAAAGAAAAGTCTCAAGTCACCAAAGTTTAACAATTTAAAATTGTATGCTCAGAGAGATCCTTTGAATTATGCTTCAAATCTCTAATATCTTATCAGAGATAAACTTAGCAAAGTCTTGCCACAGCAGCTTTGACACCTGCAACTGAATTGGGGGAAGTGGATTCTACATCACTTTCATTAGTGAAAAAACAACTTTCCGTTGGTTATTACCTGCTCCAATAGCAGAATTATAATAGGTACATGTGGCTTTAGAGATGCTAACCAATTAACAATTCTGAGCATGTTTTAACTCCCTAAATTATCAAAATACAGAGCTGAGTACCAAATAGATTCGAATCAATGTACAGCATGGCACTGGGGATTCAGGTCATCTAAGAACCAATGGCCCTCATTACAACACCGGTGCTAAACCATGGCGCTATTAGCACCATGGTTGGTGCCGGTGTTTTAACAAGTCCGCCATGGGGAAATGGGGAAATACCGCCCCATTCCAAGGTTGGCGGGGCGGTATTTCCCCATGGCCCTTCCCCCTTCCGATTTTTGCCCCATAGGTCTCAATGGGAACGGGGAAGGCGGCAATTACGGTACCGCAAATTGCGGTACCGTAATTGCCTGCAAGGTCCCTTTGCGGGTCCCTACTTTAACGGCTGGTCCAGACCAGCCGTTCAGGTCGGTTCCCACAAAGGGACCTCGTAGTAAGGCGCTAAGTGGTTAACGGCGCTGCAGCCTTTTACGGTGCTGTTAACCACTTAGCGCCAGGGTCGTAATGAGGCCCAATGAGCCGATTCTTTGGTCCTAACCGATTTTACCTGAAAAGGACTGACAACGTTCATTGCAATTGGTAAATCACAGTTGAATCTGGTAAAGACATCTTTAACTGAATGATTATTTAGGGAAGGTATAGAAATATTCTGGGAGACAGCAGATAATGCAGAGGTAATGGGATAAGCATCTAGTTTTTATACAGTCTACTTCTTAATTTGTCCTCTATACCGAGCACATTTAAATGTGATGTCGATGAAAATCAGTGAATGATCAGACCAATCAACTTTCTGATGCTTGATTCCAATGTTTACTTTTTGGAACTAAGGATGCAATCAAGGGTATTCCCTTTATCATGTGTGGGAAGGCAGAAACCCTGAACGTAATGGAAGTGCTCACAAAATGTAGTCAAGATATTAAACTGAATGCAGTTTGAGTCACCCCAATGAATATTAAAATCCTCAACAAATAGACAGGACGAATACACTGATTCAGCATTAGTGATCAAATCTGTTAGCTCAGTGGGGCGTGGCCTGCACACGAACGATGTGGACATGAGCTCGCTGAGCTCCCGCAGGCGCCAAATAAATCCTGCATTAACATCCTGATTCTGGTGGATTACGAACCAACCAAGCACCTCGACCAACTCAGAAAGGCAGAGGGCGCTGCCTGACCAAATTTAAGATCTCCATCTGGCCAGGTGACTGATTAATTCGATAGAACACTGAGGGCTGGAGCCCCGGCACACAGGCACCTAAAATGGCCGCCACCACCTGAGTGCAGTGTCCTTTCAGCTCACGGAAATCACCACGATTTCGTGCTGCGGAAATCACAGGAAGCATTAGAGGCTGCCCCGGACTGCCGGATCAACAGACACCCACCCACCGGAGACCTGCCAGGAATTGGAGAACGTCTCCGAGGCGAACTCCATGCCGGGGTCGCGCAAGCCGAAAGACAGAGGGTAAAGGACCAAAACCCCCGCCGGGAGAACACACCGACAGTGCTGGCATGCACACCTCCCACCCACCTCCTTTGATCACACGCAGCGAGTGGGCTGGATCCCCGCGGCGGCCACAACTGCGCAGTGTCTCTCTGGCGATGGCTCAGTTCGGCGCGGAAGGGACTACGCAAGGAGAAGATCATACTGCACCCGTGGAACAGGGGAAGGCAGGACTAGATCCGCTGGTGAAACTGCAGCATACAGCAAGTAAGGGCCCCCCGCTGAACTATCCCCCTGGTTGGACCTGGTGGTGGAATCCCTGGTGCCCAGGGCCCGGCCTCGGGGGAGACGCGGAAGAGGAGATATCGGAGTTGGAGGGAGGGCCACCCCCTTCCCTTGGAAACGCATGGGAGTGGCGGGGCTCCATAAATACTAACTGGTGAAAAGAGGACTAACAAATGGCGCGGGGCTCCAGCTGAAAGGCCCAGTTGGGAATTACTACCACTGCCGTTGAGGAAGGAGTTTCTCCCCCAGCTGCGAACGCTTTGAGTAACACTTAGCCTGCCACAGTATAAGGCCATACACGGCACCTCTTTGGGTGAATCCGTGGGGTGCTGCCACCGAGACACACAACGCTATCCCATAGAAGCAGCGGCGCATACCCCTGCGGACCTCCCGGGGGAAAGTAAAAGAAAGAGGAGGGAGAACTATCGATCCCTGCCACCCTTGGCCCGACAAAATTGACACTACGGGCACGCCCGATCTGGCTCACAGGCAACTCCATACCGGTCTAGCCACCAAGCACAAGCTTCACAACCTCCATAAAGATGGGCAAAGACAGACAAAAGAAGACTTCCACTCAGAGTAGCATGGACCAATTTGCGGTCACCACAACTCCAGCCCTGACCGACCAACCAACACGATCAAACTCCCCCACGGGAGAAAATGCTCTCTCACTACGAGATGTGATGGCGGCTATTGCCAGTTCCCGCTCCTCAATGGAGATTAAAATGGATAGCATAGCGGCGGATGTCTCCTTCTTGCGCCACGACCTACAGAAGATGACTTCTAGAACGGGGAAGCGGAACACTGTATCTCTGAGGCAGAGGACAACATTACTGGGATCAACAGGCAACTATAACAAACCTTAAACCACCTCAAAACCCTAGAATCAAGGGTGGACGAGGGAGAGGGAAGGTCTTGCGGCAACAATGTGCGTATTCCCGGATTACCGGAGCGAGAAGAGGGACAATGCATGGAACTATTCCTTGAACAATGGCTTATGGACACCTACGAACCCCACTCCTTCTCAAAATTTTCCTCGGTGGAAAGAGCCCATAGCATGCCCTCGGGTAAAAGGATCCCAGGTGTACCACCCCGAACGATAATCGCTCAATTACTTAACTACCGCGACAGGGATGCTTTCCTGCAGATGTTACGCTCACAAGGGACGATCACCCATAATGGCTGGAGAATCGCAATATTCCCCGATTATACCCGAGAAATACAGCGGGCACGACAATTGTTTGAACCGCTCAAGAAACAGCTGGCACACATGAACGTGAAATACGGCCTGCTCTTCCTGGCACAACTCAAGATTTATCATAAGGGAACCACAGTACACTTCTCTGACCCACAGGAGGCCTGGAAATGGGCTGAGGCCCATATTGAGGGAGACAGGACCACAGGACCAAGGAGACAGAAAGGAAGACCCCGAACTGGACCAAGACAGGCCTCCCCGAGGAGGGATCCAGAACTGGCGGGATAGGACGCCCCGGAACAGGCAGCAGAACAAAACGAACGATGAACAGGTTATGAGCCTTCACCAGAAGGAGAAGGCGACCTACCGCAACACAATGAGACTCTGGTCCTGGGCCTCTGGCCCCACCACACGAAGTAATCCACCAAGAATGACTCTAAAAGCTGGCGCAGGAGAAGGGACTCCGGGATGGGCTCACCCCACCCCCCGGTAGGAATCCCCACTCTTCTTGAGCTCTACTTAAAGGTTTGGATTTTGAGCTGACACCTTAAGTTTCGAGTGTCAGCAATGTTGGGACGACAGGTACTTCGAGTTGGGGTGGAGTATAGGGAGGGGGAGGGAAGGGAAAGTTTGTAGGGTTTTTTGTTGTTTCAGGGCTATCACATGTTCATAAGAAGATTTATTCACTAGCCCCCACAGGGACCACCTCGTATCACTCCACACAGAAACTTCACTCCCATGACAAATGTTAAAGGAGTATCGCCCCTTCCTTGGGGTCGCAACACCCTGAAAACCTCTAACACGTGCTGTAAATTACATCTACACAAGCCCAAGCACTACCCACACAACGCTCCAGGTCTCCTAAACTGCTCACCTGGAATGTGAATGGCATGGGTTCTGGGATCAAAAGGTGCCTCATCATGCAATTCTTGAATAGACACTCCCCCGACATGGCTCTGATAACTGAGATACATCTAACAGGTTCAAAATGTGCCTTCTTCCAGAGAACCAATTATCGGCCCGCATTCCATGCAGGGTATACAATGGGATCCAGAGGCACCCTTATTCTTATACACAAACGTACCCTGCAGACGATAGAACAGGACCCCAGGGATCGATACGTGTTCATCCTGGGAACGCGCTGGGGTGAAAAGCTGACTATTGCTTCAATCTACACTCCACCCGGGCTGGGCAGGAACTGCTTAACGACCTTACCACTCTTTTTGGGAAACATCGACCTGATATGTACATCCTGGGGGAGACTTTAATGACGCAATGTGCAACAACACAGACCGCACCCACCTTAGGAACAGGAATCCAGACACCCCCACAAAGTTGGCTAACTTCACATCGGCTTTAGGCCTCCAGAATGTGTGGCGGGCACTACACCCCGGAACCAGAGAATACTCGTTCCACTCGGGAGCCCACAGGTCCATGTCCAGGTTGGACTACTTCTTCCTCCCGAACACCGACCTCTACTGGATAATGTCCGCAGAGATGCTTCCTTGAGGCATCTCGCATCATTCGCCACTGACAATGGAACTGAGTATGCAGGGTGTCCTCCCCCCTAGAAGATGGAGTTTGAATAACTACTACCTTGGGTTCCCCGAATTGATCGATTGCCTAACTGATGTGTCCAACGAATACTTCGAACTCAACGAGGACACAGTAGATAGCCCTGTGAAAGTGTGGGAAGCCTACAAAACGGTGCTGAGGGGAGAGGTGATCTCCTGGTCGGCAAGGAAAAAAAGGCTCCAAAAGATAGTGGAAGCCGAGGGGGAAGTGAACACCTGGGAGGATAAACACATTCTTGATCCCACCCCCGAGACTCACGGGTCCCTTAAACACGCCCAAGAGCCCCTCCGGAATAGGGTGATGGATAACGCTAAGCAGGCCCACTGGCACTCCAGAGCAAGAATATATGAACTCAGGGACAAGGCGGGCAAAATGCTTGCCTGGCTTGAGAAAAGAGATGAGGGACAATGCCACGTCCGGGAAATAGTCACTTCACATGACAAAAGGTCCCAATCGGATGCTGAAATAGCAGAGGCCTTTTCCGAGTTCAATGGAACCTTTTCCAAGGCCCAACTCTCCCGCTTGACCCATCCCTCCTAGATAACGTCATACTGCCAACCCTCTCAGCACAACAAAAGGAACAATTGGACGCCGCTCTATCGAACGCAGAAATCACAGAAGCCATAGCACAACTACAGACAGAGAAAACACTGTGTCCTAACGGATTCCCATTGGAAACCTGGCAAAAACTAGGTGCAGACAAAATAGCGTCCCCCCCTTCATAGAATGTTCCTCCAAGCCTGTGACAGGGGGCCCTTCCACCAGACTTATGCAGGGCAACCATAGTAGTCATGCCAAAGCCAGATAAACCCCCTGAACAACGTGCCTACTACAGACCCATATCTCTAATTAATAGCGAAGCCAAAGTTCTCGCCAAGCTCCGAGCTAACCGGTTACAATTGGTCGCACCCACCCTGGTCCACCCGGATCAATGCGGCTTTATGCCTCACAAGTCGACCCGAATTAATCTGCGACGTCTCCATCTGGCACTAGAGCGCGCTCCTATTATAGACGGACCATTGGCCCTACTGGCAATATATTTTGAGAAGGCGTTCGACTCGATCCGATGGGACAGCCTCTGGGAAATCATGCAGTGTATGGGATTTGGGGAGACCTTTCTGGGATGGGTGCGATTGCTAAACACCAACACCCAGGCAGAAGTGAAGGATAAATGGATGGTCATCCCGATCCTTCCCTCTTGGTAGGGGCACCAGACAAGGCTGCCCACTATCCCCCCTTCTCTTCACCCTCGCGATAGACCCGCTCGCTTTGTGGCTTCACCAGAATGCAGACTGGATAGGGTTCAGATGGCCGGACATCCCTATATGCAGATGACCTCCTGATATACCTGGAGGACCCAATGCAATACTGCCCCAGAGTGACGCAGATGCTCATCCACTTCGGCAGGTTTAGTGGACTGCGAATCAACTGGGGAAAATCCATTTTCTTTCCAGTAAAAGGTGGGGCACAGGCCATCCCTCAAGAATGCCCATACCGGGTGGACCAACAGTGCTTCCGATACCTGGAAATCTGGATATCCAAGGACCTGGCGGGGTATATAAAACACAATCTCCAACCAATTACGGTCCGGTTTCTTAACAATGTTCAATATTGGAAACTCCTCTCCCTGACTCTTATGGGCAGAGTTGCACTTTTCAAAATGATGACCCTCCCAAGATTTCTCTACATCCTGCAAAATGCCCCGCTCAAGATCCCAAACTTGGAATTCGACCAGGTAGAGATACTCCTCAGGGAACTCATATGGGGTGGAAACCAACCACGCATCGCGTTAGCCACGCTCCAGAGGTCGATATGGGAAGGGGGGATAGGAGTACCCCGCCTCCAAACCTACTATTGGGCTTCACAATTAGCAGTGGTTAACGACCTACTCCATGGGGACCGGGATCTACCCCACATACGGGCCGAGATAGCCTCCATTCACAACGTAGACCCACTTAGTCTCCTATATCAGCCCCCTCCGAGATCCTCTCAACACACAACCACAACTCACATCATTACAGTTTGCAAACAGGCACATAAGTTTGTTGGATGGAAAAACAAAATTACTGCCACACAACCCCTGTGCAAAACAGCAACCTGACCGAAATAGAGGAGTTTGAGCCATGGCCCAAATGTGTAAGGGCGGGAATCCTGAAGGTTGGGGATATTCTTGCAGGCGGGAAACTGGCCACATTTGACACTCTGCGATCGCAATTCCAAATCCCAGGTACAGAGCGATATCACTGTATGCGACTGGCCCACGCCCTGAAAACCCACATACCAGCAGACACTATTGTACCGGAATACACTCCTATAGAACGCAACATGCTGCCCGCATATATCCCTACCAAATGCACTTCCATCCTATATAACGCTATATCATCCTTTGCAACCCCCGAATTGAGCAGTCTAAAGGCGAAATGGGAAGTAGATGTGGGGGAAATAGATCCAGAGGACTGGATACAAGTGCTCATGCATCCCCGGGAGATTGCTATCTCCTCCAGGCTCTGCCTGGTACAGCTGAAAATACTCCACCGAGTATATTATCCCAGGACACGCTTGTACGGCTGGAAACGAGCCCCAAATCCAACCTGTCTTCGATGTGGAGAGGAAATATGTATCTTCATACACATCCTAGGGACATTCCCCCGGATACAGGCCTTTTGGACTGCATGCTGTAACAAACTCACTAGAGTCCTGACCCGACCCATACCACTGGACCCAAGGGCTTTACTCCTAGGCATACCCATCGAAATAGATGTTAATAAATGGGAGAAACTGCTTCTACACACAGCAATGGGCTGATCAAACGCAACATAACGCAGAAATGGGGAGCCCCAGAGCCCCCAACGCTGGACCAATGGATAACGGATATGGACACATGCGCCATGATAGAGCGCAGAATCTACAATGCAAGGGGCTCTCCGAACAAAGTCTCGAAAATATGGGAAAGGTGGGAAGAGGGCTTCACATGTGGCAGTAAAGGACTTTCTGCCACATGTGATACGAGCACAAACAATAAATATAAGTACTCATGTAAAGGCTCTCTGGAGATGGACAACATGTGTAATACCTTTTGATAGTGAATGAACATGATAGTCCCTATGTTGATCTTGTTTTGTTGTTTGTTGTCTTAAAACAATAAAAAATGTTTTATTAAAAAATAAATCTGTTAGCTCAGAGAAGAATCGTTCATTCTTCTGTGGTGGCTGATAGATTCCAAAAAAAATTACATTTGTAGATGTATGAGCAAAAGATTCCAAAGCAACACTTTCAAATGAAGAAATCTAATTAATACTTAAACATTTGAAGGTTTGATGAAAAGCAATATTAACACCCCCATCCATTTTATCAGACTGATTCTTGTGCATAATCTCAAAGCCTTTAGAAGCCAAAATGTCCAAAATATGTTGGGATTGAAAATGCAACCAAGTCCCTATAATAAACAGAAGGTCGGTGAGATGTGCAGTAAGAGAGTCTTGAATAGCCCCAGCATGAGCAGCAGCGGAACAAGCATAAATCAATAAACAATAAAATTGATGGTTCTTAACAGACATCCGATTGCCAGTCATGGATGATAATTGAATGCCAACAAGGACAGAGTGAAAAGGTTTCCCAGTAGATTTCATATTTGGTAACCTAAATGGAGAGGTCTGAATCGAGGTGTGCAAGAAGTTCTGGAGCACCTACTCTGCTGTAGCCTTACTATGGTGCAGACACACCTTAATCTGATTGTTGAATATAGTTCAGCGCTAAACATGGCTCCAAATAGAGATAATAAAAAAAGCAGCCTTACCAGTACGCTTTGGGAACAATACATACAATTAAGACTACAGGTGTAAGCACAATATCACCTTTGGTACAAGGCCTGTACTACACAGTTATGTGGTAGCAGTGGCTGAGCAGCCAGACTTATCTCAAGAAGGATGTGAGCAGTACAAGATGTTACACAAATGACTTGCAATCACAGTAGTTCAAACAAACACTTACTCAAGGTTTCTTGGTAAACTAATATACATTTATTTAGACATTTCATTAGAAAACATTCCACTAAAAAGAAGCAGCTCAATATCACACTATAATACACTACAGTACACAACCAATACAAGTTATGCTCCCCTGAAGTGGGAGCAAAATGACACTTCAGTAACTTTCAAAAGGGGTAGAAAGACAAAGGTTATAAGAATCAAAACACAATGGCCCTCATTACAAGTCAGGCGTTAAGGGGTTAACGGCGCTGTAAACGGCGCCATCCCTTAACGCCTGATTACAAGGTTCCCTTTGCGGGTTGCATTTTAACGCCTGCTTTTTGCAGGCGTTAAAATCCAAGCCGCAAAGTGACCTTGGAGCTAATTACGGCACTGTCATTTACGGTGCCGTAATTAGCACCTTCTCCATTAACATGGAGCCCTATGGGGCTGACTGGCAATGGTGAAGGGGCAATGGTGGATGGCGGAATTAGCACCCCCACCCACCTTGGAATATGGCGCTAATTCCGCTATCCACCATGGCGGAGACCGGCATGGACCATGGTGCTAATAGCACCATGGTCCTACGCCAGGGTCGTAATGAGGGCCAATGACTTTCATAGGCAGGGCAAATTGTTTCAGTTCACTACAAGAGGCAATTCAATTCAATAGGCCTGGGCCAAAGTCAATAGTTCAGTGTCTTGGATAGGATAGCACAGTTCAAGTAGTAAAAAGTTAAGTCTTTGCCAATGTTCTTAGAAGTAGTTTGCCAGAAAATGTTATATGTCGGATTAGGAGCGAACAAGACTCCAAAGTTGGGAAAGTTTCACAAACTTTCACCACGGCAGAAAGGATTTCCAAGCCGTATTTGCACAGTACTTTATGGATGAACAAAAGTTGTAGCTGAGGCAGTTGTTCCTGGCAGTTCCTGCAAATCTCGCTGTTCCTGAGCTTCAGTCGTGGGGACAAGATGGAGGACGCCAGGAGGTTCCTGCACTGCCCAGGGAAGAAGCCACAAGCTTGGCTAAATGTCGTTTTTTACGGTGTGACTGCCTTAAAGTCCACAAACTGGTATCCTTCTCACTGGCTATCCAGTTTTCAACAGCACTCTGAAGAAAATTCGACCAGTATGGAGATGGTGTCCAGGTGGCTTGCGAGTTGGTTGTTCCCACCAGCTCAAGGGAAGACGTTGTCCTTGAAGGGGCTTCTCTGTCAAGGGACTTTCAGGCAATTTAGACCTGTAGCAGGGCTTCACCGGGCAAACCAACGATCCAGGAGTTGCAGCAGTTGTCTTCCTTCAGCTCGTCTTCGGTTCTTTCGTTCCAGTGGTCGACTCTGCCTTCCAAGTCCCAGAGACCTGCTTTTAAACAGTTTTCTCCCATTCATTCCAGCCTAGCTGTAACTCACCCAGCAGGGTGGCTGACCTTGCCGGACAGTCAGCCAGCCAATCAGGTCAGAGTGCATTGAGGTCTCCTAGGAGACTAAGCACAAGGAGTTTCGGGCACCTCTCTCACATTCTGTCCACCCCAGACACTCAGGTGCCAGAGGAGGGCTTCAGCACTGAAGCCCGCCAAAGGCCATCGAACAAAGGGACCACACCTGATTTGGCATGCAGAGACAAACACTAGAATGTCCTTTCCTAAAAGAAACGGCAGAAAAAGATGACCGAGTCTGTTTTTACAGAGGAGTCTTGGCCGCCATATTGAAAAACATGGCTGACACGATTTTTAGCTACCGGTGTTCGCAGTAAGGAAAATCATGGTAGTTTGTTCTAAAACCACTGCCGCCAGCCATTTCAAGGGGAAAGGGTAACATTTGACAGTGTTCAGGAGGAGAGGAATTCACTGACGGGCCCATAGGTCAGCGCTCACCCTCTAGAATTTGTAAGACAAGATAGCTGCACCATGTGAGGACAAGGGGTACAGGATTCACTTACTCTAGCACGACTCAATAATGAGGACTCAGTAAGTTGGCAAAGGGAAGTCCGTTTAATGACAAGTACACCAAACAGAGAAACAAATGGAAATCAGCAGCATTGCGATCACCTGTCTCGCTCCGGCTTCCTCGAACTTCAGTCAAACAATCATTGTTATAGGCAAAACTCGTCATCACTGACGTCTAATTCTATAAAAAATCATCATGCAATATAATTGGTTAGGAAAGGTAACTTAAGTATAGGTGTTACATCTGCATATGATAATAGGGCATGCGGATTGGATAACTCTTATCGGGTGGGCGTCTACGCCCATCCCTCTACATCACGTGTGATGGATTTCACTACATCTACGACGTCTTATTGGTTCTACTATCTATAGGACTCCAGATAACTTGGTTCATTGTGATTGGGCAGGTTACACCCCTGGACATAAATCCCCGTTTTAATTAGAGGCATGCAGAATGGACACCCATGTGCCTGGTGTCCCAAATTTCACCCTGCCTCCCTTCCATCAATCAGTGTTTTAGGGCGATGTGTCAATTAGTTGGCTAAGGATGGTCTCGAAAACTGTAGTCTCTTATCTGGAAAAGTTATGGCATCCTCGGGTCCTGGATGACATCAGGCGGTGGTACTTCTTCGCGCCTGGCTGGTCACGTGTTAGTTCACCATGAATCTGCCTCAGTTTCCAGCTTTTAGTGCATTTAATTCTGTTTCAGCCTCACCACCTGCATGGGCCCCCCCTTATCTTGACCTTCATGAGGCAGGCTGGTATGCTCTGAAGTTTGAGTCTTGTTAACTGATGCTCTCCTCCCTTTCTCTGGTTGACCTCGATTTCCTAGGCATGAGCCACTCTTTGTTGAGTTTCGATTCCGCTCCTTCTCTTGCCTTTGGCTGGGTTACGAAACTTGGCCTGTCAGGCCTCTGGCAGCCTGGGTACATTTCTGCTTTTACAAAATGGAGTCGCACTTGTATAATGTGCCTTATTGAGGTAGATATATGGTTGGCGCTTGCAGCTCTATCTTCTACTAAGCATTGCAAGCAGTATCGATTTCTTAGCATCTTGCGTTTCAAGCCTATTTACACACGGTTAACAGGTCGGTTGCTTCCATCTTGTCTCGTAGCACTGTTTCCTCACGTTTTAACATCGTCTCTTCTCTGTGTACATTATATCTATTTTCATAGTTACTCGCACTGGCGTGTTATCTTCAATAGCTGCTTTTGTTCATTCATGAGTCTGTTCAGGCCCTTGAGTCATTTCCACTAGCCTTCCATTAGGGCTCTTTAGGTCTCTTAATGGACCGTCTGTAGGTACTCTTCGTTTTGTATCAGCGGCTGGTACGGCTGTCTGATAGGGTACCGTGCTGCCCAGGGTTGTCTGGTTATGGCCGCTTCAACGGGTATGGATCTTCTGATGTATACTGGGAAGGGGCCGAGTGCAGCTCTTTGTTGGTTCATTTGCTCCTCATACGTCACATACCTTGGCGAGTACGCTTCTGGTATCTCAAAATGAGGGGAAGGGGTGCAGGCCATGGCTGGGACCTCCTCTACATTCCCCCCTCTGGTCGGTTCATCGACCACTTCTGCAACCTCCTTTGCATTTATTTCTTTTGATTCTTCGGTGTCATGCTCATCGTCTTCAGGGTTTGTACATGATGGTGTGAATGTGTGAGCCTTTGGAGTCCATATTTTTATCACTCCCTTCAAACTCCCTGCTGTGTTCGTCTTTGTTCCACGTCATTAGCTGACATTGTCCATTTGGGCTGCAGTAGATCCATTTTCCTTCATAACTTCTTTGTGTCTTAGGGTATGTGAACCTTGTTCCTTCTGGCGCAAATTTGCTGGCTTTCACAAAGTCTCTTATTTCTTCATCAGTCAGGTCTCTGGGCTTCCACCCTGGCTGGACATCAACCATTATTTTCATCCCTGTGGCTTTCTTCACAGTTTTCTGGCACTGTGTAATGATTATCTTAATAACACAAAATCCTAGCAATACCATTGCTAGTAGAGCTCCCAGAAACTTGAATATATCTGCCATCCATTGTGGGACCCACGAGAATAGGTCTGCAAACCAGCTGTCATCGTCCACTTCATCACTTTCATCGATCATCTGGTTTTTCAGGTTTGTCAACATGCTTATGGCCTCTGCTAGGGTTCCGTTTTCTTCATCGTGTGATGGTACAAATGTGCAACATGATTCTCTGATTTTTGCACAAACACCTCCATCCATTGCAGTGAACATGTCAAGCACATATATGTTTTGGAGGATCATCAGTCTGATTGCTCTCAGCTCTTCTTTGATCACGTTGAATCCTTTTATAGTGATATTGATGGTCTGTAATAACTCCCATCTGGTTATCTGCAACCATTTAGCATTCACTCCAACTTGGATGTGGGGCAGGAGTACTGTTGTGAATACTGTTGAGGTGAGGCTGAACAGCCTGTGTTCGTATGGAATTGCATGGAATGCCTCTTCTGATTTGGGAGAAAAGTAATTTTCCCTCTTCATCCGGGATATCAGTTCTACAGATCTCCTTCTTCTTAGATGAGCATCTGCTTTCGGGAAACTGTCCAACTTCGGGTCATTCTTAGGGATCACTAGCGTGGGAACATGGACGTTCACTAGTGTGCATATGCCTCCCCAGTTTTTCGGCAGCTTTATTTATGCCTTGGATCAGCACGCCCAGTAATGGTCCATAATAACTGCGGTTCCTTGTGTCATTCCTGGAGCTTCAACGATTCGTCTGCAGTTTTGATTCTCTCCCATCTTCCTTGTGCCATTGTTTCTGAAACATAGTTTCGGGCTCTCCAGTGGCACTATCTGCAGGGGTCCCCCTCTATCTTCGACCCATGTTAGTAGCTTTACTAGCTTTGGCCATAGGGGTTTGCACAGTTTTTGAAAGTTTTCTATTGCTTCTTTGCAGGCTCCAAAGACCACCCAAGCTCAGTAGATCACTACTCCTTCTTCCCATCCATTTGGGGAAACCACTGTTCCCCAGATCTGCATTTGGCCTCTCTTCTTCCAGATTTGTGCATCTTCTGCAGTTTTTCCGTGAATGCTCAGTCTCGGGTTTGTCACCCATCGTGTCTCTGATCCTTTGACGTCAGGATTCTCGTATGGGATCACGTGATTCCTGGTGTGCGCCATGTTTCTTGTTCTAATGTCCTGGTCATAGCCATCTTCGTCTGGGTAGTCCTTTTCGGTGGCCCATATCAGTGAAGCGTCTCTTCCCATAAATTGTCCTCTGGTGTTGCACATTGCTACGTGTGACATACAGTGTGCTGTAGGGACATCAATTTCCACAGCCACGAACATCTTGGATTTTCCCATGCTGTATGGTAGGAGAGCACAGACGAAGCATTGTCCTTCCGACTGCCTTCGTCCTACTTCCTTCATGTGCAGGTACCATATGTTGTTTCCGAGATGGGCTGTGCTGTCCAGGTAATCATTAAGTTCATTGTTATCTTCGTGTGAGCTTCTCTTGATTCTCAGCGTCCTTCTGTAGTTTGCTATGACTATTTCTCTAAATGCGTCTGTGCTGCTTTTCCTCTATGGGAGTCTCAGTGAAGCAGGCTGCCTCGACTGCATCGCTGTGGTAGGAGAAGGGTTTGTGTTTCCTTTCCTTCCCTTTTGTATGTTGTCATAGACTTCCTCTAACCACCATTGGCTCCCCAACCTCCCAATGCGTGGTCGTGTTGTAGGCCTGAGGCTTGGTCCTTGCGTTGGAGCAGGTGTGCTTGCTGTTATAGTCTCTATAGTCCTGCCTTTCAGTTCCTCGTGAAGTTTCTTTGCTCTGACTATGAAGGGGAACAAATAGTCTATCAGCATTTATGTTTTCTCTGTGAATTCCTTTGTGGCTACTTCTGTTCTTTTGAGGGATTTTGCTATGCCCTCTCTATCTAGTGTTTCACTTGGCTTCTCTTGGGTACTTCCACTGTTTTCTGGAACTGATTGTTCGGCAGGCAGTCTCCCCTTTTCTGCTGCCTTCGTTGGAGGTCCTGTAGCCATTGACACTTGCCCTTGCCTGTGTGCATCCTGTGTGTTGGTGCGTGCAGTGGTCAGTGCAGCGTTTTCATTCATTCCGTGCTGACCCTGTCTCCAGCTTTTTTCTTCATTTGTTACCTCAAATGTGTATAAATCATTACTTATTACATTTAAATTTAGTTTGTTACTTTTATCATCGGGATTTCCTGGGACTGGAATAACTATATAGGGCCTGGGTGCTTTCGTATGTTCATTATCTGGTGGGTGCACTGAGATTGGGGCACTTCGTGCGCCAATAAAGAAAGCAGTTCTGATTGTTAATGACAGAAAAACAATAATAACTATACATATACACATAATCGTTCGGAACGACAATTTGCAGCATTTTCTTCCAGGGAAGTGGGGGCGCCCTTCTGTTGGGGGTAAAACCAAGTTACTGTTCTGGGCCACCATTTCGAATGAGTTCATAGTCAGTTATTTATTCCTTCTCTTGCTGTGGTCTCGTAGTTCGAGAGTTCATTACTATTAAAGTGACGAGTGCTTCTCCAAATGTCCCCCCTCATGTGAGTGACGACGGTAGTCTCTGGATACTCAGTACAGTTCCTGTGCTAGACTATGGAAAAGGGTTAGGGTAGCAACTTTGGTACATCACATTCATTATGCATATCTATAATAGGTGAGGTACCAGTGCACTCCTCGAATTTGCTTTGGTCCTGAGGCCATGCTGGAACTTGCTCAATGTGAAGGAATGAAGAGATGGAACTGCTAAAAATCACACAAAAAATAAAAAAAATAAAAGCAAAAATAAAAATAAAAGTGAACATATGAAAAAATAGGAAAAAATTAGAAAAATGAAGAAAAAGGAAAATAGGATGGTGAAGTTCTTGTGTCCGCTCCTTTCGCTCGGTCTCTTGATGACAAGTTGAAGAACAGTGTCTCCCTCCTCTATCTGCTCCACGTCGGAAGGATGACGAAAAGGATAATAAGAAAAATAGAAGAAAAAATAAAAATAAACTAGGAACAAGATGTCGTAATCCTCGTTTCTGCTCTTCTCTATCTGTCCTCGGTGGAAGAATGAAGAACTGTGTCTTTATCTCCTTGATCTGTCCTCGGCGGAAAGTCTCACTGGAATCTCCTTAGGAATTCTCGCTGGAAGTTGGACAGCTCCACTTGGAGCATTATACCATGGAGAAGTGTGCCCATGTGTGGGGCGTTAGCCGGATCACTAAGGAAGGTGATGACGTCAACATCTGCAGGCCTTCCTACCATTTCTGGATAGTCTGTGACTAATCTAAACAGGACGTTTTGTGCCAGCCGGGTGTCCTCGGGTGATAGGGACATTTGCCCTGTTTGGCTGTGTCCTGATCACGAGCTTTTCTTTTGATTCGCACAGTCTTTGCACCTTCCCGTTGCATGGATTACCACCAAATTATTTAATTTAGACCATAGCTGGCTCAGTTGAGCTAGGTTTCTTGGATCTCTGATATAAGTACGTGTATCAGTGTTCTCCCGACAAGCCCCGGCATTTATCGATTATTTGGAAGAACAAATTAAACGCGAGTTCATTAATGTCTATTGGCAGTGGAAGCATTTGTGTCCCTCTCACTATGCTCGGGTAACTCAGCGAAGACCTCTGCGATGACGGTTAGCAGTCGCCTGATTGCCTTTTTGTTGGCTGGATCTTGAATAAAACCTGTGACACTAGGTCCTCTCCCTATGAGTGATGGGTATGTTAACACCACGAGTTGAAAATAGGTTAGCACATCCCACTTGAGACTTCTGATGGAATGTACCATGAATCTTGTGAACAAAGTCTCAATACTGGTCCCATCAAGACACAGCATTACACTCTCAGAGAATATTTTGTTTACAGTCTATCAGATTCTTGATTCTTTGTACTACTTGGGCATGATGTGCTTTCAAAAGTTCATTTTTATCAATGTTGTTGTGGCTTTGGATGTGCTTCTCTTTACCCTGCAACTGGGATGTACACAGTGTTCGTTATGTCCTTATCCCCCTTTGCTTGGGGAACCTGTCCAGTTTTATGCCACAACTTGCATCCAGGTTCTTTGTCTTGGTTTTCTGCTCATGCGTCCTTCTTCCTCGCCATGGATCTTGTCTGCACGTGCTGAGGTTCCTCTCGGTTGTCTGTGGTTTCTTTGCAGTTGGATGCACCAGGAGGGCTCTCCCCTATACACGGTTTAATGTCATTTATGAAGATCCATGCCCTTCTGCCCTGGAGCTTGACGGCGGAGGGGGTGCAGTCCTCTACGATGAAAGGGCCATTAAATCTTGGCTTGTTCCACCTCTTCCTGGTAAGGTTCTTCACAAGCATACTGTCACCAGGGAAGACGAGGGGCGCATGTAAACCTTGTGCGGGGTCAGCTTCAGCACTTCCTGATGTGTTTTGTGCTACACTGTCCCCTTTTCGCTGTCGATGCAGCTGGCCTGAAATGACAGAGGCGCTGGATATCATACACTCAAGGTACTCCTGCATCTCTGTTCCCAGAACCTCTCTAGTTGGCTGGGCATCACATCTAGCTCTATCTTGGGGGGGTAAGAGGGGTCCTCATCCTTCTGCCTGTAACTATCTCGTGCAGCATAAGATGATGGTCGGAGCCGGGTTGGTTCCGAAGTGCATACAATGCCAGTGACAGTGCAGCCATCCCTTTCGTAATGTGAGCTTCAACTTTGCTATCCTCTCCTTTAACAGGCCGTTGAGCCGCTCACATATCCCATTCTCCTTCCGGTGATACGCCGACGAGAACTTGTGCTTTATACCAAGCAACAAGCTGATCTGTTCGAACACTGCATTAACAAAGTGAGCCCCGTTATCTGATCTCATTACTTCGCACACCCCCATCTAGGGAACACTTCCCTGACTAGGAACTTGGCAGCACAGGTAGCATCGGGGTGTGTACAGGGACCTGCTACTATCCATCTAGAGAATGGACACACCACCACAATTAAATACCTGTACCCGTTGCACACTTGAATCATGTCGACGTAGTCGATATGCAAGTGCTGGAAGGGCCATTCGGCCGGGGATAACTCCTCTCACTGCTTTTAATGTGTACCCAGCGGTGAACTGTTGGCAGATAATGCAGTTCACCATGAAAAATGCAACATGCTCTGCTAAATTCGGTGTGAACCAGTCTTCTGCGAGCGTTGCAGCAAGATTTTCTTTTGACATATGGAGGGGGTAGTATAGTTGTTCTAATGCTACCTTTAGCAGGGCAACAGCAGTGCTGTCTTGCCTCCACAACCCGTGAGAGGGGTTTAAAGAACACCCTCAACGCTTCCACAAATGTTTCTCTTCCTGAAGTGCCTCCCCTTGGAGTTCCATTAGCTGAGTCTGCCCCACGATACTATAGGCCTCAGGTGTGGCTCGCGCTACCATCATCCTCTCATGGGTATGTGCCACCTCCACATCCATGATTGTTTCAGTTTTGGATGCCATGCACTTGGCTTCTGTGTCTGCTTCATGGTTTCCACGTGACACGAAATCTGTCCCCTTGGTGTGGGAAGCGCATTTCACGACCGCTATGCCCACTGGGAGCTGTAGTGCTTTTATCAACCTGTCCAGTAAGGATGCGTGTTGCACTGGCGTGCTGTCCGCTCGGAGGTAGCCCCTCCTTTTCCAGCGTGCTAGACCTGCATGTACTGTGGACGTCACATAGGCTGTGTCACTGTACACAGTACTTCCTGGTCTGCATGATTCTCAATGTGAGTATCAGTGCCAATAGTTCTGCAGCTTGCGCAGAATAGTCAGAGGGTATTTGCGCACTAACGAGTACTCGAAACTCTCCATTCGCTAAGTGTTTTACCACGGCCATGCCTTTATACCTTCCGTCTTCTTGGTTGCTTCTCGAAGAACCGTCAATGAACACGATTTTGCCACCTGCCAGGGAATTTTCCTTTACCCTGGGGATTTCATCATAGAATTTCTCATGATTCGCATAGTTATGTATAGGTTCCCCTTCTGCGACTGGCTCAGTTATGAATGTAGCAGGGTTCACAGTTTTACATCAAACTATTTTGATCGATGGGTTAGAGATAATCACCTCATAGTCGGATGCTCTCTGAGATGTCAGTGTGCCCTTTGGCTTCTCTAGTATGGCGAACAGCGAATGTTCAACATACAATGTCATGGAGCACCCCATCACGATGGATGATGCCTTTCGATAGCGAATGCGGCAGCAGCTAGATTTTGTTCGCATGGGAAGTGGCCCTTCATAACCGGGTCCAGACTCCTGCTGTAATATGCTAGGGGCTTGTACCCCAGCGAGGTTTGCTGCGCAAGCACTGCCGTCATAAAATTACCATCAGAGAGTGAGAACAGGTAGAATTCCTCTGCATAATTAGGAATCCCGAGAACTGGGGCCCTACAAATTGCCCCCTTAAATTCTGCAAACCCTTTCTCCATTGCCTCAGTCCATTCAATTTCTCCTTTTGTTGCCTGGGCTTTCTTCAAAGCCTGAAGCAAGTGCTTGGTATACGAGCTGTAGTCAAAGACCCATGCTCTGACATGATTGCACAGGCCTAAGAAGCTCTGCATTTGTTTTATCCTGCACGGCGTGGCCGTGTTCATGATAGCTTCAGCCCTTTCTGGGGTTACCCTTTTCCCCTCATGAGAGATTAGTAGCCCTATGTACAACACCTCCTGTTAACACTACTGCAACTTTTCCTTATCAACCTTGTATCCCTTTTCAGCCAGTATTGTTAGTAGCTGGACAGAGTTGCGCCTGCATTGCTCTTCAGTGGTGCTTCAGATCAGAATGTCATCTACGTACAGCAAAACAACACTGTCCACCGCAATATTGTTTAGGTCCATTTGCAGGACTCTGTTGAAAATAGACGGGGACTCGCAATACCTCTGTGGCAACCTCGTACTTTTCAGGCGCATTTGTCTGAAAGTGAATGACGTCAGGTCTTGTGAGTCACGGTGCTGTGGAATTGAGAAAAACGTGTTTTTCAAATTGATCACCGTGAAATATTTTGCCTCAGTGGGTATGTTACACAGTATTGTGGATGGATTAGGGACTAGAGGGAACTCGGCTTCAACAATATTGTTTAATGCTCTTAAATCTTGGATTAAACGCCAGGACCCTCCCTTTGATTTTTTGACAGGGTAAATCACCGTATTGCAAGGTGATTCTGACGTTACTAGGATGCCCTGCTCCATCATGTCGGAAATTGTCTTCGTGATCCCTTCATCTGCCTCTCTGGAGATGGGATATTGTCGTGCTCGTGGTAAGATTGCTCCTGGTTTCAGTTTAATTTTCACTTCACCTGCCCCCTTCAGGAGACCTATGTCATAGGGCCCTGTAGTCCATACTGCGGCAGGCACTTGGGCCATGTCGTCATCAAAGTATTCTGGACGTACCAGCGCCAACATCATTCTTTGTGGCACCTCCCATTTGATCACTTTGACCCAAAATGTGAGACTTACTTCCACTCTTGTCTCTTCTAGGTTAGGGTGCCCTTGAACAGATCGTCATCGGTAACGTCAGTCACTCGATACCATTCTTTGATGGCGATAATCGCACACCATTGTCTGCCTTCATCATCATATCCTTCGACCAATACCACTTTCCCTCGCACTGCGGCAGATTGTATCATTAAGGCAAATGCTTGTCCCTCCTCTTCGTGCATGGGTATTCTTGGTATGAACAGAAACTCATCAGGGGTTCTCATAGTTTTGTCTGTGAGGCCTGGCAGACCCGTCATAAGCACCCGCACGCCATATGCAAAGACTTCTGGCTCTAACGGTACAGCTCTCATGGCTATACGTCCTGAGTATGCTTTGATCATTTCGCACACGTTTGAATAATGCATTCCTGGAGTGGAGCACATTGTACCATTCTCAGTAAACGAGATGGTCATGTTTAATTTAGTCATCAGGTCTCGGCCCAGAATATTTACTGGGGTCTGACGTGAATAATAGGGGTACATTCATTTTGCGCTCTCCCACTGAGAGTGCATGGGGAACTCTACTATGAGCTCCAGTGAAACTCTAAGTATTTATAGCCTCGCCGGACAAGGAAAATTTGCCCTCTCGTATGCACGAGCGCGTTGCACCTGTGTCAACTAAGAAGGAATATTCTTTACCCCCTATGACGACATTCACCCTAGGTTCCCTGTTAGGGTCTGGTGTCACTGATAGGATAGAGCACATCAGAGTCCCCCGTAAGCTGTTCTATTTCATATACAGGTTCGGTCCACTGTATACGTGTGGGTTTCCCCCATTTCCAGGGCTAATTCCCCCTCCGGAATTAGCGCCCTGAGCCATTTGTGGTGGTGTCTGCTGGGATTGTCCATGTGGCAAGTTCCCCATGTTCGGTGGTTGAACCACTTGCTGTGCACCTTGCTGCATGCCTGACGCCTGCTGCTGTACGGTGTAATTTTGTGCACCTCCCTGTTGTGGGACGGCAGGCTGATTCACCATGCCTGCCCCCATCCCTTGGCTATTTTGCCACATGCCTTGCCTTCTGCACATGCGCGCCACGTGTCCTGTCATTCCACACAGCCAACACACTGGCAGTGGTCGGCCATCCGTCCATCTGGCGTAGCTGGACTGCCCATCTGTGCATTCTGAAAGCCACCTTGAACATTCTGAAAACTTCCTTGGTTTCCTCAAAACCCTCCTTGATTACTCTGCCATCCTCTTCCTCCAAAACCCCTTCCTCTTGGGTAAAATCCTGCGTTACCCTGATTATTCTGCGATGGGTTGGTCGCTTGTTGTGCACTTGGTTTGGCTGGGCTGGTGAAAATGGCTCCCTCGAGAGCATACTTCGAGAGCTTCTTTTGCACCAGCTTCGCCTCCTCATCCTTATGAGTTGCCTCCTTTTTCCAGTTCTTTTCTTGCAACAATCTACAGTAGTGTGTAATTGTCAACTGTATTTCGGCCCACGGTTTAGCTTCTATTCCTACCAATTTCTTGAGCTATGTTTGCACCGGCTCTGGTAACCCTTGGCACAATATATGGTAGAATACAGAGATAGATTTTGTCCAAGACTCATGCGTTTCAAGTATCCATGCGTCTTGAAAATTCTGGATATATATCAACGGGTCCTCTGAATATTTAATTTTATGAGTCATTATAGCTCCCATATTGAATGTGGCTGGATATAGCATTCAAAGCACTTTCCACACTGCTGCTCTGCAGTTATTAAATGGTGCTCCATCATGGGAGGTATCAGTTAAGGTTACCCTAGGGTAGCCTGCCCGCTTCCATACATCATCTGCTCTTTCACCAAGTATAGAAATTAGGAGGCCCCTAATGTCCCCTATGGCTAAGGTGACTCCTCCCGTCATTTTCTCTAACTCGTCTATCCACTTCCCAGCTCCCGATGTCAGCATTGGAAGCTTATTTTTCAGGTTCTCTCGGTCCATATGTGGCCATGGTATATATTGTGGCCTTGCTCCCCCCTTTTCTAGCAGTGAGAACTGGAATGCACAGTCTTCCTTTTCTTTTCCCACAGCTCACCTGTCTACTGGTGGGGCAGTATTCCCACCTTGCCGTCTACCCAGCAGTGCCCTTAATCTGCCTGTATAGGTAGATGCTGGCTTCCCCCTCTGTCCGTGGGGAGTTCCCTCATGTTGGCCATGCATTGTGGCAGGCTTCGATGTACTGGGCTCAGATTTGCCACCTTCGGACCATCGTACCCCTTGGTCTTTCGGGACCCGCTTTTCGCACCGTCTCCCTTCCTCTTGTGCCTCGTCCTCTGTTTCCCCACCAGAGTCAGTTTCCGAATTATCCCAGTTCACGCAACTCCTTGCATCCTCTTCGTTCTGCCTGATCTCCAGCCTGTCAAGGGACAGCCCCCTGCTCCCACCTCTTTGGGTGATATCCTCAGTGTCATATAGCTGAGTGCTCTCTAAGCGCTCATCTTCCCTTCCCCCTTGGTAAATTAGTTCCAGCCCCATCTCGTCATAGATTTTATCAATCGTTTCCCCGATTCTTCTGTACCTGGTACCGCATCGCTTGCAGGAAAGAATTCTTCTACGTCTTCCCATTCTACTGTTGGATTGGGTTTAATCACTTCCCGCTTCAAATATTTCAGATCTCATGCCCTCTGTCTGCGCTTGCGTTCTACTTCTTCGTCTATTTCCTTTCGCTTCTTTGCTTCTTCTCTAGCCTTATCTACTTCCCTCATCTGTTCATTTCTACATTCCTTTGCCCTTCTAATCTCCTCATCTTCCCACTTTTTTACCTTCCTTTCATGCACTCTCCTTTCTTCCTTTAACCTTAACATGTTCTGCCTGTATTTTTGATAGGCTGCATATTGTGTGCAAATGAGCGGTACTCCTTGCTCTTCGCAATATAGTTCTCTCCTCAGCCTATCCTTTCGTCCCTCATTTCCTTCTCCTTTTCTTTCTCCCTTCTTTGCGCTTCATCAGGCCTTTCTCTTGGCCTTACATCATCACTTCCCTTTTCATCTAATTTCAAAAGTATCTGTCCTCCCATCCATTCGTCTTTTGTGAATGCTAACTCATTACTTCCTTTCCACTTCTTTCCCTCTCTCTTTTTCTCGAGAGATGTACTAGTCTGTGTCTGATCCTTTTTCTCACCATTGCGTCTCTCCTTGTCCCTCGGGACTGCGGAGGCTAGATTACTTTCCTGCTCCCTCTCCTTGATATCGTCACTACTGCACGTAGGTGACTCATATGCAGGGTTACTATACCCCGTAGCTGCCTTGAGTTCTCTTAGCGGGTACAGACACTCTGACTTACTTCCTTCGATCACTGGCTCAGGCGGGGCTGGTGGCACAGTAGGCGTCCCACCCCCCTCTGTACATACATTTAATATCCAATCTGTGGGTGGTTCTTCCTCCTTCGTCTGCTCGAACATGTTTCAAAGTTCGAGAACAGCAAGGCGGTTTTCTAACTTCTTGCCTGTATATGTGGCATGCAGGAAAGTCATCATATGCTGTAAGACGGCTTTAGAGAGTTACCCGTTCTGGGGCCAAGGCATAAACATCTTATTGGCGGTACCCTTAACCCACTCCGTGCTGTATTTCTTTAGTTTTGGTGCATGCTTGGGCAGCTGTTTGCACAAATGCGCAAGCGGGGTAACTTCCTCCATCTTTAATTTCGTCACTACCAGCATTTATACAGTTCTTTGACTTCTCAATAGTATGAGCGAGCACCAAATACGCAAGCTTCAATCCAATCTTTTCCCGCCAAAATGTATACCAACAATTTCCTCAAAACCCATCAATTCAATGGCGATTCCCTCTTAGTTACAGAATCGCGTAAAGCCAAAATGCATTTCAAACAATCATTAATACAATTATTTTACATTTGACATACAACAACACACGTATTACAGACACTTGACAGACTAGACGAACACCAGCTGGTCATACGTATACCTGCCTTCTAATCAATACCCCGTCATGAGATCTAAACAAACTCCCTTGATGACGTCTTTAATCGTCACTGTAGCCTAATCGTCCCCCCTCTATGGGCTCTGAGTTCACATTTCTTCTGACCACTGTTTTAAAGCGCAGGAATAAGGCGAATCCTTACGTTTCTATATCGGGTGTCCCCCCCCACCCAGTAATCCTTACTTTCTGATCTCAGGTGCCCCCCTGGTAATCCTTACGTTTTTATCTCAGGTGTCCCCCTGGTAATCCTTACATTTTTATCTCAGGTGCCCCCTGGTAATCCTTATGTTTTTATCTCAGGTGCCCCCCTGGTAATCCGTACGTTTTTATCTCATACTCGAGTCATTAACCCCCCTATATATATATACAGTCTTCTCTATTTCTAACTACTTTATTTTTTCTCCGCCACCCTCCGTTGCCTTTCCCGTACTTGCTTTAGTGCCTACAAGACATTTGCCAAAGTAACGAGTTTGTTGTTTCACTCACTGATCACATCTTTTCCTCTCTGGAACTTCGGGATCACCGCCCCTTCCTCTTCCAGCCTTTTAAGGTTTTTTCGTCTGATTAGCTGCCCATGGGAATGAGAAGGGGTATGCTTGGAAAGGCAGGTTCCTTCAGACCCACTGCAGATTTTTGAAATTTTACTCTATCATTGTTTACGGGAAGCTTCTCAGTCTACTCAGCCGGAATGGCGAAAGGACTTGTGATATTGCCGAAGGCCTAGAGTTACTTCGTGCCATCGGTCTAAAGGTGTCTTAGTATTATATATTCAATAATCAATGGCCGAAACCATCCTCACACTACCAAGTGTTCAGGAGGAGAGGAATTCACTGACGGGCCCATAGGTCAGCGCTCACCCTCTAGAACTTGTAAGACAAGATAGCTGCACCATGTGAGGACAGGGGGTGCAGGATTCACTTACTCCAACACGACTCAATAATGAGGACTCAGTAAGTTGGCATAGTGAAGTCCGTTTAATGACAAGTACATCAAACAGAGAAACAAATAGAAATCAGCAGCATTGCGATCACCTGTCTCGCTCCGACTTCCTCGAACTTCAGTCGAACAGTCATTGTTATAGGCAAAACTCGTCATCACTGACGTCTAATTCTATAAAAAATCATCATGCAATATAATTGGTTAGGAAAGGTAACTTAAGTATAGGTGTTATATCTGTATATGATAATAGGGCATGCGGATTGGATAACTGTTATCGGGTGGGCGTCTATGCCCATCCCTCTACATCACGCGTGATGGACGTCACTACAACTATGACGTCTTATTGGTTCTACTATCTATAGGACTCCAGACAACTTGGTCCATTGTGATTGGGCAGGTTGCACCCCTGGACATAAATCCCCGTTTTAATTAGTGGCATGCAGAATGGACACCCATGTGCCTGGTGTCCGAAGTTCCACCCTGCCTTCCTTCCATCAATCAGTGTTTAGGGCGATGTGTCAATTATTTGGCTAAGGATGGCCTCAAAACTATAGTCTCTTATCGGGAAAGGTTATGGCATCCTCGGGTCCTGGATGACATCAGGCGGTGGTACTTCTTCGCGCCTGGCTGGTCACGTGTTAGTTCACCATGAATCTGCCTCAGTTTCCTGCTTTTATTGCATTTAATTCTGTTTCAGCCTCGCCACCTGCATGGGCCCCCCTTATCTTGACCTTCATGAGGCAGGCTGGTATGCTCTGAGTTTGAGTCTTGTTAGCTGACGCTCTCCTCCCTTTCTCTGGTTGACCTTTGGCTGGGTTACGAAACTTGGCCTGTCAGGCCTCTGGCAGCATGGGTACATTTTTGCTTTTACAAAATGGAGTCGCACTTGTATAATGTGCCTTATTGAGGTAGATATATGGTTGGCGCTTGCCGCTCTGTCTTCTACTAAACATTGCAAGCAGTATCGATTTCTTAGCATCTTGCGTTTCAAGCCTATTTACACACAGTTTAACAGGTTGGTTGCTTCCATTTTG
The DNA here is from genome assembly GCF_040938575.1 of Ambystoma mexicanum. NCBI lineage: Eukaryota > Metazoa > Chordata > Amphibia > Caudata > Ambystomatidae > Ambystoma > Ambystoma mexicanum. The sequence continues at coordinate 545,314,936 of NC_090927.1, forward strand.
TCTCATAGCACCGTTTCAGGCCCTTGAGTCATTTCCACTAGCCTTCCATTAGGGTTCTTTGGGTCTCTTCATGGACCGTCTGTAGGTACTCTTCGTTTCGTATCAGCGGCTGGTACGGCTGTCTGATAGGGTACCAAAAAAAAAAAAGATGATGCCTATGGAGTTTGTCTAAAAACTCCATATCCAAAGAACACAAAAGTAAAACACACATCAAAATACATGAAAGAGTGGGAAAAAAGGCTCACACTCTTTCCAGGTAAAAATGAAAGTCCTAGAAATCCAGCAAAGGTAAGGGAAATTAGCACATTTCAGAGAATACTCCCTAACAGAGCCTCACAAACCAAGCTGCCAATCTGAAGTGGATTTGACTTCTGCACAACTTTGCATGTAACACTGGTAAGTGGAGCACACCAGCTTTTGATGAGGGAAGGCAGGAGTCAGTAAGCCTTGCAGCTGGGTCCTAGTGCCGCAAAAACAGGCTGCTGCTGTGGAAACGGCTGACATGTGGGCGTGTCCTGGCTGTAGATGAGGGCAGGCAGGAGCAATTATACTTGTTGCTGGGTATTTTGATCTGTGTGCCTAGTACAGAGGTGTGGACGGACTAACCCAGCACCTTTTTCAATCTAAACCCTTTAGTCTTGGTCATCACCTTCCAATTGACATTTAACAAAGATATCAGCCTGTAATTCCCACATATCCTGCTCTCTGTACCGGGATTAGTGAGGTTTTTCAACAGGGTCTCTTTCACTGAGTCAGAGTTACTACAGGAGTAAAAAGAAAACATGAATTGCAGACAGTTACCAATCCATTGTATGGCAGGTCTGTGGGGGCACAAACGCAAAATATGAAAATCCTACATATGTAAGGGTGCTACACAAATTGGGCTGCAGCACTAGCACCAGGGGTGCAAGACGTACATGTACACACTAGCATGAGCTTCCTTCACAGCGTATTTAATGTACACTGAAAATGTGTGTCAAACTCAGTGATAAATTGGCAATTTCATAAGTAGAACCTGGAGATCAGCATCAGCCAGTCAGAATTCTAGGAACACAGGCTTTCTTTACTGATAAAAGCCTGTTTTCCTTCCTACCGGCCAGTGCATACTCCTGTCTACCTGCTCTCCTCCTCTTGCCTCCTTTGGATCGCCTGACAGCTCTGCCCCCATCCCTCCATTCAACTCCAGCCGGACATCAACCTCATTTACTGCTGCTCCTCTGCCACTACTGAATTCTGTCTGCAATCTCTACACCCAGAATCTCTCAACCATAGAAAAAGGTCAGGGGCTCAAGCTGGTTCCCCAGCAGCCATTTCCATGTAAACACACTCTCAACCTGCCCCACGCTCTTGCCACATCTAACCCAGAGGAAACCCGGGGGCGAAGTGACAGTTTACACCCAACCCAGAGGAAACCCCTGTCCCAGCAACTCCACCACCATCGCCCTGACCACCCTTTGAGGCAAGCATTACCCACCTACCTACCACCATCTCGATTTCTCACCAACCACCCCTAAAAGGCTTACACCAGCAACCCCCTTCCCCACTGACCCCCCACCCTCTTGCTCACTCTCTCAGCACCCAAACACAAAAAACTCAGAGGTAGATGATGAAACTTGTCTTCAACTCTGCATGCCTCACCTGCCCTGCACCTCTCTTACCCCCACTATCAAGTCCCCTCTAACACCCCTGACTCCCACCCCTTTGTAGACGGCATCGCCCCTTTCTCTCTCCTTCAACCCCCATCGTCTCTGCCTTTCCCAGCCCCCATGCACATCCCGTAACAACACCTAGCCAGACACCTCTGAACTACCCACCACCTTTCACCACCATGCCTCAACCTCTGAGCCTTTCATTACCAACCGAACCACCCATTCCATGCCACTACTTAGCCAGAGACCAGCAACCACCCACCCTCTCTTCCCAGCCGCTAGCCACCCACGCCCCTCAATGCATCCATCACAGTATCCCCCTCTGACCACCTACGTCTACGTGCATCCTGTTACACTGCCCTTCCCAATCAACCCTCTCCCCTCCTCCACCACCAACCTTCTGACAATCCAAACTATCCCAGCCTGGCCAACCCTGGACACCCGGGAAAACACCACCCCAGCTACCTCTCACAAAGCTACCTACCTCCTCTTCAATACCTGCTCCGTAGCCAAGAACAAACAGAGCATCTTTGATCTTTTAACCTCCGAGAACCCCCGATCTTATCTTCATCACAAAAACTTGGTTCTCAGATGACCTCAAGCCTATCACTCATGACACTTTTCCACAAGACTAGTCACTCATCACCCACAACACACCTTCCAGAGGAGGCAGATTAGCCATCCTGCACAAACCACACATCTCTATTACCTCCACTGAAACACAACCCAGCACAGCTAACTGTGAATCCCTCCTAGTCAAACTCTCTCTTTTGCCTACTCTCTCACAAAGCTTCCTGCTCATCTACAGGCCCCCGGGCTATGACAAACACTTGGCCAACAGTCTATGCGACTCACTTTCAGCCATTCCAGTTAACCACCCCGCATTCACCCTATTGGGAGACTTTAGCATCTGGTTCGACCTCCCCAGCAACCCCATGAATCTACCCCTGGTCGACAGCCTAGATGCACTCAACCTCACCTAGCATATCAGAGGACCTACACATACTGCTGGCCACACCCCAATGCCATTTTCAGCTCTTCCAACCTGATCTCCACATCCACCCCCAACCCCTCATCTGGACATACCACTCTACCATACCTTTCTCCCTCCTCACACCACCACTAACCCCCAAGCCATCCACTACCCCTAGATCTCAGTTCAAGTGCTAGAACCAGACCTGGATAAGGCACTGCTAAGCACCCTCCCATCACGCCAGACCACAGTTAGACCCCTACCCATAGAGCTCTTTGATTCCTGGCTAAATGACTCCCTCATTCCCCTAACACCCTCCAAGTTCACTCCCTCCTGCAAAGGACATACCCCTAAATGGTTCACCCCCCCACCTGAAGACTCTAAAAACGCATAACTGCTCCCTTGAGCACAAACGGCAAGATTCCAGAATGCTGCAAAGCAAATCAGTACTCAGCCACCACCACAGACACTACGAATCAGTGATCTGAAAGGCCAAAAAAGCATATTATAATAAAAGGATCCTGAACTGCCATAGTGGCAGCAAAGAGCTCCACAGGATCATCACAGAATTCCTGAACCCACCCTGGACAGCAGCCCCGACTGCCTGCTCACAAACGCTCTGCAACTCCCTGTCTGAACACTTCCACAAAACAGCCCTAGACATGACGGCCACCCTCAATGCCAAACTCACCTTCTTGTCCACCGGCTCTACACCTGCTCTACCAGACCGAACCTCCCTCTCTCCCTCCCGGCAACCTGCTCTTTGAACCCTGTCTCAGGCGAGGAGTTCGCAAAACTACTATCCATCAGCCAAAACTCCGGCTCACCCCTTGACCCATGTCCCGCTTCTCTCCTCTGAGAAATCTTCACCTCCACCTGTGCAGAAGAATTGGCAAGGTCCATTCTCAATGACTCCCTCACCTCTGGCAACTTCCATGACTCCTTCAAAACTGTGCATGTCAAACCTATTCTTAAAAAACATCCCTCAACCCTCGACTACCAATCAACTGCAGGTCAATCTCCAACACAAGATTCCTGGCAAAACTCATCGACTGCACTGCTTACTCACAGCTCAATGATTTTGTGGAATCTAACAAGCTCCTAGACCCTGTGCAATCAGGTTTCCTTCCATGCCACAGAACACAAACATCGCTGATCTCTATCTCGGATGACCTTAAATTGACTGCAGACTCAGAAGAATGAAGAGCTCTTATTCTTCTTGACCTCTCGGCAGCGTTTGACACCATCAAACATATGATTCTCCTTGACAGACTGCACTCCCTAGGAATATGTGATTCAGCTCTCTCCTGGATCACTTCATTCCTATCTAATAGACAGCAAATCACCCATCTCCCCCATTTCTCTCTGCACCACACCCAGTAAATACTGGAGTACCCCATGGCGCTTGCCTCTCTCCCTTTCTCGTCAACCTTTACTTGACCCCCCGCCCAGGATCATCAGCTCACACAAACGCACTTGCTATAACTATGTGGATGACACTCAAATCATCCTGAGAATTCCTAAATTGACTACCTACACCAGCCCTGACCTAGCAGCATGTCTCTCTGACATTGACCGTTGGATGACGACTAACCATCTCCTTCTGATCCCAGGTAAGACGGAGATCATGATATGCAAAAGATCTGCTCTATTTCCTCAACCGACTCCTTGGGCACCCTCACTCAGCATCTTCCCCTGCAGCCACCCTCACCATCAAAAACCTTGGTGGCACAATGACTCGGAGATAACTCTGTCTCACCACACCAACAATACATCCAAAGCCTCCAATTTCCACCTTAGGCTCCTGAAGCGTATCTTCCCTTACCTTACCTACCCAAACATTCTGGCTGCAATTATGCCTATTGTCATGTCCAGACATGACTATGCAAACTCGCTCTACCCTGGTGCACCGGCCTACCAGTTAAGCAAACTCCAAAGAGTACAAAACTTGGCTGTCAGCCAGCTTCTTGCATTGGGATGAAGGGACCACATTTCAACAGCTCTCTGAACCCTACACCGCCTCCCAATTGGACCCAGGGCCACCTTAAAATTCCTATGTATTATCCACCAAGTGGTGCACAAAGCAGCCCCGAATTCCTACAATAAAAGATTATGCCTTTCTACCCAACTTGCACCCTCAAGCACTGCCCTCCTTCTAATGGTCCCCACCTCCAATTAGGCCAGGTTCGAAGGGTCAGCCTACTCAACCCTAGTGCCAAATTTGTGGAACTCACTGCCTCCCTGCATTAGACACAGCAAAGAATACATGGTTTTCCGGAAGGAACTCAAAACCTGGCTCTTCGCATAAAAACACATATGGGAATACAGTGAATCACCCGACCAACCACCACGACCGACACCTGGTGTGGTACTCCGCTGATCATGGACCCTGTCATAGAGCCTCAAGCCTGACGATATCTAACCCCACTACCTGGTGCCTTTGCCCAGACATGAAACCCGAATCGTAGTGGCACTTGATGGAATTGACTCATCACCTCATCCACAGGAATTCCTCTGCGGCCTAGAGTTACCTACTGCCATTAATCAGTGCTGATTGTGCTAGACTCATAACAAAAGCACCAATAGCTTGATCAAGCCTATGCAATTATGCACTTTTCAACCAGTGGCACATGCCTGCTAATCCTACGCACCTGGAAATCCAAGAGCAGAACTAGATTCCGCGGGGCTGTCTTGCAGTTATTCTGCTAATCACACCTACCAGTGAATGCATATGGCAGAACTACCTACTGGTAATCTATCTAGCACATATAACAACCCAAGCACTAATAGCACTTATGAACTTGATCATTGCCCTGCAAACATGCACTACGCTATCATTCCAGGAAATGCCCTTGCTTGCTAATCTGACACAGCGGGAAATCCCTGAGGAGAATTATATAGCAAGGAACGTTCTAGCACTTATTCTTTGCTAAATACCCACTATCTGGACAGGTCCTAGTAGAACTATCTATAAGGGATTTCACTTAGCAGAACTGGCGACCAAGGATGTCGCTAGCACTTAGACAGTAACAACATGTTATTTTGGGACCACCTGTCAGTCACTACCTGTCACCACCCGTCAGTCTTCGCCAAAACAATCTGACCCAACATGAAACAGTGAGATTCCACGCCCTCGACAGGCACTGGAAGTTCAATATTAACAAGATCCCCCTGGAAAACACACAGACACTCCAACACACCATTATGCCAACTCTTGCCTCTGCAACAACAAACAATAGACTGCAGCTACACCCCTTGATTAATTCGGCCTAGCTGCACATATAACGTCACTGATCTTACACAACTACTGCATCACACCCAGCACTAGTATGCAGCTGCATGCCACCTATTGCACACTGCCTGCACATATACCAAGTGCACTCTACTCTCTCTACTGACCTGGACTGGCATTCAACCCACAGCAATTTGAAATCATATCAATGGTAATAGGCACTATACAAATGCCCAATAACATAACATAACATAACATTAGCCATGTATAATGTTTTTTTTTGCATTATGAAAAAAGTGCTTTTGTACCCCAGAGGTTGGCCCGTACCTGTGGTAAAGTTACTCTGCCCACATTACAACCCCTCATCTAGCTCAAGCATATTAACTTGAGCAGTGTGGGCAGTGGGATGAATTTCCATCTTCTATAGGGACTCTCCCAGATTTGTAACATTTTGGGCATACTAGTAAATGGATTCTGCCTGGAAAATCAGATCTACTAAAAGGTTTCACTTTCAGTGAGTGCTCTGTGTTTTAAAAACTGGTGTTGGTAGGTTTGTACGCAGATGGGCCTCCCGGCCATTGTGTGTATAATTTAACCTACCAACCCCACATATAAGACACCCCATGAATACTTTCTACTGTGTATCAGTTATCAGCATGCCAGCAGCTGTTAGTAGACATAGCACCTAACATAAAAGTATGTAGAGAAGGAAATGTGCACATGTTGAAAATGAGTAACTATTTCTTAGGTAGGTTTGCTTTTAAAGGCGTACTCGTCCCAAATGGAACCCCTTCGTATCATACAGCTTTCTATTGATGCATCTCACCTCATTAATCCAGTATTATAGGGTGAGGGAAAGTATGGTGTAGACTTAAAACCAGGCTGCTGAAACTAAATTTATGTTTTGCAGGAATGAGGCTACACTTTTAGTGCCCATGCCAATTTGTTCACTTACAAAGATTAAACCCGTCCTTCCATGGCAAATCCGCTGCATTTGTGCTAGCAGTCTATGAATTGGAATGTGGCATCCGAATAATGTCTTGCTAGTATGTCTCTCAAAATCCAAAGTAATTCTACATTTTGCTTTGGCCTATTTTTCAATAGAAACGAGAATCCTTTTGAAGGTAAACAAATAGGTTTCCATTGTTAACTGTGTATCTCCCTGGCCTGGTGGCAGACTTGGTTAAAAATAAATATAAAACTATAGCTGGTTTAATATAGTGGCCTAATGGGAAATACACTTATGAATGCCAGAATCCATCTGATGTCGTTTTAGTGGTTATGGGTGAAAGGATCGAATACAAAGGATCGAAATGCAATAGTTTCGAGTCAAAAGGACCGGAAAAAAAGGTAGAATTTTTATTTATGTTTCATTTATTTTTTTTTGCCACCCCCCCCCAAGCCCCTGTTTTTGGTGTAAAAAACACTTTTTTCCTATACGGAAACCAAAAAATAAAAATACATTTAACATTAGACCTTTTTTTTCAGTCCTTTTGACTCGACCCTATGGTATTGCATCCTTTTGTTTTCAATCCTTTGACTGGACACCCCTTTTAGTATCAACTGGTGCCAAGGGTTTTCACCCATGTTGAATCAATAGACTGGGTAGATGTGGGGATGAGCTGTCGCCGCCCATTATTCTATCCCAGAATAAACTAAATCAAAAGACTGGGTGGATGTAGGGATGAGCTATCGCCGCCCACATTCACGCCGGAATAGGAGAACTGCGCAGTTGGCACGAGACCACTCCAAAGATACAACCTTCTTGTGGGGGGTTCCACATCAACACTCTACTGTAAGGATGCCATCAAAACAATGTTAAGCAAGGGTCCTATACTATCAAGCATAAGACCACTGTATTGAAATGCAGTAATTCAAGACAACTCAAAAATGGATGCAGTACCGACAAATTCCCCAAGGTGGCACTAGCGGTCTAAACTCTGACAGGGAAACTGTATTTAGGAGTTGCAAGAGGGGCAGGGACTTCAAAGCTTGTTGGTTAATTGAAAATCTAGCCACCTGCTGTTCCCAGAGGCCAAGAGGCTGAGAACTCTTAACACCCCAGAGACTCACCACAGGAGGCAGGATATCACATGGCCCTTCTGAGTGAGAGGGAGGGGGTTTCCCCTTCAGCCTGGAGGAGAGAGACAATAGCCCCTTTCTGTTGAATGGGGTATGTTAATTTGAGTGTTTCCTGTCAACAGCCCTCTGCCAGCAAAGAGAGACATGTGATCACTGACCCACCCAGACTCCTGGAGGCAGACCCAAACACTGTGGGGAGTTGAATTGCAACAAATATATATTTTATAGAAACAGTGATAATTTATTGTAACCAAATGACAGGAATGTACAACTTTGAGAGTCTTAGTTTGAAAAATGCCCTCACGATTTGAGTCCAAACTCCAATTTGTACCATGTTCTGGGGCAAAACCCCGCTAATTATGATTATTGTAGACAATGTGTTTAAGCTAGAGGCATGGAAAGTTACTGGGATATATGTGGAAGGGAAATGTACCTTTGTATAATTTTTGATGAAAAACCAATGTTATAAAACCCACTAAAATCGAAAATAAGTTGCCATTTTTGAATGCAAGCTCCTAGAAACGCAAGAGTCGGGACAGGGACTTTCTTTAGTAATATATGATGTGTGTATGTGATGTCAAACAACTGTGTACCTGTGAAATATGTATTTGGATCAGGAATAGATTTGTGTGCACATTGACCAGAGGAGTGTCATTTCTGCAGGTCATAAAAATGACGTCACTCTGACACACTATCCCTTCCCAAATCAGGGACCAAAGAATCTATTGACCTATCAAATCAAGAGAGGGGCAGGCTTAGGGATGCTAGCCTCTCCACCCACTTTTTAAAACACATAAAAAGAGACTGCTGTGACAGGTAGGGACATTCAATTCCATTTTCTGCGGGACGCTCTGCCGGGAGACTCCAGACTTCACATCCATCAATCTCCAAAGACCAGAACTTTACTTCAGAACTTAAAGCAAGGGCCTAAACCCACAAACTGAGAACTCTTCTCAGCAGGCCTCAGCATCCTTAAAATCATTTGCAAACTATTCCACAGCCGGGTGAGCTGTTTGAATTCTTTGCCAAGAACAATTGCCAGAGACCAGACCAGAGATCCAGAGAGACCCAGACTGCTGTGAGCAGAACCGGTGCCTGATTGACCCGCCGAGCAGAGAGAACCGAAGTCCAGTCCAGTTGACCAGATCCGTGACGAGGCCCATTCATTTCAAAATTAGGAGTGAGTATCTGCCAGAACTGTGCAGAACCCAATCTCTTAGTTAAAATAATCTAATTCAAGCTATTTTAACCTAATTAGAACAGCCTCCTAGAAATTGTGTCATCTGTCATTTTTAAAGCTGCACAACTGTCAACTGTCAATTCTGCAGCTGCAAGCTGTCACCTGTCATTTTGAGTTTTACTTTAAATCTGAAAATCTACCTTTATTAAATCATCCGAAAGCTTAGAATCTAGGCTTTCCAACGAACCTAGAACCGACTTCCTACTCCCTATACTTTTTCAGTAATCGGGAGACACGCACTCGCGAAATTTACCGTGATTTGCGATTTGTCCGATTTCTGTAGAAATCAGCAGCTTTTTGCTTCTCTTTGCTAAAATTCGTTTGCAATCTGCTAATCATTCATAGAGTATTGTTAAAGTGAGCCTGAACTAATATAAAGTATCCATCACCTACCCTGAACCTCTAGAGGGAATTAAAAGCAATTTTAGCACCTTTTCACTTCCTTGCAAACCACATTAAAGTAATTCGCCTGTGTTTAAAACTCATCCCTGTTTTCTCTAAGCTTGCTGGGGGAACTGGAACTGTGTATTGCATTATAAAGTGTGATTTGTTGGGATTCTTGAAGACTGTGTGCTCTCCTTCCATTTCTTGTATTGCATAGGGGGGGGAGTGAATTGTCAAAAGAAAAAGTGATCATATTACCTTTTGCTAAAATCATAACAAGTTATTTCTGTACTGCATTTTATTCCACCTTGCGTTTCCTTGAACCATATAAAGCATTCTTTCCCACCTTATTCTTCTGTTCCTATTCATAAGTTACCTCTTGCTGACTACTGCTCATATTCACAAGTGTAATATCCATTATCAATTTATTTATAGAAGTGTGATATATATATATTGTTTAAATTTTCAAATAAACCTTTTAATTTGCAAAACAAACCTACTTCTTGGCTCAGTGGGGTCAGGGGGATTCTAAGAGGGGGGTGTTATACAAGGGTTGTCATCCAGAGTACTGAGCTGGATATAAAAATACATCAATAAGGGTTTTCCTCAGCATCCCAGACTAGGCATTGACTTAGCTGTAGTGTTGATTGAATATCGCTTACAAAAGTGGGGGCTCGGAGCCGGGATGTTCTGGGTTAGATTTACCACTTGTGCAGATTAATACAGTGTGCCAACTGACCAGATACACATATCCGGTTAGATCACCACGCTGTTTTACACTGTGAAAGCATCCCTCAAAGGAACGCTCTAAGGAAACGGTCTGTTTTGCAAAATAAAATACAAACTTCTGTAAGTCAGGAAGGAACTCAAATTCCAGAATGACGACCTTGGTAGATATGAAAATAGCCAGAGAGCACTTCTTACATAAGCTATTTGTGAGAGGTGAGTGGACTCATCAGGACCAAACGGTCTGGTTGCAGGCAATCGCGCAACAGGTCACTGAAACAGGGTCAGATACATGGAGAGATCAGGGTCCATTACATGTGGCCCTGAGTGAATTATACATGGCTCCTAAAGTTAAAGATGAACACGACAAGATGGTTAGGATAGGGGCATATTTGTATCTATATATGGGAGCCATGCAGGACAAATGTGCTGAAGGCCAAGACCTGGCAAATAGGCAACAGATGGCGTTAGAAAAGGCCAAATCTGACCTGGTCTCTTCTGAGCAGAGGCTGCAGAGGAGCCAGGAGTCAGAAAATGATAGTAGGCAGTATATCATTAAAATAAAAGAGGACATGGATATACTGCAACAGGAAAAGACAGACCAGGATACCAGAATTCTGGCTTTGCAGAAGGAGCACCAAGACAGTTTGGACTCCTTACTGCAGAGCCAGAAAAAGCTGGAGCAACAGATCAATTTCAACAGGGCATGCACAGAGCAGGTAGCCACCCTGCAAATCCAACTAGACAGAGAGAAAGAGGAAAGCAATACATTGATTTTGAAAGACCTGGATACCCAGGCAGAGTTTGATGAAGAACGCCAGAAAGCTGGTGCCTTTCAAAGGCAAAGGGACGACCTGGCATCACAAATGCAGGCTCTTGGTCAGGAAAGGGATACCTTGGGCCAGGAAGTCTGCCATTTAAAAAGAAAAATTGAAGAAAACCACGTGGCCCTCAGGGGCTGGGTGGCCTCCAAAAAGAGCATCAGGGCTTGCTAGATCACACCAGGAGGGTGGAGGAGGCTCTGGCAAGAAAGGAGCAGGCCAGTAGGGATGGGACTGAGGAGGTAACCCTCCTGCAGCAGAGACTGGCCCAGTACTCCAGGACCCATCAGGAGGCACAGAGAGAAAATGAGGCTCTCTGTCAGCACAATGATAGGCTCCAGCAACAGGTAGCCATGCAGGAGAGACTGATAGAGTCTAGTAAGGCCTTAACTGAGGAACTGAAAGCGCAGGCTCTTGCATTGCAACAGGAAGCAGAGGCGGATAGAGATGAGGTTCGCTGAGAAAGAGCAACTCCTGAGCATAACCTCAGGAGCCCTAGTACCAGAGGCCTTCATCTCTCCCAGTCCCTGGACTCTGCCACCCCCATGTCCCCTCGCGCACATGAGCCCAGGGTCACGGGGATGGCAGATTACTAACCAGCTAGAAGTATGGGGCTCATAGGCCAATACCTCCCAGGAATGGATGGGCGGGCATCTGGGTATGGGCACCCAAGAACAGTGAAATTTAGTGGGGAACCCCAGGAGAGTAGGCCCATTAAGGGCATCCTGAAAACCTCTGCCCAGTTAGGTCAGTGGGGGGGTACCCATCAAATCCTGGCAGCAAGGAGGGATCTGAAGACTCCTCTGAGCATTACAGGACACAGGAGACCAGGTCCCCACATTCTGCCAGCCATTCCCAGGCTCGCAGAACCCGGGAAAACCTGGAAGATCAGACGGGCACCTCTGGGAGCAGTGCTTCTGAGTCAGAGGATGAATGGACCAGGGTTACCCGAACCAAAAAGGCCAATAAGACAAAAAGGGCCTTGCTTAAGGACCCATTGAAACAAATAAAGTCAATAAGGAGTGTCATCACGCCTTATCATAAGAACGCCAAGTATTCTGTTTGGGAACACTTGGAGCTCTATGAACAAATGATGGAGACTTTCCATTTGAAGGACAGCAGTAGCTGCATCCAGTACGTCAAATGGACCTTCTCACCAGAATATTCCGGTCTCTTTGCAGGGCTGGAGGACCAAAACCATTCAAGATGTTCCGCATCGAGGGCGGCCATCTTGAAACATTTTTCTGTGCACAGAAATCCTCAAGAGGCTCGCAAGGCAGCCTACAATTTGAAATGTGGGGAGGATCAGGCCCCACAAGAGTTTGTGCAAGAATTAAAGCGTGCTTTTGCGCAGACCACCAGAAGGGTGCGCACGGATAGCAGAGAATTTATCAATACGTTTTTCCATGCCTTACCCAAATACATAATGACCCAGCTCGTGAGAGACTTTCATGAGAAAAGATCTTTAGACTGGGTCATTGAACAGGCTACCCGGATCTATGAGGTGCAGAAGCCCATCGAAAATAAAAATAATGCGCCGAAAAACCCCAAAACCAACAGCACCCCTGCTGCTGCCAAGGTGGCAGAGGTAAAGGTTGCCCCTGTTTTAGATTTGGAGATGGGGGGCCTAAAAACCTGCCGGCACCAAATAATTCACAGCCCAGAAGGCCCTCGGGCCAGTCACAGACAGGGAGTCGAGGAGGTAGTCCCACAAATGGGGTCGCCCGCTCCCCTGACTATGTAAGTCCCCGCTACAAGGGAAACCGACCAATCCTGGGTTATGTGTGGACTCCTCCAGCCCAAGGGGGGGATCCAGCCAAGCACCTAACCCAGGGAACTTCCCTCCCAACTTCCCACAGGAGGGCAGAAATTCTCCAAATCCTGGGCAGAACTTTTTCCCCAGGTATCCACCCAATTTCCAGCCCCAAAATCATCCATCCTTCTTTCCCCAATTCCCTGAGCCCAGTCAACCTAATCCGGGAGAGGGGAGGCCAAGGGTGGAGGGGTACCAAAATCTTCCCAACCAGGGGTACTACCAGAGAAGGGATAGCTACCCTTCCCGGGATCAGCCCAGGGGAGAAAATAGAGCCCCGTATCAGCCGGAGCGGGTTTCACAACTTGAGCGCCAGGTCCAAAATATGGCACGGGATCTGGGTGACATACTGAGGGCTCAACAGAACCCTCAGATGAGCATGCCAGCGCAGAATTCCCCAAACTCTGGACCTGGTGCTCCAGAACAATGACAGGGGCAGCACCCCGATAACCCACCGGTTCCCAGGGAGGAGGCACAGGGGGAAGGAGGGTGTAAAGCCTTGGAGGAAGCTACCTTCCCAACTTGTAAACAGCCCCTGGAAAACCAGGAACCGGAAACAAAATCTCCTGCCCCTGAAAGCCTGCCTCCCAAGGAGCAGAGGGGGGGTAGGAGAAACAAAGGACCCAAACAGGCCCAGTTTGTGGAGGAGGTACAGATCTTCCAATTTGAGGGAGAGGGATTCTTAGAAGATCCTGGGAAAAGTATCTTCTCCTTCAGAGATGGGGGAACTCCTCCCAAGGAAAAATGGGTCCCAAGGGATGTCAATTCAGACTGGGGAGATGTGGAGACTGAGCTACCGCCGCCCATCATCTCATCCCAGAACCGACAATACCAAAATCCCCTGGTTCAAACCCACCCTGGTGACTGCCTCCAAAAAGGGGGGCGGCCCAGAACCGGGACCAGGGGAACCCACAATGGCTCTGATCTCCAGTTGCCAACTTTTTCTTTCAGATTCCAAAGGTTCTCCACAGAATTCTGCCCAAAACTCTTCACTAGCAATGTCCAAAACCAGAAAGTTAGCCCACCAGTTGTCCAAAAATGTGCATTATCTGTGCCCCCTTGAGGAGAAGGAGGGAAGATACTATGCCCCGGTACAAGTACAGGGGCAGGGTACAATTTTGGCACTGGGGGACACTGGATCCCAAGCTACCCTTCTGTCCAAAAGGGCCTTTGAGGAACTAAATGCAGGAAGGGGGAGAATTACCATATTCCTCTCACCTCTCTTCCTGGACAACTGCAGAACTTTGACGGGAAGGAAATTCCTGTCGAGGGGACTGCAGATTTGGACATCAAATTGGGCGACACAAGGTGAAACACCCGGTCATAGTAGTGACTCCAGAGGGCACCCCTTGTTTACTAGGGAATGACCTCCTGACAAGGTTGTCACCCCTAATAGATTGCGTAAACAAGGTCCTCTGGACCCAGACTAGCCGACCAATAAAATTAAAACAGAGTGTCAACCATGTTAGTTTAAATGGCACCTGCCACATGGTTGAACAAAAATCTGACCAAGTAGAATTTCACTTCCAGAACAACCAAATTCCAGACATGACAGTAATAGCAGTAGGACAACAGACTGGTGATGGGGGGTCCTCTCTATTTCTGAAAATCAACCTTCCTTCCAGTTTAAGCTGGTATTCCACACTGGAAGGAAACACCCTGAAATTCTTTACTAATCCACAATCAGAAACTCCCACTTCTATAGTCCAGAAAGATGTGAAATCAGCTCAGAGCCTGGCTGATATTCAGCAAATTGGAGAGCAGTTGTTCATCCCTGTTCAGTTAAATGATGGGAAGGACTCTGTTCTTGCTCGAGTGTGTGTGAACAACGGTAAGAGCTTCATCAGCGAAGCCATGGTCCGCCAACTCCCAAAAGATCCAGCCATTCCCACATTCAAACTGCTAGACAAATGGGAAATGGACCTGGAAGCACCTAATTCCAAACATCTCCTGCCAAGGAGGTGTATGCTCAAAATCTCCATTGGCAACAAGAGCATAGTCCATAATTGTTGGGTCGTGCGAGACGTCACTGCCGCCTTTTACTTAGGCAGTGACATTCTCAATCGCTTTGCCATTCGTTTGGACCTAATAAACTTCAAAGCTTGGTCCCGATTAGCGGATAATCCCATGGGCTTTGATGATCCAGAAAAAGCATTTAGGTCAGCTCAATTGCTACCTTATGCAGTTGAAATTCAGATCAAAGAGGAAGTCACCATCCCAGAAAGGACCCGACAATTCTCCCTGGAAGTGAAAGTTAAAAGAGGACAAAAATTGAAAAACCCTGATGCTTATATTCATCTAAATGCTTCTCTCCATCAGCAAGGGTTGGGGGTAAACCCAACTCCATTAGTCAACATAGAACATGACACCATTCTAATAGAGGTGGATAACAGCGACTTAAAGAGTATTACTTTAGCCGCAGGCACCATTATTGGAATGGCGGTTGATGACCGACATTTCTCCATTGACTTAGGAAATGAACTGTTAGGACCAATCCCCAAGGACTGTTTTGACAGTGACAGTGAGGACAATACAACACCAGACAGGATTTTCACCCGGCATGGGGGGAACTTCCTGGTGTACACTTCTTGCCCTTATGGTAATGAAGATGTGACTTGTGACTTCAGGAGGGATGAGGTGATTTTCCAGGTCCATGAAGGCTGCCTTTCCCACCTGAAGCCCCAAGTCCAAATCAGCACTCTGACCAGGGACTTCTCCACCCAGCTGGAGGAGGCTGCTGAGATAGCCAAACCAGAAGTCTTTCCAGGTTTCAGGCAGATGGTGGAAGAGAGAGTCAACCTAGCTGATGCCTGTGTGAGTCTGGAACAGAAGCAAAAGTTGAAACAAGTTTTCTTGGATTTCCAAGATCTCTTTGCGGTAGACTCATATGACAGTGGTCGCACCGACATCCACACCACAACAATTCCCACAGACCCTGGAATGACTCCAGTGTTTGTGAAGCAATATCGTTTGCCTCTCGTATCCATGGAGTCCCTTACTGAAATAATTAAGAACCTTGAGTCCCGGGGAATAATCCATCCAGTACACAGCACCTTCAATAATCCGGTTCTGGGAATATTGAAGCCAAACGGCCAGTGGAGACTCTGCGCCGACCTTAGGGAGCTCAACAAACGGGTCCATACTTCCCGATGGCCTCTTCCCTACATTGACCAAGGGCTGGCCCAGATCCAGGGGTCACAGGTATTCACTGCAATAGACCTGACCAATGGGTACTGGACCGTGCCTGTCAGTAGGGAGGACCAATACAAACTGGCTTTTACCTTTGGGGGCCAGCAGTACACATGGACCCGGACTCGCTTCGGATACCTCAACTCCAGCAATGAATTCAACATTTTCCTACATAAGGCCATGCCCGACCTGGGTGCGAGGGGTGACCTGGCTTATGTAGATGATGTCCTCATCAAAAGTTCATCTGTGGAGGAACACATAGCAGAGATCCGTTATGTTCTGACACAGTTGAGGGCCGCCAGAGCAAAACTTTCCTTCCAGAAAGCACAGTGGTGTAGAACCCGTGTGAATTTCTTGGGGCATGAGATTACTCCTCAGGGTCTCTGTCCCCAGGAAAAGAAAGTGGAAGCACTCCAGAAACTGAAGGATCCCACAACTCTGCGGGAACTACGGAGCCTCCTTGGACTGACTAATTACAGCAGAAAGTTCATTGAGGGCTACACAGAGATCACTAGACCCCTGATTCATCTCTTGAAGGAGAGGGTCAAGTGGGAATGGGGTCCAGAACAATCCGAGGCAGTAAGACAACTCAAAAGAAGCCTCTCACAAGCGCCTTGCCTAGCTTACCCTGTCAGAAACAAGTAGTTCTTCCTGGAGACAGGGTTCTCTAATACGTGCTTGACGGCAGTATTATACCAAAAGCATGACAAGGTCAATAAAGTAATCTCCTATGCGAGCAAAACTTTATCCTCTGTGGAGGAAAAATTCAACGATTGTGAGAAGGCACTCCTGGCAACGGTGTGGGCATTGAAGAATTACCGCCCGTTCATCCAGGGGGAACACATCATAGTGGAAACTCCACACCAGCCTCTGCAATATCTCCAAAGTGACAGAATCCGGGCCGGAAATGTGAGTAATTCCCGAATTACTTCCTGGATTCTGTCAATGCAAGGCTTTCCTGTGGAGGTCAGATATGGCCAAAACAAGAAGAGTCCCCTCATGCAAGGTCTGGCTGACTTGCATGATTGTGTCTCGAGGACGAAAGTCTTAAAATCAAGGACAACATGGAGGCATACCTTAATTCCCCACACAAAGTCTTTGAAGAAGACAAGTGTGAGGGAATGCCCATTGTCTATGTGGATGAATGCTCTCACCATGTTGACAACAACAGGGAGAAAGAACTGGTGGCCGGCATAGGGAATGCATGGGTGAAGGAGTTTCCAGAACCCTCCGCTGGATACAAAATTGGTCCCCGAAGTAGTCAGGTGGCAGAATTGATGGCTGTGCATCAGGCCATCCTCACTGCTGTCCAACATCAACTCCACGAACTGGTCATAATCACAGATTCGGATTATGTACAGAACGGGTTCGTAGAGCACCTGGTTAACTGGAAAACCAGAGGCATGGTATGTGCTAATAACAAACCCTTGAAACATGGGAAGTTAATTCAAAACATTGATGATCTGGTCACATCGAATGGGATGACCATCTACTGGAAAAAGATCAAGGGTCATTCCAAAGTAGAGGGACCAGACAAAACTGCAAATGACTTAGCTGATCAGCTGGTCAAAACCGGGGCCATCCAAGGTGATCTAATAGAAATAGAATCCCTGTTGGGGGAAATCCAGGTCACTGCTATCACTAGGCCCCAGACGAATGCTCACAATGATCTTTCAATTGCACAATGGAATAAGGAGACCCCTGATGCTGATTTGATTACAGCTCAGAAGGGGGATCCAATAATTGGTAAGTTTTACCAACACATTGAGGACCCTGAGAACTTTCCCCTGACGGATACCAATTACATTGGGAAGGAGGACCTTAGAGTGTTGATGAAATGTCCAAAGATGTTCCGAATCCAAGACGGTTTGTTGGTAAAGAAATCCCAAGCTGGCCATGATCAGTGGGTGGTTCCTACCTCATTCCGAAGCCTGATGTTAAGTCACGCCCATGATGCGGCCACTGCCGGTCATAGGGGGTTTCACGCAACACTGGAAATCTTAGGAGAGGTTGCATACTGGCCACACATGGGGCAGGACCTCGACCAATACTTGAAGGGGTGTCTTGTGTGTGCACAATTTCAGCCATCATCCCTCACACACCGTGCGGCTCCCCAAAAGAGGGGGATGACACTGCCATGGTCCGATTTGCAAATCGACTTTGTAGGCCCTGTAATCCGCTCATCTAGAGGAAACAAGTACATGTTGACCGTTACATGCTTGTTTGCCAAGTGGGTGGAATGTCTCCCAGCCCCAAATTGCAAGGCAGAAACAGCAGCTGCCCTGATGATTAACCACATCTTTTCCCGTTTTGGTCTACCTCAAAGGATTGAGTCAGACAGGGGTAGCCACTTCACCAGTGAAGTAATGACAAAGATGTGGGAGATACTGGGGGTCAAAAGGAAGCTACATATTGCTTACAGGCCAGCTTCTTCTGGAGCAGTAGAGAGATACAACCGAACCATTGTGAGCATATTAAAAAAATGTGTGGCAGATTATGGGCCAAGTTGGGATATCCGATTACCTCTGGTCCTAATGGCCATTAGATCTACCCCTTCATCTGCAACTAAAATGTCACCATTTGAGTTGATGACTGGACGCAAGATGGTGCTTCCCCAGCATTTGCTCCACAGAACCCAAGAGCAAACGTTGATAAATGCCTCCACAACTCATGAGTATTTGGAGAATTTAAGGAAACACCTTCAGCATGCTTTTGCCTATGCTCAGCGGAATCTAGAAAGATCAGCCGAGAGCATGAAGACCCACTATGATTTAAAAACTACCCGAAAGGAATATAAGGTGGGTGATCGGGTCTATCTATACAATTTCCAAAGGAACCAGGCCAAACAGCAAAAATTCTTGCCGACATGGAAGGGACCGTTTGAAATTATAGACAAGATCTCCCCTGTTGCCTATAAGATCTGCATCCCCAAAGGCAGTCTGGCAGAGGGGGAAGGTAAGTGGGTCCATATAAATCAGCTAAAGTGTTGCCATCCCAGGCACACTCTGCAACAACTGGAGGAGTCCTCTGCAATACCAGAGGGGACCGCCCCAGAGTAATTCAATTCCAACCCTAAAATATCCCACATATAGTCTCTAAAATATTATGACTTGGAAAAAAAAAATTTCTTATGATTGTATCTTGTTTTTTGTTAAAATAAGAACGCAAATGTTTTGACTATAAAATGTATATGCCACCCCACTATATCAATGGTGGGGAAGAAATGTCTACGAATAGGTATTGCCGCTTTCCTTTGTCATCCTAGGAGAAAGAAAACCTGGAGACTGGCCAAGGAGGACGATCCGGGGACTGGGAGCAGAGACCCGAGGGGCCCGGGGTACCGCCCAATATTCCCATCAGGACCGGCGAGGAGAACCGATCGATCCAACTGGGTGGAGGAAAAGATGCTGAACTGTGCCATCTACAGAATTGGAAGAAGATAATGCGGACATACCAGCGCAAGGGCTCAAAACCTCCTTTGCACCCGACTTCCCCTCGACTTGAATCAAAGCGCAGTAGGGCGGGGGGATTTGTCAAGGGTTTTGACCCATGTTGAATCAATAGACTGGGTAGATGTGGGGATGAGCTGTCGCCGCCCATTATTCTATCCCAGAACAAACTAAATCAAAAGACTGGGTGGATGTGGGGATGAGCTATCGCCGCCCACATTCACGCCAGAATAGGAGAACTGCGCAGTTGGCACGAGACCACTCCAAAGATACAACCTTCTTGTTGGGGGTTCCACATCACCACTCTACTGTAAAGATGCCATCAAAACAATGTTAAGCAAGGGTCCTATACTAGCAAGCAAAAGACCACTGTATTGAAATGCAGTAATTCAAGACAACTCAAAAATGGATGCAGTACCGACAAATTCCCCAAGGTGGCGCTAGCGGTCTAAACTCTGACAGGGAAACTGTACTTAGGAGTTGCAAGAGAGGCAGGGACTTCAAAGCTTGTTGGTTAATTGAAAATCTAGCCACCTGCTGTTCCCAGAGGCCAAGAGGCTGAGAACTCTTAACATCCCAGAGACTCACCACAGGGGGCAGGATATCACATGGCCCTTCTGAGTGAGAGGGAGGGGGTTTCCCCTTCAGCCTGGAGGAGAGAGACAATAGCCCCTTTCTGTTGAATGGGGTATGTTAATTTTGAGTGTTTCCTGTCAACAGCCCTCTGCCAGCAAAGAGAGACATGTGATCACTGACCCACCCAGACTCCTGGAGGCGGACCCAAACACTGTGGGGAGTTGAATTGCAACAAATATATATTTTATAGAAACAGTGATAATTTATTGTAACCAAATGACAGGAATGTACAACTTTGAGAGTCTTAGTTTGAAAAATGCCCTCACGATTTCAGTCTAAACTCCAATGTGTACCATGTTCTTGGGCAAAACCCCGCTAATTATGATTATTGTAGACAATGTGTTTAAGCTAAAGACATGGAAAGTTACCGAGATATATGTGGAAGGGAAATGTACCTTTGTATAATTTTTTATGAAAAACCAATGTTGCAAAACCCACTAAAATCGAAAATAAGTTGCCATTTTTTAATGCAAGCTCCTAGAAACGCCAGAGTCGGGACAGGGACTATCTTTAGTAATATATGATGTGTGTATGTGATGTCAAACAACTGTGTACCTGTGAAATATGTATTTGGATCAGGAATAGATTTGTGTGCACATTGACCAGGGGAGTGTCATTTCTGCAGGTCATAAAAATGACATCACTCTGACACACTATCCCTTCCCAAATCAGGGACCAAAGAATCTATTGACCTATCAAATCAAGAGAGGGGCAGGCTTAGGGATGCTAGCCTCTCCACCCACTTTTTAAAACACATAAAAATAGACTGCTGGGACAGGTAGGGTCATTCAATTCCATTTTCTGCGGGACGCTCTGCCGGGAGACTCCAGACTTCACATCCATCAATCTCCAAAGACCAGAACTTTACTTCAGAACTTAAAGCAAGGGCCTAAACCCACAAACTGAGAACTCCTCTCAGCAGGCCTCAGCATCCTTAAAATCATTTGCAA
The DNA here is from genome assembly GCF_040938575.1 of Ambystoma mexicanum. Taxonomy (NCBI): domain Eukaryota; kingdom Metazoa; phylum Chordata; class Amphibia; order Caudata; family Ambystomatidae; genus Ambystoma; species Ambystoma mexicanum. Next base: position 545,336,080 of record NC_090927.1, read on the forward strand.
ACTATTCCACAGCCGGGCGAGCTGTTTGAATTCTTTGCCAAGAACAATTGCCAGAGACCAGACCAGCGATCCAGAGAGACCCAAACCGCTGGGAGCTGAACCGGTGCCTGATTGACCCACCGAGCAGAGAGAACCGAAGTCCAGTCCAGTTGACCAGATCCGTGACGAGGCCCATTCATTTCAAAATTAGGAGTGAGTATCCGCCAGAACTGTGCAGAACCCAATCTCTTAGTTAAAATAATCTAATTCAAGCTATTTTGACCTAATTAGAACAGCCTCTTAGAAATCGTGTCATCTGTCATTTTTAAAGCTGCACAACTGTCACCTGTCAATTCTGCAGCTGCAAGCTGTCACCTGTCATTTTGAGTTTTACTTTAAATTCGAAAATCTACCTTTATTAAATCATCCGTATCTCCGGAACCGTTTGTGCTAGGAACGAGGAACGAGATTTAACTTTCATCTGAAAGCCTAGAATGAAGGCTTTCCAACGAACCTAGAACAGACTTCCTACTCCCTATACTTTTTCCGTAATCGCGAGACACGCACTCGCGAAATTTACCGCGATTTGCGATTTGGCCCGATTTCTTCATCTGTAGAAATCAGCAGCTTTTTAATTCTCTTTGCTAAAATTTGTTTGCAATCTGCTAATCATTCATAGAGTATTGACAAAGTGAGCCTGAACTAATATAAAGTAGCCATCACCTACCCTGAACCTCTAGAGGGATGTAAAACCAATTTTAGCACCTTTTCACTTCCTTGCAAACCACATTAAAGTAATTCGCCTGTGTTTAAAACTCATCCCTGTTTTCTCTAAGCTTGCTGGGGGAACTGGAACTGTGTATTGCATTATAAAGTGTGATTTGTTGGGATTCTTGAAGACTGTGTGCTCTCCTTCCATTTCTTGTATTGCATATGGGGGGAGTGAATTGTCAAAAGAAAAAGTGAACATATTACCTTTTGCTAAAATCATAACAAGTTATTTCTGTACTGCATTTTATTCCACTTGCGTTTCCTTGAACCATATAAAGCATTCTTTCCCACCTTATTCTTCTGTTCCTATTCATAAGTTACCTCTTGCTGACTACTGCTCATATTCACAAGTGTAATATCCATTATCAGTTTATTTATAGAAGTGTGATATATATATATATATATATATTGTTTAAATTTTCAAATAAAACTTTTAATTTGCAAAACAAACCTACTTCTTGGCTCAGTGGGATTCTAGGAGGGGGGTGTTATACAAGGGTTGTCATCCAGAGTACTGAACTGGATATACAGATCCATCAATAAGGGTTTTCGTCAGCATCCCAGACTAGGCATTGACTTAGCTGTAGTGTTGATTGAATATCGCTTACACTGGTTTCCTGAGACTCATACAGCTGTAATAGATTTTGTGTATTGCTCTCAAATGGTGGACCCAGCGCTGCTGTCCCTTTTGTTCTCTGCTGGGAAGGCCTGATACCTTCCCAGGAGTGCAGCTCGTACCCCCAAAGGGTAGGGTAGGAACTGGTACTTCAAATAATTTTCTGCCACTGCAAAGTGGATGTCACACCAGTGGGATCCTTACCTAACTCTTTCTGATCTTAGGCAGACAGGAGTAGAATCTGAGCATGGAAAAAGGGTCCTGCTACCACGAAAATACCTAGACTACCCTTCATTCTTGCAACCCCCTCCTAACCTTGTGCTGGCAGGCAGTCTAGGAGGTGACATCAGAAGGCAAAACCTTTGTTACAGGAGTCAGAATTGGCCCCTTACAGGAGTCCTGGAATGAACCAAGCTGCTTATCTGGAAGAAAGTGTATCAGTCTACCCAAAGTCCGCAAACACCTGGGTGAAGATAACAATCTCCAAACAAGGTGCACAACCATCCCCCAGCCACTGCAGAGTACATTTGGAGTGACCTTCTGCTAGAAAGCCTGCCTACTGCTGAATCACTGTTACCCGGGATTCTGCCTAATGAAAATTGCATACTTGAAAGTGTTCTCCAGCAACCTTCCTGGCTGGGAAGGTCGAAAAAAGGACATACCTTTCCTCTGGGACCATAGTCAGTGTCCCACAGCACTATAGAATCAAAATAGTTCGTTCTGTGCTCCGTCTACTGCTCCAATCCCTTTTGAACTGGGTCAACCATTCTGTAGCCATTTAAAGGCACTACAAGTAACAATGCTTTAAACCACTTCAAGCTGCCACTCATCATCACCTGCCTGTTCTCCAGAACCTTCTAATCGATCACCACTCCAGAACCACATTGCATTATTGGACTCAGGCCAACTGACTTTCCACTGAAGTTAATTCACTGCATAAAGACACATTGCTGCCTGTCCATAACTTACGCAAGATGATTGTTGCTTTCTGAAGTGCACCATGTTAGACTGCCTGTATGCACATCCAACCTGCAGAAAATGCACCCCTTTAGCCAGGCTAGGCACTGTTGAGCCTGCAGAAGAAGAATAAAAGGCATGCTATAGTGATTATGTGCCCCTGGCCTGGTTTGTAGAGCCCTACTGACAATTAGGACCCGCTCCATACCTTTTTAAAAGACATTTACTTACACTTGAACTGTACTGCAACAACAATTGCCGGCATGCACCTGTCTTCATACCCAGAGCACCCCTTTTAACCAAAAGCCTGCATTATTATCTGTGTATTTCTTATCAGGAATTAATTGCTAGTATTTTTTATTATTTTTCATATCCTTTTAGTTTGATTAAAGTCTACTATTTATTTTATAGAATCCTGATTGGACATCTCTGTATTGTGGTAGCAGAGCATTATTGTTGTTATGGATGTTTCCTTGTTGGCTTACACCCCTCCTCCAGAGTATAGCCTGCCCTCGGCACGGCTACCTAAAAAAGAGCAAGGAGTCGGGCCATTCATGTTGTCCCTGTTCACCTTTCTGAATGTGATCACTCCTGGTTTAGTAGTGGTGTGGGAATCAGTCAGAATTTGAAAACCACTATGCATGCCTGTACTCCTGCAGAGTAGTAGTCATTTCGTCACACTGGTGGCATGCAGTGGGGATCTTGCAAGGACTGTCCCCACAACTGAGCCAAAGGGAAAGGACTGCACAGGCAATGTTAGAAACACTGCCAAGTATCACATCTGGATAATGCTATCCTTGTGAGGCTTGAGAAAGGTAGCCAAGTAGAAAGGGTTTCTTATGCCAATATGACCATGAGCCCTGAGCTAGGCACTGGCCTGCTCGGCTGTGAGTCAGCTAGTCAGGTTATGGAGACCGAGGGGACAGTGAGGATCACCATTTCCCAAAGAACAACAATCGTTGTCCTGGTAAAAGCCACTCAGAGTGTTGATAAGAGAACACAGTTTGATCTCCGTGTTTTACCCACCTCATTTCTTTAGGCTCTACTAACTTGTTAATGGATGTTTAGTGGGCTTGCACCCTACAAAATGTATTCAGGGCACACAGGTGGCTGAATAATATTGGGTGTCAATACAAGAAAAGGGAAATGAAGGTCAAATACAATTAAACAAAATGATCAATATATATCATGTTTAATAATTCAATGTTGCCACATAATGCTGACTTTGACACATACAGGATAAAAAAACGAATGAAAACACATAAATCAATAGATCACAAAACTACAGGTCAAAATAACAGACGGAATAGTGCAAAAAAATGTAGAGGAAATTTGGAGGAAAGGGAGAAAGATTAAAAGTTACAAATATAACAGAATTGTATTTTCCTCTTCGGTCGGATTACTGAAAAGATAACCCTATTGAATCGCAATCTAATTTGTTGTAGCAAATTCCACATCGAAGATGTAAAGGGAAGAAAAAGGCAGACTATACAGAAATGTGACTCGTTTCCAGTCTACTAGGTGAGGCAATCTGATTTCCAATGATTGTCTTCCATCAATTGTTGTCTTGCTCTAAGTCAAGGGGAAAAACACTTCCCCTTGTTCCTAGTTGCAACTAAACCCCATGGTGGGCTAGATTTCCTCAGGAATGGTTTGCTGTTTCTACAACAAAGTAAAACAAATATGTGTGAAGAGTCATAAACTACATAACAGTAGTGTCAATATAAAATACACTTTAACCACAGGGTGCACTTACTTCAAATAGATAAAGTGTGTGCACGGTGTACTGTTGGCCTCGGGACTGGATCACCCACAGTAACCTATACAAAACATACCAGAGAGACACCCAAGAGGGTTAGAAATCTGGCATTGTTTTAAATGCTTTGTCTAGATGTGTGTCTAAAAGATTACTCACAGGCTGGCAGGATACGTTGGTCCTGTTTGAAGAAGGAATCACCCAATGTGACCAAAGCTGAGTTGCAATGGAAGAAAGAAAAGAAAAAAGAAAACAAAGGCGCCTCAGGTGGGATGTTTAGTGCTTATGTTAGACTGAAAAGGCCAATCATAGATGTTGCAGCTAGCTGAGGTGGTGTCAGGGGCACCTGAGGTTACAAGGACATTGCAGGTGTACAATAAAGCCAAGCAGGATTGGTATCTTGAAGTTGCTGCCCGGAGGTGCTAAAATGTGCTCCACTGCGGGGTGAAGAGAATCAAACCGTGTACGTCCGATGTACAGCTGGATTCTAAAAAAAGGGGTAAAGGAGCTTAGCCGCCAGAGCCATGTGGTGTTGTGCTGGCCGCAGCAGCAATATGGTAACCATGTGGTGGAAAAGCCATGGTAGATGCCGTAAGACTGTTGCAGTGGCAACTACCCAATGGCACCAGGGAATTATACAATGCAAACAGTTGATAGTATTTGTAAGAGGGGATAATGTAATCTGTGCCAACTTTTAGTTTTTAAAGTAGTTCATGCCAGTTATTGATTATGAAAGAATTTGCAAATAGCAGATAGTGGTTAGATAGTTGTTAGATTCAAACAGTGTTTATTTGTAGAATTCTCAATTTCAAGGCTCTCAACACGTGTTTCACCATTCAATAGAGAAGAATGGCTCAGTAGACGAGTCTTAACTGGTGACTTACTAGTTTTAGTCCTAAAAGGATTTTTAAGCAAAAGGAGAGAAGTATAATATACCACTGATATTTTTTCTAGAAGTACAAGGTATTTTGTCCAGCCTATCAGAAGAAACAACTGTAAGACCAGCTTCAAAATGTACACCAAACTTCTCAATAGAAAATGTCTTTGACCTCGTTCAAAAGGCAGTAAGTAAAGACATACAGGACAATTACATCAAAAACAAAAAAAACAGAACAAGAGACAACCTAACTAAAATTGAAAAACATGCCCTTGATACCCTTGCTAAAGACAGAACTATAATCACGAGACCTGCAGACAAGGGAGGCAAATCATACTTATGAATAGGAAGGATCATATACGTGAAGGAAAAATACATTTAGATGACAAAACATGCTACCAGAAATGAGGCAATAACCCTCTTGCTGACCTGGAACAGCAATGAAACCTAATGAGTAAATCAAGGTTTGAGCTGAGACTCTTATCAGAGGAAGAATTCCTTTATATGTATAGTAAGGATTCTGTCATGGCTACCACCTACTTCCTGCTGAAAATTCATAAGCAATATCACAATTTTCCAACACTTTGACCAGTTATAAATGGAATTGGATCTCTTACAGAAAAAATCGCTAAGTACATCGACATCCACCTACAACCGCTTGCAACAGGACTGGCAACTTTTGTCAAAGACACCAAACATATTATAAAGTAGTTAAACTCTATACCCTGGGATTCTAACTACTGTTTTGTTACCTTGGATGTAGTCTCGCTTTACACCAGCATACATCACCACCTAGGACTACTCAGCTCCAAACATTTCCTGAAAACAGGTTCCATATCCTACAGACAACAAAATGAAATTATTCTTACCATTATCAAATCCTCACTTGAAAATAACATCTTTTGTTTCGACAATTAAATATTTAGACAACTCCAAGGCACTGCAATGGGGTCAATATTCGCCCCAACATATGCCAATCTTTTTATGGGATTTTTCTAAACCAAATATGCTTGGAATCATGCATCTTTCACTGAAAATGTCAAGTTTTGGGGCAGATATATAGATGATATTTTGATCATATGGGAGGAGACACTGATATTCTTGATGCCTATGTGAACTACCTCAACACAAATGAGTACAACCTTGCATTTATGAATTTCTAGACCTGGAACTCTATGTGGAGAACTCAGAAATCCAAACTAAACTCTATTCAAAGCCAACTGCCACTAACAGTCTCCTATTTGTAACCTCAAATCACCCACAACATGTCATTAACAATATTCTGTATGATGAGATCCTAAGGATCAAAAGGAATTGCAGGAGGGACTCAACATACCAAGAAAACCTAACAAATACTGTATCAAAATTCAAGCAACGTGGATACCAGACCAGAATCATTAATAAAGCTGTACAAAAAATGGAAAACATCTCCAGAAACTATCTCTTGACTGACAAACCAAAGGTGGCCACCATCAATCCAAAACCCAAGTTTATCACCACTTACAATACTGCAGCCAAAACCATTACCAGAATACTCAAAAAACAGTGGAACATCCTTCAGACGCATGACAATATTAAGAAATATTTGGAGGACCGACCAAGTCTATGCTTTCCTCGGGCACTGACAATAAGGACCCAAATTAGCCCAAGCTTTCTGAGCCCCAAAACAACATCAAAATCGCCACTTGAAATATTCACAAAGAATGAAGGAATGAAAGAAATCCAACTTCCAAATGGACATTTGAAAAACATCAACCAATTCATTAATTGCAAAACAACCTATGTGATCTATGATATCAGGTGCACGTGCAGTAAAATATACATAGGCAGCACAATAAGACCATTAAAGACTAGAATTTTTGAGCACCTAAGATCAATCAGGAACAAGGACATTAGATATCCCCTATCGCTACATATGCTCACAGACCATGTGGACTTCAAAATTGAAAACTTAAGAGTTTTTGGATTGGAAAATATCAAAAAACCAGCAAGAGGAGGGAATAGAGAAACCCTCCTTTGGAAGTATGAAGCAAAATGAATTTGCATAATGGACGTTTGTGAAAATGGTTTAAACTGTGACTCAGAGATGCACAACCGGCTGTAAACATACTATGCATATTTCAGAACACAATGAGACTAACCTAATGAGCAAAATGGGTTTTTGATATACTAAATAACATTGTTTGTATTTTCACACCTTGTCACACCCACTCAAGATGTTCTTTTGCTTTTTATTTTTCCTTTCAATTTCTCTCTTTACCGGATCCCCCTCTGTCCCTGCACCCTTTGCCATACTCTTATATATATCTTCTACAATGGATAAACTACCCATCCTCCTTTTCTAGTAGGAACTTCCATTTAAACTGATGACCATAATAGCCCAGACATACAAGTCTAATCTGCCTTTCTCATATTGTTAAGCTTAGATCATATCACCCCTACATTAGACTTCTCCCATTATTTACCTATTTGCCTTCACTTTCATAATGAAAATGGTACCCTTCAACCATTAAAACTCTAACATAAACTACCTCACTCTAACAATCTATGGCCACCATAATATTGAAAATCTGTTAACTTTGAACCTTTTCTCTTTTTTGCACATTGCGGCACAATTTGCCGAATATGGCTGCAATTACGCTGTGCGATGACATCACGGCGCATAGACGCAGCAAATGATGTCATTATGCCGCTGCATGCATGCGGGAGATGGCGCATGACATCATAATGCTCTTCCAACACGCTACTTAAGTGCGCTTTGCCGCTTCTATTTCATGCCTCCAACAGGAAGCATCTGGGAGTGTACAGGCATACCTTTATCCTTTCATTCAAATACTTGAACCTTCAACCAAAGGTAAGATGAAATCTAGCCTTAATCCCTTCTTCTCCCTCCTCTTTCTGGAGCTAACATACACAATCTGATCTTATTTCTTTTTGTTCATTTCGTTTTGGGGCACTTAACAACAAAATTGCCAAATTCTTGAAGAATTGGTCTACTTTGTGAAATTCACTAGGAAACTTTATCATTCTTGTTTGACCATAAAAACTAAGGACCATTGAAACAAAGGAAATAAACCCAATTATTGGGTAAGTTACAGAAGACACATTTTTGACAATTATGAACCTTACTTTGTGTACTAGAACATGTAAAGAAAAATACTTTATTTTCTACACTAGTAAGTCACCAGTTAAGTCTCTCCTGATGAGCCATTCCTCTCTATTGAATGATGAAACATGTGTTGAGAGTCTTGAACTTGAGAATTCTACAAAGAAATACTGTTTGAATCTAACCACTATCTAATATTTGCAAGTTCTTTCATAATCAATAACTGGCATGAACTACTTTAAAAACTAAATGTTTGTGCAGATTGTGTTTATCCCCCTCTTACATACACTGTCTCTTTGCTTGGTAGCAGTCACACAACTGGGATAACCAATCTTGCATGACAACTACCCCTAAACTTACAAGTGTTGAATCACCATGAGCCAGCTCTTTCTGACTGCAATTTGTTAGATAAACGACCAGTTGGTAGTAGACACAGAAGCCGTCCTAGGAGCGCCGACCCAGTATGTGGGGAAGGCAGTCATGAAAAACGGCAAAATATCAGAGAATCTGAAAGTCTCATAGAGATTCCAGCACAATGTAAGGTGGGGGAGGGGGCTAAAAACAAAAATGATATGGCAAACGGAGCTGGCAGTCAGTAGGATGTAACTCCAACGAGCCGGGAGCCCATGGACTCTCCAAGTAAGTAAGGTCATGGAAGGACCTATGTATACAAGTCCAGACCATGCCCACATGGGGGTGTGGCTATATTAACATGTGAATGCTAAACAACAGACCCTGAATAAAGATTAAAAAGAGAAAGGAGGGCCCATGGACATATGCCTCATTACACGGATGGCGGTAGGGATTTACGGGTACCGGTAAAATACCGGTACCGGTAAATCCTTACCGCCTTACTACGAGGTCCCTTTGCGGGTTGGGGGATTTAACGCCTGCTTTTTGCAGGCGTTAAAATCCAACCCGCTAAGGGACCTCGGAGCTAATTATGGCACCGCAAAATTGCGGTGCCGTAATTAGTGCCTTCCCCATTCCCATAAAGCCCTATGGGCAGAAATGGGAATGGGGAAGGGCAATGGTGGAAGGGGGATTTACCGCCCCTCCAACCTTGGTTTGGGGCGGTAAATCCCCTTTCCGCCAAGGCGGTGCCAGTATTTTACCGGCATGAGCCATGGCGCTGACAGCGCCATGGCTCACCGCCTACCATGTAATGAGGCCCATAGTCTCCATCCAGTGTGGTGCAATATAGTAATCCAACAATCACATGTACAAAGGTGGCTGCCTAAGCTCGGGCTATAACGGTGGACTGGTACTAAAACACTGAATCCCATAAAGATCAAGAATACCCTGCAGCCCCAGGCCTGGGCTAGAGCAGCCAAATGATATGCCAAGTGGGTGCCATTCTTCTTATAAGTTCAGTCCAGAGCGAAAAGTGTCAAGTTTATACAACCAGAATTGTTCTTTTCTGGACAATTTATGCTCAATTTCATTGGTGTTGGTTCCCTGGATTTTATCCAATACCCACCATTTGATGTCATTCTCATTATGGTCCCTGGACAGTGGCCTTGGAGGCCTTATTAGATTTAAGGCCCCACTTGAGGTAAATCTATAATTGCATGAGAAGTACCCTGGTTGTTCACTTCTATGAGAATAGGGAGCAGTAATGTAGGTGTTCTAGTGTTTTTAGGCAAGCATACGTTGGTGGGCTTTCAAATTATGTTGCAGGTTACACTTACAGGCAATTCATAGGGAATTTGGTTAGGAATCAATGCTTTCTGATTACCATAATAATTGACACATTTCCTTCAGTTCATGGGACCCACACTGAGCATGCCAGGGATTCTCCTGATGCTGAATCCACAAGGCACGTAGCTGGGTACCAGACCAGCATACCGAGGCAGCTGGGTGAGGCCACTAACTAGTGTGTGAGCTCCCAGAAAAATAGAGAAATTCTGGGAGGGATTCCACCTACAGAAAGGTTGGCAGATACACAGAGGAAAGGCAGAGAACCAACCCCTAAATGTCACCCAGGGCTCCAAAATTGAATATGTGGCTAACGGCAAGGGGAATTTCAGGAAATGTTTCACCCAGAGGGAATGTAACTGGTTCAGGGTCCCCTCTAGAGGACCCCCTAAAGAGAGAGAGGGGAGAGCGAGTGAGCCCAGCACAAAGACTCTTTCCAAACTCATACAGGCGAGGATCCTGAGCTGGATCCCACACCCCAAACTTCTCTCTTGTGACTGAGTTGCAGTCTTCACAAGGCTGAGAATAGGGCGACTTTCACCAGGTCCTGCGAGAATAGGTCGCCCCGATGGTTATGTGCACCCAGGTTATCCAGTGGCAGGGGGACACCCAGAAATGGATGAGGTGAGAGGGAAGGGGAAGAATCTATACCTCTTGGCTAGGTGCCCCTTCCATCAGAGCACCTTGAGGTTTCTACCTTAAATAGTCCCTATGGTTGGTGGTCGAGGGACAGGCCAGGATCTATGTCTAATAATCTTGTGGTCCATGCACATGGGACATGTTGACCCTGAGAAGGGAACTGCTCCTGGACATCTCTGAAGAGAGAGAGGACAAAGACGCAGAGAGTGTTACTCTCAAATTAGTCCCCAAGATGTTCAACCCAAGGGGCACAGAATCCTCTGATTGAGCCATGCCAGGAGATGCCTGCACCATCCTCAGAAAGGACTATAATGAGCCTGTTTGGGCTACCCAGCCCTTGGACATGGCAAATGTTCCTTGGCCTCTCAGTGAAAAGAAAGGGCAGTGACCCAGGAGCAGTCTCTGAGGAAGAGACCCCTGAAGATGGAATTTCATTTCCAAGGGTCCTGCATGTGCTAACTGAGCTGCAGTCACTGGGAGGCCCAGATCAGATGGATACATGCCAGGCAGTGCAAAAGCATGCTGTCCTCGAGTGACTTTAATCAGATGAGTGACTTTAATCAGATTACCTGGAGGAGGTAATCAAAGAGGAAAGACACCTGTACCTGCCAGCAAGAGGACCTTATCCCCAGGACACATGAAGATGGCTGTCTCATCCCATCCCTATGATCACAGACGTAGAAACAGGAGATGCTTGCCCCCATCTTAGAGAGACACCTGGTTAATCCAGATGGGCCATTCTGCCCCTGGATAGGGAAACTGCCCCTTGCGGAGAGCTAAGAAAGCAGCCCCACAGGTGATACCCTTCAGTCTATTCCTGAGGTTGTCATCCTTGAATGAACGAGGAATTTAAAAATTGGGAGGGCACATAAGAGTGCCCACCCCAGACTCAGGGAGACTCTTCGCAAATCCAGATGAGTTACACACAATCAGCATAGGAGCACAGTGCATTGTCACCTCAGCTGAGAGGCAGGCCTGTGATCCAAAAGTCCATCCCCAGAGGGAGGTCTCTGGGATGGAAATGATGAATCCTGGGGTGGGTCTGGGCTAAGGATGCAGTCCCTGAGATTACCAAGAGGTGTGTAGTGCCTCTCACAGCTCCCATGTGTAAGGCCAGAGGAACTAGACATGACTCCCTAAGCAAACAGGCACAGAAACAGTACAATTATTATAATACACACAGTGTATCTACTACTGGCTTTGCAGCAGGAGGTAACCAGTGTATCTGCGCTGACCCTGGCCTGTTTTATCATTTGGGCTCAGTATCCTGGCCTGGTTTATCTTTGGGGTTCAGTGGGGAACCAGAGGCCCCTCCTTAGTAAAGTAAGATTCATATCAGGCACAGGGCACAGCACATTGTTTGCCCTTATTTAAGATCTAGAACTCATTTCCTGCTGTACCCAATGATCTGACATTCACATGCACTTGAAGGTTGGCTTAGCTGCCCTGATGGCAGTCAGGCGGAAATGTGCAAACGGTGCTCTGCTATGAACCGCCTGCTACTCTGGAATAGTGATATTCCATCGGATCACAGTGCTGCCTCCTACTATGATATCAAGTATAGCATACACGTAATCTTGCACAAAATCCATCCATTCCTCGAATGCTATGGATTTAAAACTTGGAGTCAAAAATTCCTAAGAATTGATCGCAAGGAAGGTTATTTAACAATTTCTTAGGACAACTTTTTCAAAGACTACGGGTGGTCCAAAATGTCAAGCCTCACAGTATCCCCGAAAAGGAGAAGGGTGATATAGCGCCCCTCTCTTGATGGTCTGAGATTAGTTGGCAACTGTTCAGCATTTGTTGTTCAAGCAGCTGGCTCCTACAGGCTTGCATGCGCTATTTCAGGTGGAAGGAGCCGCTGCCTTTGAGGCATTGGAGTTATCAGAAATATCAGTTCTCAAGGCAGGGCCCACTTGAAGAGTATGGGAAAAAAATATTCCAAGAGCCTTGAAACTGCCAATGATCTGGTACATTTCTCTAGCAGACTTTCCTCATATTAAGAATGTTGGCCCTTTCCATGCTTCCAGTCAGAGCTTTTTACCATCCTTCCTGAGTGTGTGTGTCTGCTGAAGCCCCTCAGGATGGGTCTTTTCATGCTTCCTGTCAAAGCTTTATTCCATCCTGAGTGTGTGTTTTCTGAACGTGCTCAGGGGGGATGGCCCAATAGGGAAAGGCTGCATTGGGTGACAGCACCTGGATTCACCTCCTTCCAGTCAGTCTTTCGGTGCATAATCCTGGAATGATGGCCCTTCTCTTAGCAAGAGTATAAGTATTGCCTGTCAGTTCCTCTGGGTCCTGAAATTTCTCATAACTCGCAGCTGGAACTGACAGACAGATTATGGTTCCTGTCGTTTTTTCTTACACATTTGAAATTTAGAAAATCGACAAGTCCCAGAATTAAACATCAGAAACAGGACTGGATGGCCTCCTCACACAAGGCCATGGGAAACTTGAGAGATATGCTATGTCTTTAGAGGCAGCAGTATGACTCCACAATTTAAATAGCACAACCAATGAGTCCGTGTTTCACTCGGGGTAAAGCACATACGGTTGGAACATGAATTAGGCAGAAAATATTGAAGCACATGTAAAGAACACCTCAGCACACATTCAATGACAATCAAAATCTGCAGCAGCAGTAGAGATTACAGCTTTATCACAATCAGCGCCACAGAGGGAGGTCTGCTTTGCTGTGAAGAAACGTTAAGACCAGCATTTAATGGAGGAAAATAGAACATGACTCAGGTGCCCTTAATGGATCCAAAATTGAATAAGAGTAGTCTGCTGGTCATATTACCTGGTGTACTGTGAGAATTTGGCATCCAGCTTCCGGAAGCTGCTCTCTGCAGTCTACTGTTCATGTTACCTGGTGTACTGTGAGAATCTGGCATCCAGCTTCCGGAAGCTGCTCTCTGCAGTCTACTGTTCATGTTACCTGGTGTACTGTGAGAATCTGGCATCCAGGTGCCTGGATCTGCTCTTTGCAGTCTACTCTGGTGTACTGTGAGAATCTGGCATCCAGCGGCCTGAATCTGCTCTCTGAAGTCTACTGTTCATGTTACCTGGTGGACTGTGTGAATCTGGCATCCAGCTGCCTGAAACTGCTCTCTGCAGTCTACTCTGGTGTACTGTGAGAATCTGGCATCCAGCTACCTGAAGCTGCTCTGTGCAGTCTACTGTTCATGTTAGCTGGTGTACTGTGTGAATCTGGCATCCAGCTGCCTGAACTGCTCTCTGCAATCTACTCTGGTGTACTGTGAGAATCTGGCATCCAGCTACCTGAAGCTGCTCTCTGCAGTCTACTGTTCGTGTTACCCGGTGTACTGTGAGAATCTGGTATCCAGCTCCCTGAAGCTGCTCTCTGCAGTCTACGTTCATGTTACCCGGTGTACTGTGAGAATCGGCAAACAGCTGCCTGAAGCTGCTCTCTTCAATCTACTCTGGTGTACTGTGAGAATCTGGCATCTAGCTGCCTGATGCGGCTCTGTGCAGTCTACTGTTCATGTTACCTGGTGTACTGTGAGAATCTGGCATCCAGCTACCTGATGCTGCTCTCTGCAGTCTACTGTTCATGTTACCTGGTGTACTTTGAGAATCTGGCATCCAGCTGCCTGAAGCTGCTCTCTGCAGTCTACTCTGGTGTACTGTGAAATTCGGCATCCAAATGCCTGAAGCTGCTCTCTGCAGTCTACTGTTCATGTTACCTGGTGTACTGTGAGAATCTGGCATCCAGCTGCCTGATGCTGCTCTCTGCAATCTACTCTGGGGTACTGTGAGAATCTGGCATCCAGCTACCTGAAGCTGCTCTCTGCGGTCTACTGTTCATGTTACCTGGTGTACTGTGAGAATCTGGCATCCAGCTACCTGAAGCTGCTCTCTGCAGTCTACTCTGGTGTACTGTGAGAATCTGGCATCCAGCTACCTGAAGCTGCTCTGTGCAGTCTACTGTTCATGTTAGCTGGTGTACTGTGTGAATCTGGCATCCAGCCGCCTTGGAGCTGCTCTCTGCAATCTACTGTTCATGTTACCTGGTGTACAGTGGGAATCTGGCATCCATCTTCCCCAGGCTCCTCTCTGCAGTCTACTCTGGTGTACTGTGAGAAACTGGCATCCAGCTGCCGGAATCTGCTCTCTGGAGTGTACTACTGTTCAAGTTACCTGGTGTACTGTGAGATTCTGGCATCCAGCTGCCTGCCCACCAAAACAGTATTCGCAGAAGTAAGGCAATGGAGAACACTCTACCAGAGGATAACAGCCTCTCTTATTCAGATTTTAACAATCTTACAAAGGAAGAAATATGTGCGTGTGATATCCTTATGAGCTGGCAGTGAGACTCGGCTGATATATCGATTCACAACACATTCTGATCACTCGATTCTAGTTCATTGGTTAAGAATCTAAAATAGGCGTGTCGTGAAAAGGGACTATCCTCTGCGAGAATGCCGAAGCCCACAGTGGCCCATGCATCTGAAACATGCTCTATTCACGAAACAAGGCTAGTGACTGAATTTCTTTTAGGCGCTTCTTCGCCACACGCTTAATTGACTTTGCATTAATCAAATCAGACACAAGGTCAATAGTGTACAGAAACTAAAAGACTGATAATTTAGGGACAATTAAAAATGCTTCCTTTGCCAAATATTACTAAGCAGCTACTCGCTTGTGAAGGCAGGCCTGTGTGATGCAGGACGGTGACTGCACACTGACGGCCTGATTTGCAAAAGAGCGTTTTAATGAGAAGCTCCTATTGCAGTTGTGGGCGGGGCTTACAATGATGTCCTATGTGCTTTAGAACAGAAATGTACACCCTTCACATACGTGTGTAGCACTGTCTGAATCATATTACACACATGTGCTGGCAACACTCAAAGCAATGATTCTACAATGCAAACACTGTGAAATGGTTTGAATGCCTTATGATAACGTCACATAAGACTGAGCTTCAAATCGTCATGGAAACTAAAACTGGCAATAAGGTTTGCCCAGTGAGGATTGCTTTGCAAATTGGTGAATGAATGATAGTCGCGTGCATCACGAGTGTGGTGCTGCCCCTTTGAGGGATTAGCACACGGCGGAGTGACGTTGCACTCCGCCGCATGCCCTATAAATAAAAGGGGTGTTCCCTGCCGTGGCATTGCGACTGGGGAGCTCGAGCATGACAAATGTCTCGGTGTGAGTGCTTGGTACGGAGGGAGGGCCCGGGGCTCACGGAACAATGCAGTGAGGGCCAGGGATTCCCCCACAACAGTGGATACGAGCCAGAGACATGCCTGGACCCGGCGGTGATATTTGGAATTAATTTCTTCCCCGAACGAGGGACAGATCCCTCGTTCTACGCCTGAGGGGAGGGGCAGCCCATGCGGCAGCAGCCATTTTGTCCCTCAGACATGGATACTTCACAGAGCTCCGATGGGGCCTGTGAGCGCCATCCAGACACAATTTTCGGACGCATGGATAGCGGACAGCCATCCCTACATGGACATGCCTGAATTTTGCATATTTTTGTAATTGTTAGGTGTTTTTCACCGAGCTAAGTGGAGGTACTGGGGGGGACTAGCTATTCTGGAACTCTTACCCTAGGCCTCACTGGTTCCATTTTTGGACACTCCTCAATGCTGGACAATCTGGTGTGTGGCCACTGGACCACTACTACTGCTGGAAGCTGGTGAGTGCTTGTGTGCACTGGTGAAGGACATGTGGGGAGTTTTGAAGATCAAGGAGGCCTGGAGGCCTGTGATCCTGGCGTGGAAGGTGGAAGATCAAGCTGGCTGGGTAAAGAAGAATCAAGCTGGGTGAGTTGGGGCCCCTGTGCAATACTGAAGGGGTGCCTGTGCGCTCTGACTCATGAGTGACCCAGCAAATCAGGATGGGGCACAGGCTGTCCCACAACAGCAAGGACCACCCCCACCTCCAGCAATGGTCCAGCTGAGGGCCCAGTGGCTCTCCCACCCACACCCGAGTTTGACATGTCTGGCCCCCCATTGAGCCTGGGGCCTAGGTGGAGACGATGGATTGATCGCCTTGACATGTACTTTCGGGCAACGATGGAAACCAGCGATGACAGCAAGCTGGCCACGTTACTGTATGCCGCTGGACCGGCTGTACACAAGATCTTTGACTCACTCCAGCCCACGGACACCACCTATGCTGCAGCAAAGACAGCCCTGTACAACTACTTCCTTCCACTGGCTAATGTGGACTATGAGAGGTTCGTCATGCTCTCCACCAAACAGGAAGAAGACGAGACCCTCGACACATTACATAGCCGTCTCAGGAGACTCTCGGTGGCATGTGCATGGGACAACGCCGATGACATGGTCATAAATCAACGCATCCAAGGGTGCTCCTCAGGCAAGTTGAGGAGACAGATCCTGAGAGAACCAGGGATCACCCTTCCTCGCATCTTGGAGCTGGGCCGCTGCCAGGAGATTTCTGAGGTACGTGCTTCAAAGATGGAGGCGGGGTCCAGCGCAGCCAAGTCAGTAGAGGTCTGTGCTGTGGGTTGTGGCGGCAGGGGTGCCCGAGACCGGCAGGCAATTTCTGCGACAGGGGCAGGAAGCTGGGAGAAGCATGCCAGAAGTGCTGATACGACCTGCCCCACCTCTGTGAGTGCCCAGCGGCAGGGAGGCCATGTGGACGGTGTGGCCTGATGGACCATTTCGCAAGGTTGTGTAGAGCGCCCCTGCCTGTGGCCCAGTGCAATCCGGGTTTTTCAGACAGTACCGCCCTCCAAATGTTGCCCAAGTAGAACAAGGGGACGATGGTGCCCAACCTGATGAGGAGGAGGAAGAGGAGAACATCTTCTTTGTGTCAAGCATTGCTGCCCTGCAGTCCAAGGGCCAAAGACAGCCAAAGTGCATAGTAGCAGTCAATGACTCTCCTGTATCGGTGCTGGTGGACACGGGGGCCTCAGTCAACGTTATGGCCTGTGAGCATTATGATGCCATGCTATGCCCCCCCCCCTAGACTATCAACCCTGAAAGCTTTCATTTTCACATTTGGGCCTCACATCATATCCCCCTGGATGGTGCATTTGTGGCTCGGGTGGGGCATGGAAGCTCCAAGATCAAAGCAGGTTTTTATGTAACACCCGTCAGTACCAACACCCTACTGAGCTGTGCGGCCGGCTGAAGCCCTCTGACTGGTGAGCTTTGCGTACTCTGTGTATGTGGAGAACATACAAACGCTGCTGGAGAAGTATGCAGGCCTGTTCCAAGGGATTGGTGGCATGGCTGGGGATACAGTGAGACTGCACATCGATGAGTCGGTGCAGCCAATTGCCCTCAAACACCTCAGGGTGCAATTTCATCTCAGGGAATTGGTGGACACAGAACTGGACAACCTGGTAAACCTTGACATCATCGAGGAGGTGGAAGGTCCAACGCCCTGGGTGTCCCCAATTCTGGTTGCTAGGAAACCCAAGCAACCCGATTCGGTAAGAATCTGTGTGGACATGAGGCTTCCCAACAAGGCCATCAGAAGGGAACGCCACCTCACACCTACTATTGATGACATCATCGCTGAGCTGCAGGGAGCTTGCTTCTTTTCAAAGCTCGATAGCAGGGCGGGATACCACCAAGTCCTCCTGCATCCAGAGTCGAGGTATATCACGAATTTCACGACCCACCGGGGTCTATACCGGTACAAGTGACTCAGCTTCGGGGTCTCCCCCACGGCTGAGGTATTTCAAAATATTATCAGAGCGCCGCTGGCGGACCTAGAGGGTGTTCTGAACATCAGTGACAACATCCTGGTGTTCGCCAGGTCAGAAGTGGACCATCTGCAGAGACTGGCGAAAACCTTTGAGATGCTTCAATCACTGGGCCAAACACTCCACCGAGAAAATTGTGAGATCATGAGGACGAACATAGAGTTCTTTGGATTCATGTTCAACGAGGGAGGAGTATCTCCAGACCCCAGGAAGGTAAAAGACATTAAGGAAGCGAAACCACCAGAAAATGTGTCAGAAGTGAGGAGCTTTCTCGGTATGGTCACCTACTGTGGCCGGTTTATCAAAAATCTGGTATCCAGGTCAGAGCCACTACGGGCCCTCACCAAGAAAGAGACGGCGTGGCAGTGGGGACCGTTGTAACAGGTGGTGTTTGAGGACATTAAAAGCGCCCTAACTGAGAAGGACACAATGGCCTTCTTCGACCCGGCCCTGCAGTCCGAGATTGTTGTCGATTCCAGCCCGTTTGGCCTCGGTGCAGTTCTAGCGCAAGTGGGACAAGACTCCAGAGTCCGCCCCCTGGTCTATGCCAGCAAGGCTCTATCCGACAAGGAGTAGCAGTATTCCCAGATAGAGCGAGAAGCATTGGCCGTACTCTGGGGGTGCAGGCATTTTCGGCTATACATCCTGGGAAGGCCGGTGACCGACCACAAGCCCCTACTGCCGATCCTGGCAGGCTCGTCCTCAAAACCACCAGCAAGGATTGAGAGAGGGATGCTGGCCCTGCTGGAATACGGGGTCTCGTTGGTGTATCAGCCTGGTTCCAACAATGCAGCCGACTACCTCTCCCGCCATCCGGGGAGTCACCAGGACGGAGAAGCTGGTGACTGCGTGGAAGAGGCCAGCAATCATATACAACTGGTGGTTGAAGCGGCCACCCCGAATACCCTACCACTCGAAGAACTGGAAGTGGCAGCGGCAAACAACGAGTGCTTCTCCATCCTCAGAGCGACACTGCAGCAGGGGTCGTGGAAGAGCATCCTGGAGTCGCTAGCTGGGCGCACATAGGAAACAAAGATCGTGCTCAAGCAGCTGTGGAGAGTGCGGGAGGAACTGTCGTTTTCAGAGAAGGGCCTGCTGCTGAGAGGTGATCGGATCATGGGCCGCAGGCCAAAGTACAGGAGGTGATAGGCCTGGCACAGCAAGGCCATCAAGGGGCTGCAAAGACTACGCCTAAAGGTGTGGTTCCCTGAACTCGAGAAACAGGTGGATGACTATGTCGCCTCATGTGTGTGGTGTCAGGCAGCACCGCCCACCCAGAGGGAGCCTGCCATCGAAGCCATGCCATGCGGCACGCGACCCTGAGAGGTGGTCCACGCTGACTTTGGGTCCACATCGCAGGGGACGCACTTCCTGGTTGTGGTAGATGAGTACTCCAGATATCCGGAGGTGCAGTTCATCCAGTCGGTGGCCTTCGAGCATCTGGTGGTGGCGGTGGAAAAGGTATTTGTGGCTCATGGTCTCCCCACAGTACTCTGCTCTGACAATGGGGCTCCCTTTCAAGGAGAACGGTTTGCGGCCCTGTTGGAAGGATATGGGGTACATCACCGGAAGGTCACACCCCTGTGGCCGAGGGCCAATGAAGAGGCTGAAATAATGATGCACACTTTAAACAAAGTTTTTCGGATTGAGCAAGGTCAAGGACAGTGTTTGGAGAGGGCCCTCTACCAATTCTTGTGGGTGTATCGAACAACGCTGCACACCTCAACGGGAGTGGCCCTGGCCAAAGCCCTCTTCAAACGATGCCTGAGAGGTCTGCTGCCGGAAGTGAGGGTGAAGGAGCCGGCAGTCATCGACACTCAACAAGTGGAGATGGAGCGGCAACTATGGACTGAGCAAGAGAATGAGAGGAGAGGTCTCCGCCAATAACAACTCGTGCCCGGGGATGAAGTGCTAATAAGAAACAGACACCCCTGCGGGAAACTGTCGCTAAACTATGAACCAGAGCCACTGGATGTGATAGCAGTCAAGGGGTCCATGGTGACTGCGTCAGACGGCCAAGCCTCAGTCAGCAGGAAGGTTAGTTTCTTCAAGAAGCTGGGTGAGCCCAGGACCGAGGCGCCCATGGACCAGGACATTACCTGACGAGGGCGGGGGTGCGGAGCCCCTCCCTTGATCCCCCGTGAGAGCGCCAGCGGAAGGTGGGACTCCAACCCCCGAGGCGAGCAGGAGGTACACCCTGAAGATAGGAAGAGGGAAACCTACTTGTTGCAGTGACTTTGTTTTGGACTCGTGATGGAGCCCGAAGGTTTTCGCCAGTCTCTGCAGATGTCCCACTTCTGTGGCTGTGAATAAAGGGGCTCATTGGGGTTCTAGTTGTTTTGGGTTAAGGGTGTTAGTGTGTTATAGATGTTAATTGTAGTCATGTCATGTGTTGTGTTATTATTTGTTGTCCTCATGAAAAAGGGGGAGTGTGGTGCTGCCCCTTTAAGGGATTAGCACGCGGCGGAGTGGCATTGCACTCCGCTGCGTGCCCTATAAATAAAAAGGCCGTTCCGGGTCGCGGCATTGCGACCTGGGAGCCGAGCCTGACGCATGTCTCCGTGTGAGTGCTTGGAACAGAGGGAGGGCCAGGGGTTCACAGAACAATGCAGTGGGGGCCAGGGATTCCCCCACAACAATGACCACATAATGAAAATTTGCCAGAGCAGACCACAGATTGAGTCACAAATGCGATCCTCTGTGGACACTTGTAATGCTCCATGAAAATGGGCATGTTACCAGAACATTCCTTACACACCGTCCTGCGCCAGCAATTTTACTTTTTTGAAAGATTTCTGCAATCCACTGCACCAAAGGTCATAGGGAAACTGAACCATCATTTTCTCAAGTGTTGTTAGCAGTAGTGTCGAAGTAGTAAAAACATTTATTAAGCACAAACAAAATGCTAGTTAAAAAAAAGAATACATATGGGCTTCTCTATCGCGCACCCATTCCGGAGACCAGCCTTTAATTGCAGGGCTGGGATGGCATTTTAACCCATATGGTCTGCCTTGTCTTGCTTCCAAGAAAATACGCTCCCCTGAGCTATCCTCCCAGTCCTACTGCAAGCCAGTTTCAAAGCGCTATGAATAATACAAAATAAATATATAAAATAAACACATAAATCAGCCTTTAAAATCTTTGTTACTTTAAAAGGACCATGTATTTTTTCTGTTGGTACCAGAACCCTCAGTTCCGTCATGTTTACAAAGTGGTAACAAAGACTTCGTAACAAACATTTACAATTAAGTTTATAGTCTGCTTAGTCTCATCCTTGTGCCAAGTGATAGCATATTATTGGCAATCACCCAAGAGTTGAGGGCCATTAGCCACATAGACGTAACTTACCATAAGGTCCTGAGCCTTTTCCAAATTGGAAGACAGGGTGACAATCTGCATGTTCTGTTTTTTAGGAATGCCTACTGAAATGACTTCTATCTCCTACTGAAATTACCTCTATCTCGTACTGAAATGACTTGTATCTACCGCATATATCTGCATTTCTCAGGAGACATGACACTGATCTAATAGCCCCCACCACGACAATCCCATTCCAAAATCTGTGAAAATGAAACAAGGTGTTTTTAATCTGAATATTCTATTTGATTTAAAATAATAAATCAAGAAATTAAAGTTAGTCCCCTGACTTTTAGTGTTAGGAAAGTCACCCACAATATTTGGTATACATTTGAGCAGCTCATTTACAGAAAGGAAATGTAATCTGCCTGATATTATCCTGCTCATTTTTACATACACAATAGACAAAACCATCCGTACAGTCCCTCACCAGATGCATATTTCTACCGGATCAAAAACAGAGACAACAGAGAACATCCCCATGCAATGTTAGGTGATGCAAAACCTTCTAACCCATCTGCACAGAATCAGCTGTAAAAACGCCTCCGAACCAAGCATTTCAGATACACAGTACATACAATTGCAAATCATCCAATGTGGTAAACCTCATCCAGTGCAAGAAATGTCCACAAGGAAAGTGTGTTGATGAGGCTTGCAAGGAACTACATCAAAATATGAACCTGCACAGATGCACAATCTTGAACCATAAAACACTTCACACGAGATGGGCAAACGCTGCAGGACCTGTCAGTGATGGTACTGAAAGGTGACCTCTCCAATACCACACAAAGAGGAACATGAGAGCTCAAGTACTTAAAGATTCTCAACCTGAGAAATGCTGGTCTGAACATAGACATAGGATTTATGTCACACTGGGGCCTACTTTGAGCCTGAGAGCTTCAAGGCAACCACATCGACATTACCCGAATATGACCTGCAGCTACTACCTCTCACACACAACTTTTAGACACAATGTTTGTATCCCCAAATGGGTAAGGACACAGGAGTCGTGTATGGCAATTTTGGATGTCTGAGCAGAAATTATTGGTACCCATTATTAGAGCAGAAGCATGCCCAGCAAACAGTGGAAGCTTCAACATTGGAACAGTGACAACGCATGTTTATATTTGCCACTTTGCAAGTCATTAAAACACTGCCAAACCTCAGGCACAACTAGGATATTTTTAAACAAAGCACTTTGGAAGCTTAGGGAATATTTCTGTATTGGTTCCACCATTGTTATGTTAACTTATTAAGCGCTCATTGACCCGAGGGCATCATGGCGCTGAAAGGAGAGAGAACAGCCATATGCATACAAGTAGCTCTAAGCAACTCAGGTTAACCTATTTTCTCCCTAGCACAGCATTGAGGCTGCAGAATGTAATTGTAGTCCCCACACACAGGAGAACAGTGTTCTATTAGTCAGATGGGGCAATTCAGTCACTGGAAGCAATCTTTTGGTTGTGACTGCCAGGACGATGCTTATACACTTTGTTGTTGGAAAAACATGAGTTTGCTTATAACATTGGAAAATGCTCACCACTGGGCATGTAAAAAACCTCACTGCTCAGGGAAGATGTGAACAAGCATATAATTTTCTTCCTCAACCTGTGTGCCTTTGAATGTAACATTTTGGAATTTGTCTACAATTGAAAACAATTGAATTGATGTTTTTGTGCAGGGTCCCACTCATTAGACACTACGTGTTTAAACATTTGGACACAGTACGCACTGGAAAACATTTGCTTGAAATGGAACTTCTCAGTGAGGGAAACTGCCCCTCTGTGTTTGGAAATGGAAACAGACACATGCACAATGTATGGCCCCTTGGATAAAGGGGCTTTGCAAGACTGCATTTCTGGCACACGTTTTTCCTGCAGTCAATGGAGTCTAAAGTGGGAGGATCCCTTGCCGTTTTCCCATGTAAAAGTGATGTCCAGCTCTTTGTTTTTTGTTTGTTTCCCATTTGTCTTGTAACTGCCATATGATTAAGAGATCTCTGGAACTTCAAAAGCGTATGGAGCTACCATTTTGCCACAATATTGTGTCAGTCCAATAAAAAGTATCAAAACCTGGATTTTGATTGGCATTAGGGAGAAAAGTCAAACCTTGTAAATGGTTACTTGATAATACTATGATATAAATAGTGGATGCCTATTCATACTTGGGGCTAATCTTCACATCCAATGGGGAGTGATCTGCACATAGAAAGAATCCAGCTGCTAAAACCTGCCGCAAAGCCGAAGGACTGCTAAGATTTTACTCCATGTAGAGAAAGTGTTGACAAATGCATTGAGGTATATAAAACAAAGCTCTGCACCATGACACTGTATGGTAGTGAACTGTGTGGTCACACTGAATGTCCTGAACTTGAAAATGTGCAAAATACATGTTTAAGACAGCTAGTAGGTCTTCCACCAGAAACCCTGAATGGTCTATTTCCTAAAGAGCAACCTTGGGATTTTTCAACAATATGAATGGGGAGGCCGGGTTATCTGAAGTGGTGGCCGCCCAGGTTGGGTCAAAATACAAGAGGTGCAATGCAACAGTTAGACTGTGGAAGGCCTTGTCATCAATTGAAGATACACATAGTGATATAAATGGCTGCAATTATCAAAACATCCTGAGGAAGGAATTACAAATGAAAGCAGACAAATGGGGAAGGAAATCGGTTCTGACCAACAACTCCTGCATCCTAAAAGGTTTGTGACGTTACAAAGTCATAATGCTCAGACACTCTCCACTTTCAGAGCTGTGACACCACTGGAATTCTGGAACATAGTGCCACTTTTGTGGCCCGATGGACTAATCTGGCAGGGTTGTCCAAATCTGGGCCTCGAGGCCGGAATCCTGACAAGATTTCAGGATATCCCTCAATATTAATGAGGGAAAATGTGCATACATTTAGAATCATTCTATGCAAATGTATCTCGTGAATATTAATGAGGGGTGTCCTGAAAACCCAGCATGGATCCGGCCCTCGAGGCCTGGAGCTCGACAATACATCCACTGCAGCCATCTGTATTTGACCTCATTTTTACAGGTTTGATCCGTGGCAGGCCTCTTTAGCCCATCACGCTGATATCGAGTTGGGTAACAAATATCTGTTATCAGTGCCAAGATGCCCCACTGGGGTGAACGTATGCTCTATAAATACACCTGTTTTGTTCTAAAGGTGCTACTTCAGCACTCAAGCGGTGCTTCTCAAATGTAATGCTTCTATGTCAGCAGCCAATGTTTGACTAAGAGTCATGCTTCCAAGCTATTTAGCCACTGAAAGGTATTACCCAAAGAGGGAATTTAGCATGGAGTGTGTGCGCTGTAAATACATTTACACATTCACCTTCTCTTAATTGGAAAGTTCAAGGAAAAAGCTGCCTACCTTTAGTTGCATGAAACAATCATGCAACACAACTTTCCCAAGTACACTTACTTCTGAGTCCTGTCTGTTTTTCGGAAAATTTCGTAATTTATTTAAAAAATACATTTCTTAACAGAGCTCTTGATCAATGTCATGTTTTTTCTCCTATGAGGACCTCATTCACAGAAGCGTTTTATAATGGCAAAACCCCATTGGAAAACACTATGAGTAAGGGCCACAGGGCCTGATCCATGGAAGATGTTGCATACTACAAAGTACTTTTCACTGGTGCAAAGTGACTTTGCACTGCCAACAAACATCCTGATTCATGGAACAGTGCAAAGTGCATTTTGCTATGCAAAGTGACTTTGCACGTCAAAAAGACACTTTGCACTGTTCCATGAATCAGGGTGTTTGTTGGCAGTGCAAAGCCACTTTGCACCAGTGAAAAATACTTTGCACTGTGCAAAATATTCCATGAATCAGGCCCACATTATTTTGCATGAATGGCTCTGCTGCTCGCCTCTTGGCCGCCTTCCATAAGTGTTGAGTTCCTCTAAGTTGCTTCCGTTCTCGCTCCCCAAATTGATAGAACACATTGACAGAAACTGTGAACAAGGAGAATTAGATGAGGAGCAGCGAATGAAAGCTGGAGAAAGGGTGAAACATGTGTCTTCCTAATAAAACTTAAGCGATATGGTGGAAATATTGGTCTGTGCAACCCTTTTTGTGCACTGTAATTTGGAAACACATTGCTATTGTCTCCGGAGGATGGCTCAGGGGCAACATGCTCGCCTTGGAAGCAAGACGACACAGAGCAACACAGGTTTGATTCCCGGGTATTAAGCGCATTATAAATAACCTATCATAGCATTGTGGGGAATTATTTTTTTTATTGTGTTTTGGTTTACAGGATATCTTACACAAAAAACAAAATGTACAGATAATAAACATAAAACCCAATCTTGGTTTGTACAAAGGAATAAAGGTTAAACACATATGTCAAACACAAACTTCCTTTTCATAGTCTATATAGAAAAAAACAAAAGAAAAGTAAATGCATTTAACAATAAAAATCAATTCCATTCAGAAAGTGAAAAAGTGCAATAATCAAAGTAATATTGGTTCCCCACATCAGTCTACACCAAAACAGTTCTTTGGAGAACTCAGATGAAAAACTCTCCTCTTCCTTCACAAAAGCAATCTGTCTGATTGCACTGAGTGCTTCACAATCTAATATCCAGTGTTGAAGAGTTTGGGTAACCTCGTGAAGTTTACAGAAACGGCAATTAGAGGGAATCCCCATATCATGAGAAGGTGTAGACCAGTGTCTAGCTCGCACTCTAGAGTGGAATTGATTGAGTTTGAATCGTAGAAACCTGCCGGGTCTTTGGACAAGGAAAGCACTTCAGGTATATAGGTAGCTCCCACGTTTTCTGGAGAATTTGGCATATTCTCTGAAAAGTGAATATTTGGACAGAGCCTACAATCATCCTGGAATAGTTTGAGCTTTGCCTTTTCTGGATTCAAACTGAGATCCAAGTCGAAGGAACCAATTTCTTCCAGTAGTTCCCTCATACAAGTCCTAAACTTGTTCACAGAGGGAACTGTTCCCTTTTCTGCCATAGATTGAAAATCCACAAATAGTCAATTTTCCGGAGGTCTCAAAAACTAGAAATATATCAAGATCTGTCTCCATTGATGCTGGGCATGGAGAGAAATTAGGTTCATTTCATGGCGAATTCCTGCATTTGGTAATGATGATGCTAGTCCCAATACGTTCTTCCATGTCAGTCCTTGCAGGCTATTAAGAACTGCTCGCACATCAACAGATGCCATGTCAAGCCCAAATAGCAGAACCAGTTCTACCTTGCCTAGGTAGTATTTTACTGCTGGTAAAAGTGAAAAGCCACAGGCTCTCCTAAATATGCGTTTCATATGGGACCTCAGGGGATTCAATTTGACCTTGAGTGATTCTTTCCACATGTTGACTGAGGATGCATAGGTCAAATTATTCCCCATGTAACGCATAGAGTCTACCCTCTCCACCAGGCAAATCGCCAATACCCAGCGCATGAGCACAGACGTTCTGCCCTTAGAGAAAACAACCACCTTGGACTTCTCACCATTCACCATTAGATTGTTAGACTGTGCATACTCATAAAAATATTGGTCTTACGTTGGAGGCCACACGCTGTTCTGTCAAAGATGACAATGTCATCAGCAAAAGCCAACCAATGAATGTCAAGATGGCCCAACCTAACAGGAATCTGACACTGGGCACGCCAAATCTACTCAATATCACAAAGATATGCGTTAAAAAGGGTTGGAGCCAGAGTGCAGCCCTGCTTGGTGTTTTATCATTGTGTCATTAAGGGATGTGCCGATTTCTTGGTAAGCACCCCTCTGAAAACGTGAAAGAGTAGCATTTTGATTCAGGGAGATGTTAAGTGTTAAGATCCTTTAAAAGTAGAATGGAAAACACTTTACTGGTGGAGTCGGTAAGGGCAATGGGCCTATAATTCCCAGGTTCTTTGACATTTCCTTTTTTTAAATATTGGAATAACAATGGACTCATTCGAAAACAAGGGAACCTTGTTGGTAGTATATATCTCGTCAAAGTAGGGTTTAGGAAAACCAGCCCAGAATTCGAGGTCCTGTTTTAAAAGAAAAGATGGAAGGCCATCAGGACCAGGGGCCCTTGAAGGTTAAGTTTATTTATGGCCCCTACTATATCCACCATTGCCCAAGGGCAGGGCTCATGACAAATAGGTTGTTTAAAGACACTGGGATAGCCGACAGTGTGAAGAGTACCAAATTTGTTAGCATTTTACGAGACCCATATGCTTTCTTGTATCGATTCCTCGCTGGAGTCATAGGTGTAATCCTGACTTTTATTTATGCAAGCCCAAAATTGTCTATTATCGGAATTAAGACATTTCTTCAACATGTACTGGTTTTCTTGCCAATAGAGATCATATTTAAGTGTAAGAGAAGGTAGGAGCTGGTTGGAAAAAGGGACCCCCACGCTGATCTGCTAACTGAATAAATTAAATGTTGTTCTTCCTGCAGCCGTTTCTAGGGTTCCAGCGGGACAGAACTCCTGAAGTCCTGATGTTCATAAAAATTGAAAGGTTGGGGTTGGAACCCTGGCTTAAGTGGCGCTGGATATACCCAAGAGACGGCTCAAACACTGCTGGACGTCACCTCTGCCCCGACGGGCTTATTAAAGCTATTCAGCTACTCTTACCAGACCTACCAATACTGCTCATCCACGCTTTGACAAAGACCCTAGATCGAAAAACATGTTGGCATTCTCTTGACATGCAACTGTATGCAGATTTGTCTGATAAACCAGGGCAGCAATTGTGCCCCCTTAAGAAACTATTAAACCAACCAGCTTTAACATCTAACTGTGTCCATCAGTGTTTGAGCCTTCTCTTGGGTATAACCTTACGTCATGGCAACTGCCATATCCAGCGCCACTTAAGCCAGGGTTCCAACCCCGACTTTTCAATCATATTTAAGTGCTTTGACAAGTTTCCTATGTCTGGTGACCTCCTTGGTCCTAGGTCTGAGATATTCACAGTCAGATAGTCCCAAGACTCTCAGTTGCTTTATTACCCGTCTCTTGTGTCTCTTGGATTCCCTAATTCTGGGGTCAAAAAGATGAGCATGAGGTACCAAAAATGGGGGTTACTGTGCGTGGAGGCCACATGGATACCCTCAACAATACAATTGTCCAGAGAACTCTCACCAGTAGTCCATAGCGAGCCATAGCCCAGGAGGTTGTCATACCTTGTTTTGCATACCTGGATCAAGTAACCTGTGAGCTGTTCATAGGTCCTCTTGTCTCATCTACAAGAGCGACCATTACTAGTAGGTGTAACAGGAATCAATAAGGTAAAACTGACGAAACCTATATGCAGATGTCAACATTGTGGGGAATTCGTTTGGCTGCACACATGAAGGGCACACTCGTTCTGAGAGCCATTTTAAGTA
Organism: Ambystoma mexicanum; assembly: GCF_040938575.1. Classification (NCBI taxonomy): domain Eukaryota; kingdom Metazoa; phylum Chordata; class Amphibia; order Caudata; family Ambystomatidae; genus Ambystoma; species Ambystoma mexicanum. Next base: position 545,364,916 of record NC_090927.1, read on the forward strand.
CTAGGGCATGAATGTGCCGTAGGAAATCATTGAAGACTCCGCCCACTCCAGCAGTTATACAGTGTTCCCGAGATAATGCCCGTTGAGCCCTGGATATACTCAAGCCTGGGCAATAATGGCTTATGCATCTCACAGCAGCTCTATGAACAGAAACCTGAAACAACGTCTTGTGTGCACAAATCCTCATAATTCACTTTACAGATAGATCTATGAAAATGGAAGTCTGCACAATAATGTGGCATTGTATGTCCAGGTGTGAGGCTTGCATTGTAGGTGAAAACATCTTTTAAAAAAGATCTTTGCACCAAAGAAACGATTTTGAAAGACCACTTCGTGAACCGCATGGAGCGTTTTTTCTAAATGGAACTGTCACGCCCCTGCCTAACACAAGTGCACGCAGGGGCTGACAGGCACGTCGGGACCCGGAAACACAGGATGAAGAGAATGTGTGTGTGTGTGTTGGTGTGTGTGTTGTGTGTATGTATGTGTTTTGATTTGAGTGGGTGTAGGAGGAGGGCGCTGGTGCTGACATCCCGTGGGAGAGGGTGGCAGTAGGAGTGGGGGTTAGCAACAATGGGGCGCTCAAGGGTTGAAACCCCCCGAATATATGTATTTTATTTATTGCATTTTGAAGGTCTCAAGAGAAAAGAACCTTCACAATGATGTTTTTACGATCAAAAGATCATCAGGCATTGTAAATCAGTCTTTTTCTCTTGAGACCTTTAAAATTAGATATTTTCACATATAAAATAGGCTTGCATAATCGGAGAAGTGATGTTATGCTCCATTCCGGTGCATTCATGATCAGTGCACATCTGGAACATTCATTCTATCATGAAAATGTTTCTAAATGGGAACATTTTGGGGAAATCTGAGAAATTCGTGTATTCATAAAGAGGCAGAAATCATGGTTAGTCAAGTCCTGCAAATATATTGCATCAGAAGATCTTGGGGAACTTGTAGTGTGCATACAATCTTTCATATTTGATGCTATGCACCAGTATTGTTTATTTCAACTGTGGGCACATTTCAGGAAATCATGGTAAGTCAATACTTGAGAAATTCACTGTGCAAACGAACAATTGTGTGGACATTTTATTTTCCAATATGTGGGTTACTGAAGGAGTTTTGTGTTTGTATATTGCACACTTCCTATTGCATGGCCTCTGGGTGTTTCTCCTTTGGAGCTAACAGCACTTGTAAAGACATCTGTTGAGGATCACCGAAGTGGGGGAGCTAAGATTTAAACCCTCTTTATTAAGTTTAAAAATGTGTCATTTAGGCATTAGGTCAGGTCCCTCTAAATTCAACGGAATCACATAACTGGACACTGTACAGGATATCCAACCCAGAGAATGCAGAAATCCAGAAAATTCCTACAATGCACACAGTGCTTAATTTGGGTGGTGTTTACCAGGGCTCAACCCTGGCACTTATTTTTGAGCCAGGCACCTATTGTCTGAGACTCACTCTAATTATGAAGTGGTGATAGTGCATCCATCAACCACAATGAGCAGGTGTGAATTGTAGTGTAACAACAAATATGTCAACACTGTGGGTGGGGAGCAGCTATGGGTGGTGGCAACAGTGGTGCCCACCCCCAGGGATGTAATTTTACCAAAATTACAGGGGTAGCAGAAGTGACATCACATGGCCCTTGACCTCTGTTGACATCACAGGAAGTGATGTCTTTTGACACCACCCCGAAGTGACATCACAGGAAGTGAGGGAGCACAACCTTTCACCCCTTGACAAAACAGGAAGTGGCATCACATAGCATTGTTCCCAAATGCACTACGATAAATATGGTTATGATATCACCGTAATTTGATATACATTTTAAATAAGAATGAATCACCATATGTATTGTTAATATCAGTGTGTATAGGCCCATATTACCAAATTACTGTGATTGCAAGCAGATGTCCAAGGCAAATTGATAAAGATGTGTTGTTATATAGCACTTATGCTTAAGCGCTTTATGTAGAACAAATATACATACAATATCACTCAGCCTGTGTTGGTACTCATTTATAGACCTCAGAAGGATGAAAGATTGAGATGGCCATGCCGGGATTCTAACCTGCAACCTGCAGATCACAAACACATCGCAGCAGCCAGCGCTCAACCCACCAAGCTATTTTACCAGCTACAGCTATCTTACCGACTATTACCGGCTATCGAAAAAATTAGCAATTAAATGTCTGAATGTTTGCAAAGTCAGAAAGCAAATTACACTCTGTAGTGGATACCATTAAACTGGTAACTGAGATTGAACAGCAGGCCAGTTCATCTGCAGGTCTGGTGCAAAGTTGGCCACACGTCAAGCCTGTTGGTTGGCAAAAAACATACCACTGGGAGGGTTCATAACTGTGTATTAAGGAATTTAGAGTAGCGCAGTAAAAGCAGCGCACTCACACGGCATTCTGTACTCTGGGCACTCCTTACCTCATACATGCAAACAAACATCCTGAACAGCATGCCAGTGAGATAGAAAAGATAGACACATTATGATATGATATGGCATTTGCGATATGATATGATATGATATGGCATTTGTAACGCGCCTATACACAAGTGTTTCAAGGCGTGACGAGACGGAGGGAACAAGGGGAGACAGCCAACGATCCTACTAGGCCAGGTGTCATTCAGATCGCGCAAGTGCAAGGGTAGAGAGGAAGAGAAAAGTGCAAGGGGGAGAGGAAGAGGGGAAAGTGCCGTACAGGGTTAAAAGCATACAGGATATACAACAAGGGCCAGCTAGTGGCAAGTGCGAGGTAAGTGCAGACAAGTGCTGGGAAGGGGGGCTGTAGGGATACAGACACAGTCCCGAATGCAGGGTTTGCCCGGGAGGCAGTGCAGGGGAGTGTGGCTGGGCCAAGGACCGGGAACGGTGAGTGGCCCAGTTGCAGATTCAGTGCAGTTTCAGTAATTTTAGCAGGGGAGAGGGGAAGAGAAAGCGGAGGCAAAGAGGAAGGTTTTGAGGTGCTTCCGGAACCGGAGATGGTTCTCCTCTAGTTTCAGGGAGGCAGGAAGGCTGTTCCAGAGGGAGGCCCCTGCAGCGAGAGAGATCTGCCCCCAACACGTTGTTTGGAGAAGCTGCTGACCCTGAGGGAGTTGGAGGCGGATGAGCGAAGAGCTCGAGAAGGAAGATATTTAGGAAGAGAGAGTTGAAGGTATTTTGGCCCAAGGCCCCAGATGGCCTTGTGGACAATGCAGAGGGTTTTGAACTTGACATTACAACAAGGCATTCATTGTGGCACAATGAAATCAAGGGTCACTTGATGTGCTATGCTCAAACATTTCTACACTGCACACAAGCTTTTAGGCACAAGGATTTTGTCAAGTGACCGAGGACACCGAGATGGAATGGGCCTCATTCCGACTCAGGCGTTAAGGGCTTTACGGTGCCGTAAACGGCGCCGACCCTTATCGCCTGATTACAAGGTTCCCTTTGCGGGATGGCTGTTTAACGCCTGCTTTTTGCAGGCGTTAAAAGCCATGCCGCAAAGGGACCTTGGCGATAATTACGGCACCGTAATTTACGGTGCCGTAATTATCGCCTTTCCCCATTCGCATTATGCCCTATGGGGCAAAAATGGGAATGGGGAAGGGGCCATTGGTGAATGGGGAATTACCGCCCCACTCACCTTGGAATGGGGCGGTAATTCCGCCATCCACCATGGCGGAATTGCAACCTTAGCGGCACGGACCATGGTGCTAATAGCACCATGGTCCTCCGCCAAGGTTGTAATGAGGGCCAATGTCTTGTGATGATCGTAACAGAGACAACGCCAGAAAAGAACATGCTAGAACTGCAACTTGCGAAAAAGCAAAATACATATAGTTTTTGTCTGCATTGTGAATTTGAGGTGTTTAAGAACAGACTAAATCAGTGACTCACCACCCCCTGAAGTGTGCCAGAAATAAACCTTTAATTAGTCTAGCAACAATTGTATAGAATTCTAGAAAGACTATGGGGCCTCATTACGAGTCCGGCGTTAACCGAGGCGGTAAAACCGCCTGGTTAACGCCGGACTCGTATTACCATTCCGCCTCCGTGATTCCCGGAATTACCGGGGCATCACAACCCCGGTTTTCCGGGAATCACGGAGGCGGAATGGTGTAAATCCCCATTCCCATTGAGTCCTATGGGACTCAATGGGAATCGGGATCATGGAAACACCGGCAGCATCTTGTAATGCTGCCGGTGTTTCCTCGTCCGCCTGCAGGCGGGCGGTGTTAAACCCGCCAGGTCAGACCTGGCGGGAACATCACCTCCCGCCTGCAGGGGTCGGGATCAGGCGGTCCGGAAACAACGGTGGCGGCGGGTTTACCGCCACCGTTATTTCCGGACCGCCACGGTCGTAATGAGGCCCTATTTGTTATTCCGATTCTTTCTTATTTAGGGTTACTGGTCAAAGTGTTACACTTGTGGAACCCACTGTTTTTTTTTTTTTCAAGAGGCCTGAAAAAGAAAGTCAGCCATAAATAAATTAAAAAATTAAGTGTTTTTCCAATACGTTTTAGGGGTAGCAAGGGAGAGCACAGGGGTTGTAGTTGCGACCCCTGGCAGCCCCCAAATGACTTCCCTGTCCACACGCAGTGTCACAGGACTGCTAGAAAATATTTGCGCCCTGGCACTTATTTCTTTACAAATTAAGCACTGAATGCACAGAGCATCATAAACGTGGGCTATGCACAAATGGTGGTATCGTTACGCACTGATGATACATGAAAGAAGTCCAGCTGCACAAAACTGAATACACCTCTAGTATATCTATTCTTTGAAATAAATATGTTAACTTAAAGAAATACCTGGACCCTATTTTCGATGTGTAATGGGGGAAAAAAAGCACCATTGAACAAAAAAAAATGCTTTAGTACCTAAGGCTGTTAAAACAAATTGAACACATTGACCAGCGTTTATCATCCCCACTGTGTACCGACTCGTCAACAAGCTTCGAAGAGGAATACAGTCTGCAATCTTAATTGTTTGCCAGTAACATGCGCTCAAGAGAAAACTCGGGATTGTGAAATGTGCAGCACTTTCCGAATCAACAGACGTCAATCTGTGCTATACTCCCGGGCTATACCAACAAGACCCTTTCACGCCCGAATTATGCTGCGCGTTATACAACCGCATAAAACATGTCTGTGTATTTACAGCAGGACACCGCCATCTTGTGGTACTATAGTGAAGTGGCCGCTTCAAATAGCTTTGTTTTACGAGATGTTTCCAAATAGTAAGTATTAAGGAGACAGGGTTAAGACGGTTGTTTTGGCTTTCCGTTGTTGTTGTGATTGTGGAGTTACAACCAAAAGGCTAGCTAGCCCTAAGTCCCTACACTCCCAACATTAGTGTAGCCCCCAATCATTTCCAGACCTAGCAACGCCCCTGTCTCTTGCCAAATTTGCATCGAGGGCCTACAACAGTAAAACAGTAGAGTTGATGGTGCCTTTCTAACGAACTAAATTTGATGACAAGGCGCGTATTCTCCCCTACAGATACCCGTGCATAACGTGCCCCTTCTCGTTTTGCCCTTTCATAAACTGGTCGCTCAGGCTCGCAGATCAACCACCTTTACCAGTTGACCAGTTTGCCCCGAAAACCTGTGTATGAGGACCAGGTCGACTCAGCAATCAGCCAGGTGTCAAACAACTCACCCAGCACCAGCAGTCTCAGCAGAGTCCAAAAGCATTGAGCGGGAATGCCCTCTGAATCCCTTCTTACACTCCGGGGCAAGTGTGATACACATTGTCATTGCACTGGGAGGCTTCAGCCTACAGTGCTCTGAGTAGATTACCTATCCAAACTTTTCTCACTCTCCAGTGCTTTACAAGTGACAGACACTGTTCCAGCCTTAACTTCCCCTCATAGGCACTGGTCTGTTTGCAAACATCACATTTTAGTAAAATGATTGTCATTACAGATGTCAGAAAAGATTAAACAGGGCCAGTGTCATTTGATGTGGTGTTTATATTTCACGGACACTGCTCCAGTCTTACAAAAATCCCAGCTGCACCACTGTTTAGAAAAGGTAGCTCATTTGGTTAATGCACCTACTAAAAAGATCTAACTATACGTTAAAGGGCTTGGTGCTGCAAAGATGCACATCCGGACAAGGGTAGGTAGTACCTTTGCTTATTTATTGACAAGAACATCAGCCATAGCGACCTCCAGCTCCAGTCGACTAAATTCCAGAGTAAACATTCCTCCATAGCATTCTACTACCAAAGGTTCCATGGCCTGAGAATGCTTAGTGCAACTCATCTCCTTTCCTCAACTTATGTACACATTTATTTACATTTGTATGTTTTGTTTTGTTCCTTTCACTTGCATTAGGCAAGTTTTGCTTCACATCTTTCAATTCCGTTTGATCAACGCCACCTGGGCCAGATTCCAAACCTGAGCTCCTCACAACACCTCCATCACCTGCCCAGGCTCTGAATACAATTCCCTTTGTTCCTCACAATCCCTTTCTTAGTTCGAATACAATCTCCCATACACACATTGACCCTCTTCCGAACACATTTCTCATTCTCCTTTCTTACCCACACATCTTTTCTTGTTTCTCCAGGGTCCTCCTCATCTCCTCCACCACGCAATGCAACTCCCTCGCCCTTCCAAGCCAGCTGGACAGCACCTTGGTATTGGCTTTCCTTCCCCTCATCAACTCAAATTGGCTCACCCCCATAGCAACATGGGGAGAAATGCACAATGCATATAGCCTCTTCCTCACGGCAACCTTTTTTATCTTTTCCACAAGCCTCAGCCATCCTCACTACCTCCATCACACACCTGTTTACTCTCTCAATGGCAGCGTTCCCTTCTGGATGATAAGCCGCCGTCCTCCTATGCTTCACGCCATAGTGCATCAAACTCTTCAAAACATCCTCCTACAAACTCTCTACCGTTGTCCGTCAACACAAAATTAGGCAATCCCTCTCTCTCAAACACGGTCTGTAGAAACTCAACCACCGCACTTCCTTTCGTCCCTCAAGCAATGTTAAATTCAGTCCAACACGATAAAAAAATCCACTAAAACCAAAGCAAATGTTCCCATGACCTCCACCAAGGGCAACCGCACCCAAAATATCCAAGGCCAAGTCACTCCATACTTTCTCTAGGATCTCCACCTTCACCATTGGCTGTAAATGAACCACCATATACTTACCCAACTTTTCATACTCTACATATTCCCCCAGATATCTTTCTATTTTGCAGTCAAACCCAGGCCACCAGTACTCACTCCTCAACATAGCTTTAGTTTTGATAATTCCCATGTGTCCTTCGTGGGCAATCTCCACCATCCGCCTTCGTAAGCTCTTCCGAACAACTGCACGGTCCCACTGATACAGAATTCCATCTGCAGTACTCAATTGTGAACGTACTTCCCAAAAGGCCTTCTCTTCATCACTCAACAATCTATTCTCTGACCAAGCATAGCCCACAAATCTAATGACTCTCCCCAAGACGGTTTCCTCCCTCACAGCTCTAAAGCAATCTTCTCGAGACACTACCCAATCATGAGTCACAAACACAGTATCTGTTATATCCGACACTTCACCTTCATCAACACCACTTAACCTCGACAAATAGTCTGCCAACACATTTTCCTTCCCTGGAATCACCACCATGACAAACGTGTGTCCCTGCATTCTGGCTACCCACCTGGCAATTCTTCTCGACACCTTGTCGAACCCCTTTTCTTGAAATATCACTTTCAGGGGTTTATGATCAGTCTTTATGGTGAACTCTGCCCCCCAAAGTTCCGGAATTTCCCTACAGCTCAGTGACAAGCAAGGGCTTCCATCTCTGGAACAGAGTAGTTTCTCTCTGCATCCCTCAACACCCTTGAGCCATGCGTAATCACACATTTGAAACCATCCTCACCTACTTGTGACAGAACGGCGTGAATACTGACATCCACAGTGATGACACACCTTTTCTGAGTAGTACTAGATTGGTTTCCCCGGTAATAAATATGATTCCAGTGATCATATGAGTTGTTCAACAAAAAAGCTTGATTTAATGTTGTTCAGTGAATGGTGTGGTTCAGCCAACACGTGTTTCGACACTTGGGCCCTCATTACAATCCTGGCGTTAAGGGGTTAACGGTGCCGTAAAAGGTGGCGGCGCCGTTAACCCCTTAACGCCTGATTACGAGGTCCCTTTGCGGGTTGGAGATTTTAACGCCTGCTTTTTGCAGGCGTTAAAAACCAACCTGCAAAGGGACCTTGGTGCTAAGTACGGTGCCGCAATTTGCGGCACCGTACTTAGCACCTTCCCCATTCCCATTGAGCCCTATGGGGCAAAAATGGGAATGGGGAAGGGCCATGGCAGCATGGGGAATTACCGCCCCGCCAAACTTGGAATGGGGCGGTAATTCCCCATTCCGCCATGGCAGAGTCGGTAAGTTACCGGCATGGACCATGGTGCTATTAGCACCATGCTCCAACGCCAGGGTCGTAATGAGGGCCTTGGTCTTTGTCATGGTTGATATTTATACAATATTCAATTGCAATTGGTCAAACAGTATGTTTAATATTTACATTCATACGATTAAAAAATATGTAATTGACGATGCATACCATTCTCAAGGTTATATGTATGGAGGGAGGGGAAGGCAAAACAGAGAAATAGGGAAAATCATTAGTTGCAATTGGATTTGGAAATTGAATAACTAGCCATTATCATAAATTGGTATTTTCTAAAGCTCCAAGATACTTGTGTCTTGGGTGATCGGCAATCATTCACAATAAAGTGGAAGGTGGAATGGAGCAAGCACCCACGTTCCCCAAATAAGTGTGATGTTCCAAATGCATTAGTGGTGTTCTACTACCCGGGTGGTCAAGACCAGTAATATTTCTACAAGAGATGGATGCAGTTGTGTGGGAGTAATTGGTTCTTTAGCACTAAATTAAAGCATTACTTGGTAAGTGATCAGGTGTTTACAAAGCAGGGATTAGACTTACCAATGAGGGTGTGCAGCAGTACCCTGGAGATTGCAACATAAAAATAAAAGGGTGGATTTTGAATAGCATGAGGCAGCTAGGAATATGTTTGCCACAGAGGTATGGGTCAGAAACAATGCTAGGCACTTCCCATGTGGGTTGTATAATTGAATCAGATTGGGTTGGTATAAGACTGAAGAATAATACTCCTTAAATGGAAGCTGTGATGTGAACAGAATGCCCTTGTAAATGGGTGAACTGGGCTTGATACACCTGTGCAGTAGATGTTAGGTTAGAGTATGCTTACCTCTGAAGATACAAGGTACAGAAAAGTTCTCAGGTGTCTCTCCACATTGGAGGTTCTCAGTTATATGTTCCTGCAAAGGCAGGTAGGTATTAGATTTTGCAAATATGAATTTGTGGCAAAGCGCCACACATTGGGCCTCATCACGAGTTGTGCTATAACTCTGAAATGTGGTGGTAACGGTATTACCACCACATTTAAGGGATGGCCCTATCACAAGTTGGGTGCTAAATCGGCTGTTTTACCTCCAGCTTTTTTCTGGAGGTGAAAATCCCTGGTTTCGGCAGTATTACAGCCGGCTGTATTAGCACGCAGTATTAGCACTGAAAATTCCCCATTGGATTCAATGGAACCAATCAGGAATGGGTATTTACCGTTAAGGCCCAACCGGTGATCCGGTGGTAATACCACCAGGCCGGTCGGTGCTAGGGCTATTACAATCGGCGGTATTACAGCTGGGAATACAGCCCAACTCATGATGTGGCCCTTTGTTTTTGAAATGCAGTAGGGATTGACTGTTATGTAGTCCTACACATAACAGGTAAGTCTTGAAATAATATATTTTACTTGGAATTGGACCAATGGGACTAAGACCCTGTGTAGCACGCTGCTACTATCTTAAAATATCATCTACATTTAAATTCGAATAGAATATTAAAATAGAGGCTCCTGCAGAAGAGAGGGATCTACCCCCCACTCACTGCTTAGAGAAGCATGTGATCTACAGAGAGTTGGGGCTAGAAGACCGAATGCCTCTAGCAGAGAGATATTTAGGGAGAGAGAGCTGGATGTAGTGGGGTCCCAGTCCCCAGAAACCCTTGTGGATGATGCAGGGGGTCTTGAACTTGATCCCAGCAGCAACCAGGAGCCGGTGGAGAGATTTTAGGGCTGGAGCAATGTGATCCCTGGGCTTGAGACCAACTATACGACTTGCAGACCTATTCTGGATTAGTTGAAGGGGGCGAAGAGAGGAAAAAGTAAGATTGAGGAAGAGGCTGTTGCAGTAGTCAAGCCTAGAGAGGACCAGAGCTCTGGGGACATTGAGTTTCTGTGGGAAGGTGACGAAAGGGAGTATGCCTCTGAGGAGGTGCAGCTGATAGTTGGCCTTCTGGGCAAGGTCTGCGATGTGAGGAGAGGAGAGGAGAGAGAGGAGTCAAAGATGACAGCAAAGGATTTTTGCCTAACAAGAGAGGGAGGGTACCCATGGAGGGCGGCCAGAGGGTAGAAGGGAAGGAGGCCGCTGGGGTCCCAATGAGAAGGATCTCAGTCTTATAGGCATTAAGGCAGAGATCATTGGCAGCACACCATGCCTGAATAGCAGTCAGGGATGAGAGAAGAGGAAGAGGAGGCAGTGGAGGGCAGCTTGAAGGAGAGCTGTGTGTCATCTGCATAACACTGGAATTGAGGAGAGATGCAGGAGATCAGATGAGCAAGGTATTTGTTGAAGAGCCACAGTCAGATGATAGAGCCGTGAGGGACGCCACAGGTGGAGAGTGTGATAGGGGAGAGAAAAGAGCCCAATTTAATCTGGGAAGGTCTGTCCGAGAGGAATGAGGTCAACCAGTCCAGTGCCAGGCCTGTGATGCCAAGGGTGTCACAGAGCCGATTTGTCAGGGTGGCTTGATTGACTGTGTTAAAGGCAGAGGAAAAATCCAGAAGGATAAGAACGGATAGAGAGTTGGAATCGAGATTTGAGAGCAAGTCATCACAGGTGTTCGGGAGATCAGTTTCCATGCCTCTGGCTTCTCTGAAGCCAGACTGGTGGTCGCTGAGACAGCCAACAGATTCAGTTTGTTGGATCAGTTGGGAGATGACCAGTTTCTCCCGGAGTTTGCCCAGGAAGGGGGGTGAGGGAGATAGGGCAGTAGTTAGCCGGGCAAGAAGCGTCGCCAGAGGGCTTTTTGAGGAGAGGATGCACAAGGGAGTGCTTGAAGGGTAGCGGGAAGGGGCAAGGGGCAAAGGAATGATTACAGAAATCTGCCAAGGCTGGCACAAGGGAGGCAATATTACCCTTGATAGTTCTGGAGGATCAGGGGTGCACCTGTCTGGAGGACACTTTCATAGAAACGACTTGTCTAGAGACCTCATCCAGTGCGATAGGCGAGAAAGAAAAGAGAAGTAGGGAAGGTGGGAGGGGGACCAGGAGAGGCCTGAGAGATGGGGAAGGAAGAAGGAGGGGTGTAGAGAAGAGTGTTGACAGGATGTCCTGAGTTTTAATTAAGAAGTTGGAGGCCAGTGAAGTACAGAGGGTCAGGGATGGCAGGGGAGAGGTGGAGACTGGAGTAGGATTGGCAAGTTCATTGCGGATATTAAACATTATGCCCATGTTGTTAGAGGCCCCAGAGATGTGGGCTTGGATATAGCCCCTCTTCTTCAAGCAGATGGAGACTCTGTATTACCTTTGGATCCAGTGGAAGGCCAGTCTGTCAGAGGATGTGCCTGAAGCCTGCCACTTCTGCTCATCAACCCTGCACTTGCGTTTCAGAGAGGCCATATATTGTGCTTGGAGACATGCTTCATGCGGATCTTTATGACAGGGGAAAGGATGTGCAGTGTGTTGTTGATGGAGAGGTTAAGAATGTCATGGGCAGAATCAGTGTGGGGGTCCGTGGCAGGAGTGGGAGGGGGAATGAAAGGAGCGGCAAAAGCAGCAACTGAAACTCACTTCATTGGTCGAATGACGGAGGAGACTGGCAGTGCAGGCAGAGGCTTAGACGGGGGACCTAAGAGATCCAGGTGAGAGGACAGGAGAGCATGGTGAGACCAGGAGAGAGGTGTAGTGAGAGGGTTGGAGATGGGGATATCGGCTAAGATGAGAGCATCTAAGGTGTGTCCAGCTCAGTGCATCAGACCAGAGGGAAGAATGGTGAGGGAAAGAAAGTCACATAAGATGCGGAAGAGTCCAGTGGCCGGATCAGGAGAATCAAGGTGAATATTGAAGTCTCCGGGGAGGAGAAGCTTAGAGGTGGAGGCAAGAAGAGATGAGGTGAGGTCAGACCACTTCAAGAGGAAGAGGGAGAGCAGTTCAGGGGTCCCGTAGATGGTGGTAAGAGGCAATGAGAGGGTTGGAGCGACACCAAGCCTGCAGACGAGGCCTTCAAAGGAAGAGTAGGTCTGAGTGGGAATGATAGTAGCAGGGACCCATTCAGGGAAGATCAAGACCACTCCACTTCCAGACCAGTTAGGCCTGGGGTTAGAAAAGATCTTGTAGCCCTCATGGATGAGTGTGTCAAAATCAGTGACAGAGCTGGCAATGAACCAGGTCTCAGTGAGAGCAAGAACGCTGTAAGTGACTTCAATCCAGCAATCAAACTAAGTCAATGCCTAGTCTGGGATGCCCAAAGGAAGCCCTTATTTATGTATTTTTATGTCAAGTTCTTAAATCTGGATGATGAACCCTTATATAACGCCCCTCTCTTTGAATCCCCCTGACCTCACTGAGCCAAGAAGTAGGTTTGTTTTGCAAATTAAAAGATTTATTTGAAGAATTAAACAATATATATATCTATCACACTTTTATGAAAAATAATATTTGATAACACACTTATGAATATAATAGTGATCAACAATGGGTAATATTACAAGAGCACACTCTCTTTAATCAATGAGGAGTTGGTATAGAAAGGATAAGGTAGCAGAGAATACTTTTATGGTTCAAGGAAAACAAGATGGGAAAGAATGCAGCACAGAATTAAACTTGATATGGTTTCAACAAGAGATAATATGATCACTTTTTCCCTTGTGACAACTCACTCCCCCCTTTATGCAATATGAAGGGATGGAAAGGAGAGCACACAATTTTCTGGAATACAATCAAAATATAGTTCAAATTCCAGTTCCCCCAGCAAGTTTAGAGAAAACCGGTATATTTTTAAACAGGCACAAATACATTTAAATGTGATTGCAATGAAGTGAAAAATATGCTAAAAGTGATTTTAATTCACTAAATGAGATTCAGGGTAGGTGATAGTTACTTTGAATTGGTACAGGTCAACACTAGCAATGATTCATGAGTGGTTACCAGGTTGAAAATTAAATTCAGCAGTTGCAAGCAAAAGACAGCTATTTTTAACATGTGGTGAAATTGAGCTAGTTTTCAATTCGCGGCACTTTTTCCGAGTGCGTATATCGTGATTACGGAAAAACTATAATGATTTGGGTTTGTTGGAAAGCTGAGGATCTTAGCTTTAAAATGACAGTTAAATCTTGCTTCTGGGACGTGCGGTTCAAAATATACAGACGTTTTTGTGGAGGTTTATTCAAAAATAAAATCAAGATTTCAGAATGACAGATGACGCTTTTACAGATTTGAAATCACAGAATGGACACACGATTTCTATGCAGTTCTGGACAGGTTGAAATGGATGGGATAAGATTACTTTAGATTAAGAGATGACTATGCACAGCTCTAGAATAGATACTCACTCCTAGTTTTTTGGAAGGGAATGCGCCTCGTCAAAGATCTGGTCAACGGGTTCGGGCTGCGATTCTCTCGCCACCGAACAGGTCTCAGGCCCACTAGGTTCTGCGTTCAGCACTGCACGGTAGTCTGGTCTGGTCGGCCTCTTGAACTGGATCTGACAGGTTCTGGATACAGCTCTGCTTTCTCTGGATCTCGGTTCTGGCACAGGGTTCTGTGCTAGAAGCAAACAGCACGGTAAGGCTGTTGAATAGTTTGGTTAGGTTGCTGGATTCTGAGGCCTGCTGAGAAGAGTTCAGCTTGTGGATTAGGCCTCAGCTTCTCCAAGGTTCTAGAGTTTGGGTTCTAGAGTTTTGGTTCTGTAGTCTGTCTGGAATCTGGAGCCTCAAGAGTCTGGATTCTTTGTCTGGATATGGTCGGGAATCGATGAGTAGTGGAAAAATGAGTGTGTCTATCTGGGTCTCAGCAGTCTCTTTTAATGTGTTCTCAAAGGGGGTGTGGAGGCTGACTTTCTATGCCCAACCCTCTGAGGATCCTGATAGGTTAAAGGATTTACTGTCCTCTGACTGCAGAAGGGAGTAGTGAGTCAGAATGAGTCATCAGGTATCATCTTTATGGCTGAAGGAAAGAACAGTCCCCTTTGGTTTCTCAAGAAAATCAATTTTTCATAATCAAACATGCTTCCCAGATACACAAGTTGTTGAGAATACATGTACATATCACATATTAATTAAGAAAGGTCTCTGTTTAACCCTGATCTTTCTAAGAGCTTGGGTTCAGAAATGACAACTTATCTGCGATTTTAGTGGGTTTCGCAATATTGGTTTTGCACCGAATTTTACACGGATGTGCACACCCTCTCTGGGCATATTACAGTAAGTTTTCATTTTTCTAGCATAAAAACAGTGTCTACAATACAATAAATCCTGGGGTTTGGCCTCAGAACATCACACGGCGTCCAGGTTAGTCTTAAACCGTGAGTGAAGGTGTCATTTTAAGAATCTCAAAATTGTACATTTCTGTCAGCTTGATACAATATTTTAGAAGCATTTTCCTTAAACATATATTTGGTGCAATATGAAATCCACACCCAGTCTGGCCCGCCCCTAGAAGCTTGGTGAGTCAGATGGTCACATGTCTTGCTTCTCCCAGAGCAGTGTTGACAGTTACACCTCACATCAGCATATTCTATTCATCCCAAAGCCCCCATTGTTCCTTCCTCCAGGCTGCAGGGAAAATCTCCTCCCTCTTAATCAACAGGACCATGTGATATCCTGCCTTCTGGTGTGGAGTCCCCAAGTGTGAAGGATTCCCAGGGACAGCAAGCCTTTTGAAGTCTTAGCTACATCAGGTTACTGTTCTGATCAATTGCAATAGAGTTCCTTATGGAAAAAATACATATCTTTAATCAAGTCTCTTTCCAGATTAAATCAATGTGTGGCACTCTATATGGCATTCTGATGGAATTCTCTTGCTTGGCATATCGAGCCTCTGAAACACAGGTCTACTGTCAGAATTTAGATCGGTGGCGAGCACTGGTACTGCACCTATTTTTGACAGCTGTCTTACCAGTAAGCAAGCCTCAAAATATAATTTGTTCAAATATAGATACACTTCTGTGGACCTCAGATTCATGTAGATTCTTGTGGGAGAATGATGTTGACCCCCCAACAAGGAGGTGGGACCTTTTTAGTGGTTTTGGTGAGCCATGATTTAAGCAATTTTTGACATCAAATAAAACGGATTTTGAACAGCTCTATATTCCTTTGCACTGATTTTGCTCTGTGTGCAGCCGAAGGATGGGGTCTGGCAATGGTCTCCTGTATTAACACTGACAGAGGCAAAAGAAGATGGCAACCTATCTTTCATATTTTTACTGCACATTTTGGGATGATTTCTGGTGAGCAGCATGCTTTCCGGAGGCCATTATGATGTTTCTGCTGCCAGGAATGCACGGTGATGTTGCAGGGCTTGAATGCGTGGGTTGAAACATCCCATAAGCCCCCCTCTTGCAATGGCCATTCTGATCTTTCATCGATGGAACTTCGCAAGACTGTGATGTCCTCATATTCTTCTGATTCCGCAGATGGCAAAGTTCAGCATCTTTTCCTCCATCAGGGTGGATCGATCAGTTCTCCTCGCCAGTCCTGATGGGAGTATTGGGCGGTACTCCGGGCCCCTCGGATCTTTGCTCCCGGTCCCCGGGTCATCCTCCTTGGTCAGTCTCCATGGTTTATCTCTCCTAGGATGACAAAGAAAAGCGGCAGGAACATATTTGTAGACATTTCCCCACCACTATTAATGTAGTGGGGTGAACATATACATTTTATATATCAGGAGACATTTGCATTCTTATCATAATATTTTATGGACTATGTGTGCGATATTTTAGGGTTGGAATTTTTAATGTTCTGGAGCGGCCCCATCTGGGGTTCCCGAGGACTGCTCCATTTGCTGCAGAGTGTGCCTGGAATGGCAACACTTTAGCTGATTAATATGGACCCACTTATCTTCCCCCTCCACCAAACTGCCTTTGGGGATGCGGATCTTGTAGGCAACTGGTGAGATCTTGTCTACAATTTCAAAAGGTCCCTTCCAAGTAGGCAGAATCTTCCGCTGTTTAGCCTGGTTCCTTTGGAAATTGTACAGATAAACTCGGTCTCCTACATTGTATTCCTTTCTGGTGGTCTTCAGGTCATAGTGGGTGTTCATGCTATCGGCTGATCTTTCTAGATTTCGCTGACCATAGGTAAAAGCATGTTGAAGGTGTTTCCTTAAATTCTCAACATACTCATGAGTTGTGGAGGCATTGATCAATGTCTGCTCTTGGGTCCTATATAACAGATGCTGGGGAAGCACCATCCTGCGTCCAGTCATCAACTCAAATGGTGACATTTTAGTTGCAGATGAAGGGGTAGATCTGATGGCCATTAGGACGAGAGGTAATCGAATATCCCAACTTGGCCCAGAATCTGCCACAAACTTTTTTAAGATGCTCACAATGGTTTTGTTGTAACGTTCTACTGCACCGGAAAAGGCTGGCCGGTAAGCAATGTGTAGCTTCCTTTTAACCCCCAGTGTCTCCCACATCTTTGTCATTACTTCGCTGGTGAAATGGCTGACTCGATCCTTTGGGGTAGTCCAAAACGCGAAAAGATGTGATTGATCATCAGGGCAGCTGCTGTTTCTGCCTTGCAGTTTGGGGCCGGGAGACATTCCACCCATTTAGTAAATAAGCACGTCACCGTCAACATGTACTTATTCCCCCTAGAGGAGCGAATCACGGGCCTGATAAAGTCGACTTGTAAATCTGACCATGGCAGTGTCACCCCCCTCTTTTGCAGAGGCACACAGTGTGTGAGGGATGTTGGCTGAAATTGTGCACACACAAGACACCCCTTCAAGTATTGGTTGAGGTCCTGCACCCTGTGTGGCCAGTATACGACCTCTCTTAAGATTTCAAGTGTTGTCTGAAACCCCCTATGACCGGCTGTGGCCGCATCATGGGCGTGACTTAACATCAGGCTTCTGAATGAGGTAGGAACCACCCACTGATCATGACCAGCTTGGGATTTCCTTACCAACAAACCGTCTTGGATTCAGAACTTTTTGGGCATTTCATCATCACTCTGAGGTCCTCTTTCCCAATGTAATCGGTATCCATCAGGGGAAAGTTGTCAGGGTCTTAAATGTGTTGGTAAAATTTACCAATTATTGTATCCCCCTTCTGAGCCGTAATCAAATCAGCATCTGGGGTCTCCTTACTCCATTGTACAGTTGAAAGATCATTGTGAGCATTTGTCTGGGACCTAGTGATAGCAATGACCTGGATTTCCCCCAACAGGGACTCAATTTCTATTAGATCCCCTTGGATGGCCTGGGTTTTGGCCAGCTGATCAGCTAAGTAATTTCCAGTTTTGTCTGGTCCCTCTACTTTGGAATGACCCTTGATCTTTTTCCAGTAGATGGTCATCCCATTCGAGGTTACCAGATCATCAATATTTTGGATTAACTTCCCATGTTTCAAGGGCTTGTTATTAGCACATAGCATGCCTCTGGTTTTACAATTAACCACGTGCTCCACGAACCCGTTCCGTACATAATCCAAATCTGTGATTATGACCAGTTTGTGGAGTTGATGTTGGACAGCAGTGAGGATGGCTTGATGCATAGCCATCAACTATGCCACCTGACAACTTCGGGGACCAGTCTTGTACCCAGCGGAGGGTTCTGGGGACTCATTCACCCATGCATTCCCTACGCCAGCCACAAGTTCTTTCTCCCCGTTGTTGTCAACATGATAAGAGCATCCATCCACATAGACAGTGGGCATTCCCTCACACTTATCTTCTTCAAAGACTTTGTGTGGAGATTTAAGGTATGCCTCCATGTTGTCCTTGATTTTTAGACTTTCGTCCTCGAGACAGTTTTCTCTGGCACAATCATGCAAGTCAGCCAGACCTTGCACGAGGGGACTCTTCTTGTTTTGGCCATATATGACCTCCACAGGAAAGCCTTGCATTGACAGGATCCAGGAAGTAATTTGGGAATTACTCACATTTCTGCCACAGGATTCTGTCACTTTGCAGATATTGCATATGCTGGTGTGGAGTCTCCACTGTGATGTGTTCCCCTGGATAAACAGGCGGTAATTCTTCAATGCCCACACCGTTACCAGGAGTTCCTTCTCACAGTCGTTGAAATTTTCCTCCACAGAGGATAAAGTTTTACTCGCATAGGAGATTACTTTATTGACCTTGTCATGCTTTTGATATAATACTGCAGGAAAGCATGTATTAGAGAACCCTGTCTCCAAGAAAAGCTCCTTGTTTCTGACAGGGTAAGCTAGGCAGGGCGCTTGTGAGAGGCTTCTTTTGAGCTGTCTTACTGCCTCGGATTGTTCTGGACCCCATTCCCACTTGACCCCCCCCTTCAAGAGATGAATCAGCGGTCTGGTGATCTCTGCGAAGCCCTCAGTGAACTTTCTGCTTTAATTAGTCAGTTCCAGGAGGCTCCTTACTTCCCACAGAGTTGTGGGGTCATTCAGTTTCTGAAGTGCTTCCACTTTCTTTTCCTGGGAACAGAAACCCTGAGGAGTAATCTCATGCCCCAAGAAATTAACACGGGTTCTACACCACTGTGCTTTCTGAAAGGAAAGTTTTGCTCCGGTGGCCCTCAACTGTGTCAGAACATAACGGATCTCCGCTGTGTGTTCCTCCACAGATGAACTTTTGATGAGGACATCATCTACATAAGCCAGGTTTCCCCTCACACCCAGGTCAGGCATGGCCTTGTGTAAGAAGATGTTAAATTTATTGCCGGAGTTGAGGTATCCGAAGGGAGTCCGGGTCCATGTGTACTGCTGGCCCCCAAAGGTAAACGCCAGTTTGTATTGGTCCTCCCTACTGACAGGACCAGTCCAGTATCCATTGGTCAGGTCTATTGCAGTGAATACCTGTGACCCCTGGATCTGGGCCAGCCCTTAGTCATTGTAGGAAAGAGGCCATTGGGAAGTATGGACCCGTTTGTTGAGCTCCCTAAGGTTGGCGCAGAGTCTCCACTGGCCGTTTGGTTTCAATATTCCCAGCACCGGATTATTGAAGGTGCTGTGTACTGGACGGATTATCCCCCGGGACTCAAGGTTCTTAATTATTTCAGTAAGGGACTCCATGGATGCGAGAGGCAAGCGATATTGCTTCACAAACACTGGAGTGATGCCAGGGTCCGTGGGAATTGTTGTTGTGTGGATGTCGGTGCGACCACAGTCATATGAGTCCACCGCAAAGAGATCTTGAAAATCCAAGAAAACTTGTTTCAACTTTTGCTTCTGCTCCAGAGTCACACAGGCATCAGCTAGGTTGACTCACTCTTCAACCATCTGCCTGAAGCCTGGAAAGGCTTCTGGTTTCGCTATCTCAGTGGCCTCCTCCAGCTGGGTGGAGAAGTCCCTGGTCAGAGTGCTGATTTGGAATGGTGGCCTCAGGTGGGAAACGCAGCCCTCATGGACCTGGAAAATCACCTCATCCCCTCTGAAGTCACAAGTCACATCTTCCTTACCATAAGGGCAGGAATTGTACACCAGGAAGTTCCCCCCATGCGGGTAAAGATCCTGTCTGGTGTTGTATGGTCATCACTGTAACTGTCAAGTCAGTCCTTGGGGATTGGTCCTAACAGTTCATTTCCTAAATCAATGGAAAAAGTCGGTCATCAACCGTCATTCCAATAATGGTGCCTGCGGCTAGAGTAATACTCTTTAAGTCACTGTTATCCACCTCTATTGGAATGGTGTCATGTTCTATATTGACTAATGGTGTTGGGTTTACCCCCAACCCTTGCTGTTGGAGGGAAGCATTTAGATGAATATAAGCATCAGGGTTTTTCAATTTTTGTCCTCTTTTAACTTTCACTTCCAGGGAGAATTGTCGGGTCCTTTCAGGGATGGTGACTTCCTCTTTAATCTGAATTTCAACTGCATAAGGTAGTAATTGAGCTGACCTAAATGCTTTCTCTGAATCATCAAAGCCCATGGGATTATCCGCTAATCGGGACCAAGCTTTGAAGTTTATTAGGTCCAAACTAATGGCAAAGCGATTGAGAATCTCACTGCCTAAGTAAAAGGCGGCAGTGACGTCTCGCACGACCCAACAATTATGGACTATGCTCTTGTTGCCAATGGAGATTTTGAGCATGCACCTGCTTGGCAGGAGACGTTTGGAATTGGGTGTTTCCAGATCCATTTCCCATTTGTCTATCAGTTTGAATGTGGGAATGGCTGGATCTTTTGGGAGTTGGCGGAACATGGCTTTGCTGATGAAGCTCTTACCATTGTTCACACACACTCGGGCGAGAACAGAGTCCTTCCCATCATTTAACTGAACAGGGATGAACAACTGCTCTCCAATTTGCTGAATATCAGCCAGGCTCTGATCTGATTTCACATCTTTCTGTACTATAGGAGTGGGAATGTTTGATTGTGGATTGGTAAAGAATTTCAGAGTGTTTCCTTCCAGTGTGGAATACCATCTTAAACTGGAAGGAAGGTTGATTTTCAGAAATAGAGAGGACCCCCCCCATCACCAGTCTGTTGTCCTACTGCTATTACGGTCACGTCTGGAATTTGGTTGTTCTGGAAGTGAAATTCTACTTGGTCAGATTTTGGTTCAACCATGTGGCACGTGCCGTTTAAACTAACATGGTTGACACCCTGTTTTAATTTCATTGGTCGGCTAGTCTGGGTCCAGAGGACCTTCTTTATGCAATCTATTAGGGGTGACAACCTTCTCAGGAGGTCATTCCCTAGTAAACAAGAGGTGCCCTCTGGAGTCACTACTATGACCGGGTGTTTTACCTTGTGGCGCCCAATTTTAATGTCCAAATCCACAGTCCCCTCGACGGGAATTTCCTTCCCGTCAAAGTTCTGAAGTTGTCCAGGAAGAGAGGTGAGAGGAATTTGGGACTTCTCCCCCCTTCCTGAATTTAGCTCATCAAAATCCTTTTTGGACAGATGGGTAGCTTGGGATCCCATGTCCACCAGTGTCAAAATTGTACCCTGCCCCTGTACTTGTACCAGGGCATAGTATCTTCCCTCCTTCTCCTCAGGGGGACACAGATAATGCACATTTTTGACAACTGGTGGGCCAATTTTCTGGTTTTGTACATCCAAAGAGAAGAGATTTGGGCAGAATTCTGTGGAGAGTCTTGGGAATCTGAAAGAAAACGTTGGCAACTAGAAATAGGAGAAGTATTGGGTTCCCCTGGTTCCGGTTCTGGGCCCCCCTTTTTCTGGAAGCAGTCACCAGGATGGGTTTGAACCAGGGGATTTTCTTGCTGTTGGTTGTGGGATGAGATGATGGGCGGCGCTAGCTCAGTCCCCACATCTACCCAGTCTGGATGTGAATCCCTTGGGACCCATTTTTCCTTGGGAGGAGTTCCCCCAACTCTGAAGGAGAAGATCCTTTTCCCAGGATCCTCTGAGGATCCCTCTCCCTCAAATTGGAAGATCTGTACCTCCTCCTCAAAGTGGGTCTGTTTGGGTCCTTTGTTTCTCCTACCTCCTCTCTGCTCCTTGGGTGGCAGACTTTCAAGGGTAGGAGATTTTGTTTCCGGTTCCTGGGTTTCCAGGGGCTGTTTACAAGTGGGGAAGGATGCTTCCTCCAAGGCTTTACACCCCCCTTCCCCTTGTGCCTCCTCCCTGGGAACCGGTGGGTTATCGGGGTGCTGCCCCTGTCATTGTTCTGGAGCACCAGGCCCAGAGTTTGGGGCATTCTGCGCCGGCATGCCCATCTGAGGGTTCTGCTGAGCCCTTAGCACGCGACCCAGCTCCTGTGCCATATTTTGGACCTGGCGCTCTAATTGTGAAACCCGCTCCGGTTGATACGGGGTTCTGTTTTCTCCCCTGGGCTGATCCCGGGAAGGGTAGCTATCCCTTCTCTGGTAGTACCCCGGGTTGGGAAGATTTAGGTACCCCTCCACCCTTGGCCTCCCCTCTTCCGGATTAGGTGGTTTGGGCTCAGGGAAGTGGTGAAAGAAGGATGGATGATTTTGGGGTTGGAAGTTCTGTGGGTACCTGGGGAAAAAGTTCTGCCCAGGGTTTGGTGAATTTCTGCCTTCCTGGGGGAAGTTAGGAGGGAAGTTCTGCCTGGTTGGATCCCCCCCCCCTTTGGGCTGGAGGAGTCCACAGGAGTCCACACATAACCCAGGATGGGTCAGTTTCCCTTGTAGCGGGGACTTACATAGTCAGGGGAGTGAGGGACCCCATTTGTGAGACTACCTCCTTGACTCCCTGTCTGTGACTGGCCCGAGGGCCTTCTGGGCTTGGAATTATTCCGTGCAGGCAAGTTTTTAGGCCCTCCCATCTCCAAATCTAAAATGGGGGCAACCTTTACCTCTGCCACCTTAGCAGCAGCAGGGGTGCTTGTCGGTTTGGGGTTTTTCTGAGCATTACTTTTATTTTCTAAGGGCTTCTGCACCTCATAGATTCGGGTGGCCTGTTCAATGACCCATTCTAGTGACCTTTTCTCATGAAAATCACTCACTAGCTGGGTCATGATGTATTTGGGTAAGGCATGGAAAAAAGTGTTAACAAATTCTTTGCTATCAGTGCGCACCCTTTTGGTAGTCTGCGCAAAGGCACGCTTCAGCTCCTGCACAAATTCTTGTGGGGCCTCCCCACATTGCAAATTGTAGGCTGCCTTGCAAGCCTCTTGGGGATTTCGGTGAACAGAAAAGTGTTTCCAGATGGCCACCCTATATGTGGACCATCTTGAATGATTCTGGTCCTCCAGCCCCGCAAAGAAACTGTAGTATTCTGGGGAGAATATCCATTTTAAATACTGAATGCAGCTACTGCTGTCTTTCAAATGGAAAGTCTCCATCATTTGCTCAAAGAGCTCCAAGTGTTCCCAAACAGAATACTTGGCATTCTTGTGATAAGATGTGATGACACTCCTTATTGCCTTAATCTGTTTTAAGGGGTTCTTAAGCAAGGCCTTTTTTGCCTTATTGGCCTTCTTGGTTCGGGTAACCCTGGTCCATTCATCCTCTGACTCAGAAGCACTGCTCCCAGAGGTGCCTGTCTGCTCTTCCAGGTTTTCCCAGATTCTGCAAGCCTGGGAATAGCTGGCAGAATGTGGGGACCTGGTCTCCTGTGCCCTGTGACGCTCAGGGGAGTCTTCAGATTCCTCCTTGCTGCCAGGATTTGATGGGTACCCCCCCCACTGGGCAGAGGTTTTCAGGATGCCCTTAGTGGGCCTACTCTCCTGGGGGTTCCCCACTAAATTGCACTGTACTTGGGTTCCCATACCCCGATGCCTGCCCATCCATTCCTGGGAGGCACTGGTACATGAGTCCCATACTCCTAACTGGATAGTAATCTGCCATCCCTGTGGCCCTGGGCTCATGCGCACCAGGGGACATGGGGGTGGCATAGTCCAGGGACTGGGAGAGATGGAGGCCTCTGGTACTAGGGCTCCTGAGGTTATGCTCAGGTGTTTCCCTTTCCCAGCGAACCTCATCACTATCAGCCCCTGCTCCCTGTTGCCCTGCAAGAGCCTGTGCTTTCAGTTCCTCAATCAAGGCCTTACTAGACTCTATCAGTCTCTCCTGCGTGGCTACCTGTTGCTGGAGCCTATCATTGTGCTGGCAGAGAGCCTCATTCTCTCTCTAGGCTTCCTGGTTGGTCCTGGAGTACTGGGCCAGTCTTTGCTGCAGGAGGGTTACCTCCTGAGTCCCATCCCTACTGACCTGCTCCTTTCTTGCCAGATCATCTTCCACCCTCTTGGTGTGCTCTAACAAGTTCTGATGCTCTTTTTGGAGGTCACTCAGTCCCTCGAGGGCCAGGTGATTTTCTTCCATTTGCCTTTTTAAGTGGCAGACTTCCTGGCCTAAGGTGTCCCTTTCCTGAGCAACAGCCTGCATCTGTGCCGCCAGGTCGTCCCTCTGCCTTTGAAGGGCACCAGCTTTCTGGTGCTCTTCATCAAACTCCGCCTGGGTATCCAGGTCTTTCAAAATCAATTTATTGCTCACCTCTTTTTCTTTATCCAATTGGCTTTGCAGGGTGGCTAACTGCTTTGTGCATGCCCTGTTGAAATCTATTTGTTGCTCCAGCTTTTTCTGGCTCTGCAGTAGGGAGTCCAAACCTTCTTGATGCTCCTTCTTCAAGGCCGGAATTCTGGTATCCTGGTCTGCCCTTTCCTGTTGCAGGATACCCATGTCCTCTTTTAATTTAATGATAAACTGTCTGCTAACATTTTCTGACTCCTGGCTCCTGTGCAGCCTCTGCTCAGAAGAGTCCAGGTCAGATTGGGCCTTCTCTAATGCCATCAGCTGCCTACTTGCCAGATCTTGGCCTTCAGCACATTTGTGCTGTATGGCTCCCATATATAAATATAAACATGCCGCTATCCTGACAATCTTGTTGTGCTCATCCTTGGCCTTAGGGGACATTTATAGCTCACTCAGGGCCACATGTAAGGGACCCTGATCTCTCCAGATATGTAACTCAGTTGCAGTGACCTGTTGTGTGATTGCCTGCAACCACACATTCTGGTCCTGCTCCGTCCATTCGCCTCTCACAAATAGCTTATGTAAGAGGTGCTCTCTGGCTATTTTGATATCTACCTATGTCGTCATTCTGGAAATTGATTTCCTTCCTGACTTACAGAAGTTTGTATTTTATCTTGCAAAACAGACCGTTTCCTGAGAGTGTTCATTTTTGAGGGTGGTTTTACCGCGTAACACAGCGTGGTGATCCAACAGGATTTATGTATCCTATCAGTTAGCACACTGTATTGAGCTGGACAAGTGGTAGGTCTAATCCAGACATCCCGTTACAAGCCCCCACTCTGTAAGTGACTTCAATCCAGCAATCCAACTAATTCAATGCCTAGTCTGGGATGCCCAATGGAAGCCCTTATTTATATATTTGTATGTCAAGTTCTTAAATCTGGATGATGAACCCTTATATAACGCCCCTCTCTTTGAATCCCCCTGACCTCAGTGAGCCAAGAAGTAGGTTTGTTTTGCAAATTAAAAGATTTATATGAAGAATTAAACAATATATATATATATATATATATATATATATATATATATATATATATATATATATATCACACTTTTATGAAACATAATATTTGATAACACACTTATGAATATAATAGTGATCAACAATGGGTAATATTACAAGAGCACACTCTAATCAATGAGGATTTGGTATAGAAAGGATAAGGTAGCAGAGAATACTTTTATGGTTCAAGGAAAGCAAGATGGGAAAGAATGCAGCACAGAAATAAACTTGATATGGTTTCAACAAGAGATAATGTGATCACTTTTTCCCTTGTGACAACTCACTCCCCCCTTTATGCAATATGAAGGGATGGAAAGGAGAGCACACAATTTTCAGGAATACAATCAAAATATAGTTCAAATTCCAGTTCCCCTGAGCAAGCTTAGAGAAAACCGCTATGCTTTTAAACAGGCAAAAATACTTTTAAATGTGATTACAATGAAGTGAAAAATATGCTAAAAGTGATTTTAATTCACTGAAGGAGATTCAGGGTAGGTGATAGTTACTTTGAATTGGTACAGGTCAACACTAGCAATGGCTCATGGGTGATTATCAGGTTGAAAACGAAATTGAGCAGTTGCAAGCAAAAGACAGCTATTTTTAACATGTGGTGAAATTGAGCTAGTTTTCAATTCGTGGCACTTTTTCCGAGTGCGTATATCGTGATTATGGAAAAACTATAAGGAGTTGGAATGTCGTTTGGGTTTGTTGGAAAGCTGAGGATCTTAGCTTTAAAATGACAGTAAAATCTTGCTTCTAGGACGTGCGGTTTAAAAGATACGGACGTTTTTGTGGAGGAAGATTTTCAAAAATAAAATCAAGATTTCAGAATGACAGATGACGCTTTTACAGATTTGAAATCACAGAATGGACACACGATTTCTATGCAGTTCTGGACAGGTTGAAATAGATGGGATAAGATTACTTTAGACTAAGAGATGACTATGCACAGTTTTAGAATAGATACTCACTCCTAGTTTTTGGAAGGGAATGCGCCTCGTCAAAGATCTGGTCAAAGGGTTCGGGCTGCGGTTCTCTCGCCACCGGACAGGACTCAGGCCCTCTAGGTTCTGCGTTCAGCACTGCACGGCAGTCTGGTCTGGTCAGCCTCTTGAACTGGATCTGACGGGTTCTGTATACAGCTCTGCTTTCTCTGGATCTCGGTTCTGGCACGGGGTTCTGGGATAGAAGCAAACAGCACGGCAAGGCTGTTGAATAATTTGGTTAGGTTGCTGGATTCTGAGGCCTGCTGAGAAGAGTTCAGCTTGTGGATTAGGCCTCAGCTTCTCCAAGGTTATAGAGTTTGGGTTCTAGAGTTTTGGTTCTGGAGTCTGTCTGGAATCTGGAGCCTCAGGAGTCTGGATTCTTTGTCTGGATATGGTCGGGCAGCGTGCTGTGCAGGAATCGATGAGTAGTGGAAAAATGAGTGTGTCTATCTGGGTCTCAGCAGTCTCTTTTTATGTGTTCTCAAAGGGGGTGTGGAGGCTGCCTTTCTATGCCCAACCCTCTGAGGATCCTGATAGGTTAAAGGATTTACTGTCCTCTGACTGCAGAAGGGGGTAGTGAGTCAGAATGATTCATCAGGTATCATCTTTATGGC
The DNA here is from genome assembly GCF_040938575.1 of Ambystoma mexicanum. Lineage (NCBI taxonomy): Eukaryota > Metazoa > Chordata > Amphibia > Caudata > Ambystomatidae > Ambystoma > Ambystoma mexicanum. Next base: position 545,391,764 of record NC_090927.1, read on the forward strand.
TGAAGGAAAGAACAGTCCCCTTTGGTTTCTCAAGAAAATCAATTTTTCATAATCAAACATGCTTCCCAGATACACAAGTTGTTGAGAATACATGTACATATCACATATTAATTAAGAAAGTTCTCTGTTTAACCCTGATCTTTCTAAGAGCTTGGGTTCAGAAATGACAACTTATCCGCGATTTTAGTGGGTTTCGCAATATTGGTTTTGCACCGAATCTTACACGGATGTGCACACCCTCTCTGGGCATATTACAGTAAGTTTTCATTTTTCTAGCATAAACACAGTGTCTACAATACAATAAATCCCGGGGTTTGGCCTCAGAACATCACACGGCGTCCAGCTTAATCTTAAACCGTGAGTGAAGGTGTCATTTTAAGAATCTCAAAATTGTACATTTCTGTCAGCTTGATACAATATTTTAGAAGCATTTTCCTTAAACATATATTTGGTGCAATATGAAATCCACAAACCAGTCTGGCCCACCCCTAGAAGCTTGGTGAGTCAGATGGTCATATGTCTTGCTTCTCCCAGAGCAGTGTTGACAGTTACACCTCAAATCAGCATATTCTATTAATCCCAAAGCCCCCATTGTTCCTTACTCCAGGCTGCAGGGAAAATCTCCTCCCTCTTAATCAACATGACCATGTGATATCCTGCCTTCTGGTGTGGAGTCCCCAGATGTGAAGGATTCCCGGGGACAGCAAGCCTTTTGAAGTTTTAGCTACATCAGGTTACTGTTCTGATCAATTGCAATAGAGTTCCTTATGGAAAAAATATAACATTATAAACTGAAAATAAGCAACATATCTTTAATCAAGTCTCTTTCCAGATTAAATCAATGTGTGGCACTCTATATGGCATTCTGATGGAATTCTCTTGCTTGGCATATCTAGCCTCTGAAACACAGGTCTCCTGTCAGAATTTAGATCGCCAGCACCGGTCGGTGGCAAGCACCGGTACTGCACCTATTTTTGACAGCTGTTTTTCCAGTAAGCAATCCTCAAAATATACTTTGTTCAAATATAGATACACTTCTGTGGACCTCAGATTCATGTAGATTCTTGCGGGAGAATGATGTTGACCCTCCAACAAAGAGGTGGGACCTTTTTAGTGGTTTTGTTGAGCCATGATTTTAGCAATTTTTGACATCAAAACGGATTTTGAACAGCTCTATATTCCTTTGCACTGATTTTGCTCTGTGTGCAGCCGAAGCATGGGGTCTGGCAATGGTCTCCTTTATTAACACTGACAGAGGCAAAAGAAGATGGCAACCTATCTTTCAGATTTTTAGTGCCCATTTTGGGATGATTTCTTGCGAGCAGCATGCTTTCCGGTGGCCATTATGATGTTTCCGCTGCCAGTAATGCACGGTGATCTTGCAGTGCTTGGATGCGTGGGTTGAAACATCCCACAAGGTCAAGGTCAAAGTCTTCAAGACGGAGACAGATATCAGAGTGTTTAACAGCAGAGCGGGAGTTGAGGGTAGCTAGGTGAAGCCAGTTGCCACCTTTGAAAGTCTTCAGACGAGGGGTACAGGGAAGTCACCCATTGGTGGTGGAGAAGGCGCAAGAGGGATGGCATACAGAGGAGTGGCAGGAGAAGGAGGAGGTTGATGAGAGACAGAAGACACCTATCAAGAAGGAGGAGTTTGGGCTGAGATCCCTGGGCCATGACAGTGCTGTTTTGATAGACATTAATGATGCACCTAGAGGATGGAAAGCATGCAGAGAATACTTTCCATCTGGTTCTACCATTAACGGGTGGCGAAGAGAAAGGGAAGAGGACTGAGACCATGTGTGGAGCCCATAGGGCCAGAGAGAGAGCAGCAAAGAAGATGTCTGTGGCCGGCTTCCTGGAAGAAGCGTTGACATAGGTGTCAGCGATGGGCAGGCCTGGATTGGAGGCCAGGAGATGTTTTTTGAACTTTTTCCTTCCAGGCTTTGAAAAAAGAGGTAGGCTAGGTGATAGAGTAGCAGTTCGAGTAAATAGGGGAGATGGAGAGAACCAAGGAAGGAGAGAGCAGAGAGACAGAATGGGGGAGCGATAGAGACGGGGAAACTGCACAATGCGCGCCAAACTCACCTGGTTAAATTGGTTAGAACTGGGTTCTCGACTAGTAAAACCTTGACTGAGCTGCCATCTTTGTTTCTTATGATTTATCATCACTGAGAAAAAATATTGGTACACAACATGCTCTCTAAAAATGGCTATACTCTGCATTATCGCACTTTAAATATTTGTTTGGAAACATTTGCTTCGAAATTAACCACTGGATGCCATGTTTCAAAAAATGTCCTAAATTGAACCCACTTCCACCCACGCCTCCGCTGATGCTGTTACTTCATTTAATATCCTGGCTACTTAAGATGTACCAAGATTGTTCCCAACCCCTATGATTGTGGCTAGGTGATGTTGGTCATTTTTTTAAAAATGTGAAACCAGCCAGCACCCCCACTCTGAACATTGTTTCAGCATCAATGGTAATATGCAGCTTATAATGTGTTGCGAAAAATATTGTATGTGGTTCAATAAAATTCTGCACACTTAAAGACTTGATTTGTAATTCAACATAAGTGGTACAACGCAATATACCCCGGCTCAACTATGTACTTAACAACAATATTATCATACCCGTCTCCTTATCAAATAAAGGCTGTCCATTGTCGAGGGAAGTTAGTTCAAAAGAATGCAATATGTACAACTAATGATACCTTCACCTAAGCACATTAGTAGTAGCTAGAATTATTCCCTAAGCTGGTTCTGGAAGTAACCACTGTGACATCACAACCTTGCTATAATATTTTGTTACAGTCGAGTGTGATGTCATTTTCCGACTAGAACTCTTCTGAAGACACACTCCTGGCCTGACCGACAATAGGGAGTCACACTTGTTGCCCCTTGTTTCTATGAGTGTACGGTAGCACTTAGTTGCTTTCACAATGATACCATTCTGCTTGATATAAGTTATCAGATCTTCTACCGCCCAGCTCTTGGACTTATTTGATCTGGAATGTTTCAATGCAGTGAATGATCAGATGCATGTCAGACTCAGTGTCCATCATCAAGGATGATTCTGTCACCAGAGGAAACAATGGCACCGGTGAACACACCTCCTTCTCCGATCCCGCAACTGAAGTTCCCAGAAGTGTCTAATCTTGTGTGAATCTGCTTTACTCCAAAGACACAGGAACAGAAAACTGCCAGACACTAAGTGCGAAATTCATTGGCTGGAGGTTCTGTCCCTTTAGCAATGGTGAAAGGGAAACACCAATACAGACACTATTAAGAAAATGAATTATACAGGATCTAACTATTTACTAATTTATTGAACAGCAGTTAACACTACAAAGGTGGTACCAACGCTGGTGGCCTACCTCCAGTTTTTGTATATATTCAAGTCCTGAAACAGTGCAATTCGGGCTTTTGGTGCACACAGGGGTGGACTGGCCTTTAGGGAACTCTGGAGATTTCCCGGTGGGCCTCTGCACCCTGGGCCTCTTTTCTGTGGTATTTCCACATTTTCTCATAGGAAAAGCATTGGGCTTGCTGAAAATGTGTCATATAGGGCCACTTTGAACTTTATTTCCAGGGCCTCTTTTAGTCCCCAGTAATTATTTCCATGGCCTCTTTTAGTTCCCAGTCCAGCCCTGGGTGCACACCAAATGCCAATCCGAGGCTTAATGTAATTGGCTCTGAACTATTAGTGGTACCTGCTCAAAAAACTTTAATTTATTATCAATAAGAGTCATATATTCTAGTTATTGCCTCAAAGTCTCCTCTGGTAGGCAAGGTCAGTAAACCAAAACTTTTTTTCTATGACATCACTTGGAACCCACGGTGGAAGGAACGCTTTTGGGTGCCTACCTATAATTTTATGTTGTGGGGTATGGCCCCTCCAAAACATCCCTTTCCCACCCCTTGCACTGTCTCCATGGACCAATACCACATGGGGTAAAAAATCAATCATCAAGGATGATTAGAACGGGGCCAAACTAAAACATACCTTGCGTTGTGCAGTGGTTTCTATGCGCAGGATCGGGAATCGAACCTGCGTTGGCCCGTGTTATCTTGCTTCACCAGACAAACGCGTTGCCCCTGAGCTGAGAGGAATACGATTTGAACCGCCACTGTGCTGCATAACATGTTGGGGGAACGCCTACTAACGCTTTCGTTTTTTACAGGACCCCAGTGCCATGCCGAGGCCGACTTCCCAAGACCTCGCAGGCTTCTGGGATTTGCTGCAGCTCTCCATTGAGGATGTCAGCATGAAGTTTGAGAAACTGCACCAGCTAAAAGCCAGTGACTGGAAATCTATAGAGTCGCCAGAGAAAAAGGTGAGTGCTTTCGCTTATCGAATGCTTCTTTCTCTAGCTATCCCCCATGCATGTGCCTCCTGCAGCGAGTGAGCTCAGTGCCAATAGGAAACATGTCTGTGCATTACTGTACCATATTTTCTTCCGTGACATGAAAGGCCACATCTATTTCAAGTTTAACTGTATGCAGGTCACTTCCTGTCTGCCAAACCGAAAGAAGGGGCATTCGTAATGACAGAAATATACAGAGTGGTTTGCAGTTATGTTCTTATAATAAACGGCCTGTTACATAATGGCCTGTAGACTTATCGCTAATCTTTATTATTCCAAGTTCAAATCTTCCTCGTCAAAGTCCTTTCTGTATGAGACAGTTGCTTCACACGCCCCCTAAAGAAGCTTTGCTCTTCCAATTTGTTTAACTCCTCTACGCAGCTTGGTATTAAAGAACCTCTGACTCACATAGACCTCCCATTTCGTATATAGCCACGTTATAAATGCCATATCATATCATATCATTACCAAGTGGTTTAAAAGTGCAGTGGTTCTTCGCAGGGAGGGATGCCAGGGACTGTAATGGAGAAGACTTGGGCTCAAAACAATACAGGTATTGCTCCTGTGTCGGAGGTCATACAGGCCCGCCAGCCTGAGCCTACACGAGGGCCTCGGTGAGGGCCCAGGGCCATTACTGGCCCTATGCACACCCTAATGTGCGGAGGACAGCCATTCAAACCGCGGGGCTCTATTTGGGATGCAAATCATTTTAATGTTTTTTTTTTGTTTCTCAGGAGATGGGCTCTGTGTGTGTTGTGCACGTCCAGTCTCCGGTGACAAAAAACAAGATGGCCGGTGCCATAGCAAAAAGTAAAGGGACTAAGTTTCTTTTCTATTTTGATGACGGGTGCCGAGGATGGGGACGGAGCACAGCAACCTGAACAGAAGCAGTGGGCCAGCAGATAAGAGGGTGGGGGAGGCGAGAGTCTAGTAAGGGGTGTGGCGTGACTTTGGGGCACGGGTGGATGAGGGGCCATGGGAGGGAACAGGAAGAGGCTGTGAGCCAATGAGAAAACAAGATGGCGGCATCAGAGGAAGGGACTCAGATGGCTGGTAGAAATCCTTCCAGAGATATAACCAGTGCCAGCACATGCAGGTCTTGCTTTGGTATTTATGCTCTGATAGGCATATAGCTCAAAGGATAAACAGCAGCTCAGAGACACTGGGCTAATAGTTCTGAAAATGTCAATTGTGTCTTGAGAAGCGTGGTAAACAACTCCACAGAGGCCCTGAGAGCCATTGGCTGTCGCTCCAAGGAAGCCTCTGACAGCCTCCTCTGTTACTGAAAAGGCGTGTAAGAGATAGAGCCCAGGCACTTACTAAGGGACCAACTAAGAATATGCAACAGGTTAAAACTATGAACAGCATAGTGTCAACAATAGAATGTATCCAATGCATGTACTCCTTTCTCCAGATGTAACCTTTTCCAATCAGGACACCTGAAAAAAACAACACCCTGGAGAATCTGTCGGAAGTTAAATGCAGGCCCTGAGAAACTAAGCAGCCTGGCTAGACAGTTGGATGCATGAGTACTGACTGACAATCCCAACCCCAGAAAAGAGTAGGCGATTTACTGGACATTGAATTTTGGAAGGAGGTCTCACTGAGTCAGAGGTTGGTTTATACCGAGCTTGGGGAGGAGTTTAAAAAATGGGAAGAGCAAAGATTTCATTGCAGGGCTTGTGAAACACCTGTGTCCTGTTTCAGGACTCACCCCATTGAGTCATAGAGTAAGGACTGTCACAAGGAAGGTGGGCGAGGATATCATTTAAAATAGGAAAGTGAAAAGTTTATCAAAATACCTGTAGGATCCTGCTGTAGTCTGTGTTCCACTCTCAGCGAGGTTTCGAAAGCACCTTGAAAGTGCTTCTGTCTGGGTGGTGCTTCTAATCATGATGCTGTTGGTGGTGGCGTATGGCCTCAGAATTAAAGAACGATTACGGGGCACAGCATGACATGTCCCCAACTCTAAAGGCACACTGCTCACACAGCGCTTCTTGAACCTCACACTAATATAATGAAATAAAAGGAAGTGAGCTGAGGCTGTTTATTAAAAGAACTAAAACAGGAGGCGCTGTCTCTTGCAGAAGAGAACCCTTGAATTCCACTGTCCAGGCACCCCGCGCTGCCTACAGTATGTTGGCCCCCATGAGATTTGCTGCGGCTTTGCCCCTTGGTCTGGCACACGGAGTCCCTTCATCCTTCTATGATCATGAACCACACTTCATCGCAGAAAGCCCCGAATGAAACATGTCCAGTGTGATTTATACCATCACCAGGCTTGAACGAACATGTCTTGTTTTCCAGTTAATTCTAATGGTAAGGTGAAGAAGGTTATCACTTCTTAAAAGACTCAGGTTCCTTATAAAGAAGAATTGTACAAACTCAGCAATCACTCATACTCTGAATTTGAAAATTAACTTGATTGATTCCGATGATACCCACTTAATGTTGCTAATCAATGTTCTAGTCCAGATACCAGTGACATGTTTAGCTGCTCAAGTTTCAGTTTCCATTCATACTAACCATGCCTGCTGCACTTCACCTGGCCTACTCTCTGGAGCCCAGTCTAATAACGTGTGTTTTATGAGTGGCGCAGTCACCTGCAACACAAACTCAACTAGGTTTCAAGATGGGTCCAAATGTCCTTACTAATTTCAAAGATGTCCTAAAACCAAACACCGGGTTTTACTGCTTCTTGGGTTATGCATTCCAGAGGGGTGGTCTTAATTCTTTCAGGATCAATTACAAAAGGTACTTTGAGGAGGAAGAATACTTTATATAAAGGGTTCTTGCTCTATCTCCAGAGCATGCCAGCTGCCTGACCCATCTCCAGGCCGGCTGAACAACCCTCTCATCATTGAGTGGAGTGGGTCTCCTGTCTGTTGCAATTCCCCAAGGGTTGGAGCCCTGTTGTTGCAGAGCTCAGTGTGAGCCACCGAAATTCCCCTATAACCTTGAGGCTGACAAGTCTCCAACTACAGTATGACAAATGTGGAACTTCTGGAGCCCTGGCTCACAGTACCTCCTAGAGCCCAGGTGAGGACACAACACCTGTAGTGGCATGTAACAGAAGAGGATCCACTCAAGCCCTGCTCACCTCTAAAAGAGAATCACTGAGTGCAACCACCAGGTGTCACGGAGGACGCAGCATCCTTCTCCAGCTCATACACAGCATCTTTCCACACTCAAAGCATTTTCCTCACCCATCTAGGACAGAAAGCGGATTGTTAATATCAGCTGAGGAATGCATGCATAATTGATCAGATGTTATTAGCTAAAATGTAAAAATATATATATAAACCTAATTGGGAAGCGTGTCCAAATTGGAGTTGTGTTCTTTTAGGATGTAAAAGGTTATTTTTAGCACTTCTCTAGCGGGCAGGAGGCCTACCGCAAAATACCAACCGTGATTTTACAGAGTTTATATTTCAGCAGGAATATCATTACTATCTACAGATAATTAGGCCTGACTTCCATCCCAGACCACAATGTTCTGCATCTCTAACATGGAGCAATGAGGAGAATGCTGAAACCAGACAGTGGGCGGTGACGGCCTATAAACCTTCCTGTCTTTTCTACAGTAGCGTGACCTATCATACCTACTAGCACTAGATATTGTTAGGGTTATATGAGCTGCCATGAGGATGATGGAAAACATAATTTTATGAGCAATGGTATTGTGTGCGGAATTACACTGGTTGGACCAAACCACGAATAACAGGAGCAATTTAAAGAAATGCAAGAGGAGAATAGTCATTAGATTGCAGACAGTGCCCTGTCTTGGAGTAGATAGGGGGCATGGCCTTTGTCTTAAAGCTACAGCAGTCAGCACACCTTTTAACTCTCTTGCAGAACTGGCCTTCTCACCACCCTTTACAAGTCTTGGTCCCCAACGGAAGGTTTATGGGATTCCCAACCCAATGTTGTGGATTTACGGGGTTCCTGGACCCTTTTCGTTCATCCTTATTTGTGGGTTTCTGGGGGATTCCTGAAACCTGTTCTTGCTTTCTCAGTCCTAAGTCCAAAAGGGGCTGGCTCCCTGTGCATTGTCTTGATGTTGTTCTACCCCCATGTCGGACTAAATTCCAGACTCTGCCTGTTTGAATTTTTCTAGTGGTTACGTGCCTTCTATGCAGCACAAGGTGGCAAGAAGTTGTAGTGAGCGTCTGATGGCATTAAGGTTTTTTGTCACAATGGACTCCTCTCTAGGACTGCCACATTCCACTCCCTGGATCTCGAGCTGTCCCTTCTGCACACTTGGCTACTTCACTGCTCGGCTGACTCACCATGAGAGTGTTCCACAATGCTCTCTTTCCTCCTCCCACCTCAGGTCTGAACCCCTGCCAATCAAGGTCTTTCCCCAATCCCCTTTAATGAGAAAAAGAACCCTCTTGAACCTTTCCGACTTTGACCTTTATACTCCTTTTTCTGCTGTGCCCAAACTTCTTTCCCTTTTCACCTTCCTCCTCTTCAAAAGCTGATCACTTACACCACCCCCTTTTTATGTTCAGCTTCCTTCTTGCACCTGCTCCTGATATTCCTTTCCCCTCCAGCTAACCTCCATCAACGCCTCCTCTCAATATTTAACCACCTCTGCCTGATGTTCAACGACATCACATGGAACGCCGTCTTCCTTTTCTTTAATCCATCAACCACCTGCTCCAGATATTCAACCACCTCCACCTAATATTCAGCCACCTGCTCCAGATATTCAATCACCTGCACCTGATATTCAGCCACCTGCTCCAGATATTCAATCACCTCCACCTGAAATTCAGCCACCTGCTCCAGATATTCAATCACCTGCTCCAGATATTCAATCACCTCCACCTGAAATTCAGCCACCTGCTCCAGATATTCAATCACCTGCACCTGATATTCAGCCACCTGCTCCAGATATTCACTCACCTCCACCTGAAATTCAGCCACCTGCTCCAGATATTCAATCACCTCCACCTGAAATTCAGCCACCTGCTCCAGATATTCAATCACCTGCTCCAGAAATTCAATCACCTCCACTTGATATTCAGGTACCTGCTCCAGATTGTCAACCCACTTTATCATGAAGTGAACAATACAAAAGTGGTGGGCTCCCTGAGCTGTACCTGGGTCACTAGTTCATTAGAAATTTGATTAGGACGGAGGCTAAAAAAACAAAATCAAGAACTTTAAAAAACAAATGAAACATTAACAAGAAACTGAATTCATGCTATTCCACCGAGGCAAAAATGATAAATTAAACACCATAGTAAAATAAATAATTTCTGTAAACATTCCCTGCTTAAATGTCCTTAGATTGTGGACTCTAAGAAAATATTCCTGTATGTTCTTTTGGTGATAATAGCCACAAATCATAAATGTGCATGAAACCAATGCCCGACATAATGATCAAAAAGTTCAAGATAATGCAAGCTGTATTTGAAATCTACCCTACGCAACCACTCATGAGCCTAAAATCATGAACCATAGGTTGGAAAACTGTCATTGGTAATCAGTCATAAGCCTAAAAATGTATCATGCATTGGAAAGCTGCCCTGAACAACCATTCTCGATCCTGCATTCCAAAATCATGCATTTGAAGCATGTCATTGATAACCAGTCATGGGCATGCCATCATGAATCATGCATTGGAAAGCCTCCCTAGATAAACACTCACGAGCCTGCATTCCTGAAACATGCATTTGAAAGATGTCTTTCATAGCCAGTCATGAGCATGCAATCATGAATCATGCATTGGAAAGCTGCCCTAGATAACCACTCACGAGCCTGGGAACAGCCCTGAGCATGCAATCCTTCATTATGTCTTGGAAATCTGCTCCTGGTACCAACCATGAACCTGCAATGAACAATGGCTCTATGAAAAACAATAACTCAGCATTCAAGATACTGGCCCTCATTACAACACCGGCGCTAAACCATGGTGCTATTAGCACCATGATTGGTGCCGGTGTTGTAACGAGTCCGCCATAGTGAAATGGGGAAATACCGCCCCATTCCAAGATTGGCGGTGCGGTATTTCCCCATTTCACCATGGCCCTTCCCCATTCCCATTTTGCCCCATAGGGCTCAATGGCAATGGGGAAGACGGCAATTACGGTACCGCAAATTGCGGTACCGGTATTGCCTGCGAGGTCCCTTTGCGGGTCCCTACTTTAACGGCTGGTCCAGACCAGCCGTTCAGGTCGGGTCCTGCAAAGGGACTTCGTAGTAAGGCGCTAAGTGGTTAACGGCGCTGCAGCCTTTTACGGCGCCGTTAACCACTTAGCGCCTGGGTCGTAATGAGGCAGACTGTATGTGCTAAAAGTATAGTCTGTATCACTAATGTCTTAAGCATGAAAAGGAATAGTGAGCATGCATATACCACCCCAGAAAATGATAACAGTCGGGGTATTACCTATTCCTTCACGGTCACTCATTGTGATGGCATGGACACATGGGCATCTTTGAAGCAAAGGATGTTACAGGAATGCGCACGCAAAGCCATCATAGGGTATTCTGAACATGAGACCTTGAGGAGCAGCAAAGGCTGCAGGGAACCTCTGGGCAACATTAAGACTTTCTCAACGGCCTGAATGTTACGCTTCTTCTTGCTGAATGAGAGGATTAACGCCATCTCAAACTAGCGATGAAAATATTGGTGGGCGCATAAAGCCGGCACAGGATCTTGGGGGCCAGGGGCTGTGGAGCAATGCTCTATTTTCCAACAGAATCAAGAACACGCAGATTAGAGAAGCCCCCACTCCTTTCCTTCTAGAGGCACACGCTTAATTAATCTTCAGTAACGAAGGGAACTGTCTGCAGGTGTTTCACAAAGCAATGCTGTCTCCTGAAGGTACGCGTGTAGTTGGAAGTAGGACAGGGTTATTGTATCTGATCCTCGGAATCTAAAGCGATCGAAACATCTGGATCAATCCACAAGACATGGGCAATTCCCATGTGTATGAAAGTTAGCATTCAGCGGTGATGCCAACAGAGAAGAGATTGCTGTACATTTATGCACAGGAGGACAAAGTGTCCCACACCCAGCATCTACAGAGCCAGCAAGCCGCATTAACACAAGCTTTGAAGATGTCCATAAAAGAGATCCGACAGGCATTTGCTTGTAAGGTCAGATGGTCCATTCCTGGTCAGGATGGCTCAGCCTTTCATCCTGTGACTCCGCCCGTGGATTCCAGACCGAACTCTACTGCCGGAATATCAGGGAAAGGTTATAGGACGAGAAAGGAGCCAGGAAAAAACGATGTCACAAAGCAAGGGTGAGGGGGCAGGTAATGGAGCAGGGTGAGAGTGTTTTGTGGTGGCATGGGTGCATGGCAGTCCAGAGAGAGAGGAGCGTATGGCCCAATATGTTCTGATCATTGTAATTTGTGTCCACAGCAGATTTTGATGGATTCGTACATGAGTGGCGTGAGAATGTACTCTGGCAATCTAGGAAAGTGGGTGGTTAAATCGCTTGGGCATATCCAGACGCAGAGGCGTAGCCAGGATTGTCTAACAAGTGGGGCCTGAATGTAATGTTGCTGGGTCCAACACTGGGACATTACCATCTGTTAATGCCCACACAGTTTTGCTGAGTGGGCATTTACAGATTTTGGGTGGGCCTTGCCGCTCAGGCCCTACCATGTCTACGCCTCTGTCCAGGCGTTGTGCCAGAGGTCAAATACCAAAAAACTAATTCTGGGCTGTCGAGCCTGAGTGGAAAGAGGCCTAGTCCAAGAATGCATTGTGTGTACAGCTGAATGTTGCTCGTCAATCCTCGAATCAGGCTACTTAGTTTGAAGTCGCCGTCATGAAATAAACATTAGTGTGGAAGTGCTGGACCTAATTGCCAATGTGAGAGACTTAGATTTCATGTATAAAATTATGACACATCTCGCTTACATTTATTTTTGTGAAATGAACACTGTTATGCGTAAGGCTTATGACACCAGTCCTAAGTCAAAGAAAGCTGGATATTTAAAAGAAATAATTAGATCAAAGAATACAACAGTGAGATATACTAAATAACTGGGGAGGCAGGAGGTAGGGGAGGGGCTAGCAAGTATATGAATTGGAGGGAGGGTATTTATTTTAACATTGGCAAAGAGGATAGCACAGAGGGGATACCACAGAGGCAAAGTGCTTGTCTTGGAAACAACACAGCTCGAGCATCACAGGTTCGATTCCCGTTCCCGGTCCTGTGCTTAGAGGCCGGACTTGGAGTCCTGCATTGAGGCGCGTCATGAAAAAACCTATTACTTATAGAAATTCCATTGGTAGGTGGCTGCAGTTCCATATAAATGTGCTCACAATGTGCCAATTATCTGAAAATCACTGCACACGGGTCTTACCCTCTGCCTAGGTACACATGCATTCGACTTCAAGCAGGCATCATGGGCACCAGAAATGCATGCTTGCACAGATGAATCATCACCATACATACTTACATGTAGTGACCAGGCCACACACACACCAATGCACTGAAAGCAAGATATACACATTACCTGCAGAGAAACGGGCACATGTTCTGTGCACTCGAGAAAATCCACAACTTCAGACCTATGAATAATATGATGGGCATAATATGATGACACATCCAATTTAATGTCCGTAATCTATGTGAATCAGACTGTTCCCATGAACATGTCATATGTATGTAACGGATTCCTACAACCTGTACCCATTAAGTATATTCCTGCAACATGTAACCTGAGAATATCAGCGCCCAGATGCCTCGGGGTTAGGCGCGCTTTACAAGTACCAAAATGAATGAATCAATCTGGCATCGGCAGAGTTCAGTCTGCAGTTACCTGCTGGAGAGAGAGGAGCTGCAGCTACTGTGTTCGTCCTTGGTTTTGTTATTATCTCCAGAACGGTGCTGGTGCTTTAAGAAAAATAAGCCCAAGCACCCTTAAAAACTCTGATCAAGCGCAGAGCGCGCGCGGAGTTAGGCAGATTTCAGTCTGCAGTCTGCAGGCGAGGAGGAGAGGCGAGGCGAGGTGAGTGAGTATGCAAGAAATCGGTCCACAAACTCGCCTAAAAGTTAAAAAAACATCGAGGTATAATCCGCCCTGCACACTTATCACAATGTCCCCCATGTACCACAAATTGAACCTCAAACTGCTGGTATATTGAAAGGTACAAATGGTAAAGTTAGTACGCTCCCTGACATTAATACCATCAGCTCCACCTGCACCCCCAACAAAACTCGTACCGAGATTCTAGTGGGCAGCACTGTAGTGCTCTCACTGGAGACCGTGGGGGGAGAAGTAGAGAAAGAAAGGCGCAAGGAGCCAGACGAAGAAGCATAGCTCTCAACCATTTGGGTCGCGAAGGCGGGTGAAAACACCCGATTTTAGTTTTGGCGGGTGAGACGCCCATTGAAATGAATGGACGTGCTGGAGGCTTGGCGGGTGAGTCAGCTGTTTACAAGGCGGGTGACACCCGCCAAAAGCGTGAGAGTTGAGAGCTATGGATCCAGCGCCTCGCGACGCTAGCACCGTCGAGTTTGACACTCTGGGAGTCGGAGCACTCTGTGGACTGCGACTCAAGTTCTCTCTTAAATACACATAATACTGGCGCTGAAAAGCCATCGACAATTCACCCCCAATTACAGCTGTCGCCACTTAAAAACTCAGTTCCAGATTCAATTAAATGTACTCACGGCAGCCTCCCACGAGATGTGTCAAATAAAATCCATGAAGGTCCTGATCCAAGCGAAAACGCAAGTGTGCGGACGCAATCTCCGTCATTAGACGGATCCGACAGAGACTTTGCCGCTCTGTCCCCCTCACGATCTAAACCTGATAAAAGTCCTGTGGGAAAAGAAACAGCTGACCACAACACCACAGAAAGTGTTTTTGAAACGGATCAATCTGCGGCGAGGAGGCTCATACTTCTATTGAAATCTTTGATGCTCCTGAAATAACAAAAGGAGTTCAAATGGTTTCACGGAGCACGCCACTCACTCTGACAAAAGCAGCACCAAAGACCAGCATTTTCGAGCGGCGAGCCATGATAGCAAAATCTAAATGGAAACTGGACTACGAAAGAAGGCACGATCTATCTACAAAAACATCACACAGCAATGATGTTAATTTCCCGGATCAATCGGAGCAGATATTTTAAGACCTGACTACAAAAAACTCGAAGCCTGCACAAGCGGAGGATAAGGACTTCGATTTACCACTTTCAGGTCAATCCATCATGCAAGACCATATCAATGACTCTATGCATGAAGAAGCAGCGCGAGAAGCGCGCTTAATGCAACGATTAACAGAAGACTTCGAGCTCATGAAATGCAAACTAACAGAAGCTCATTTGAAACTGAAGAAAAAGGAAAGACGTGGGAGTAGGATGACTGGGAGCTACATACCCTGGCAAATTCAGAAAAAGGTGCTTCTCGATACTCATCTCGCAAAAATTCAATTTCAATTTTGTCAAACAATGGAGAAGAGTTATCATATGCTCAAATAGTTACTCCAAAAAAAAAACGGAACCCAAGCATGTTGGAGACGACTCTTGGAGCCAGCACTCATGAAAAAAAGCAGGTTGACCAACGTGGTGTCACCTCCAATGACGAAAAAACTAAAGACTCCTCAAAACCAAACATTTCTATGGCAGCAGCGATACAAATACACAATAACGTCTTAGCGGCCACCTCTTTAGCCCTTATCCCTTTTACCAAGTTATATGAATCACTTAGTGAGGGGATTACAACACAGGGCGCCATTTTAACTAATGTAAACGACAAACTAAATAAAATGGAAACCCTAAATACCCAATTATTATTACGCTTGGAAAGAGAAGCAGAACAAACGGCCGCATGGCAATCAAGGTTAAGTGACCTCGCGATGCGAGACAACCAAGAAAAAGGAATTTTGATGGAGGCGGTGTTGGAATGCATGAAATGGCTCTGTCACAAAGAAAAGTGTGAAAACGTAGCCACAGTTGGCTCATTGCATGCTGAAGTCCGGGATAGCTCTGCGTCGTCAGGTCGACCGTCACGCTACCACAAAAATTGCACAGTAAATGTACACACCCAAACACAACAAAAAATTGGGCCATTAGTTGATGCAAGTGATGGCGTCCTAGGAGTCAGCGAAAAAAATAACAAAACAGTGGCTGAGGCGACAAATAGAAAAGCCCCCCAGCAAGTGAAGGAGAGAAATACTCCACTTGTAACATCACAGCCTCAGTCACCAGCTACTCAAATAAAACCAGCGGAATATGTACCGGGTGCGAAACTGACAGGCACGAGTCTACCAGACATTTGACATGTTCAAAGGTCCGGCAAAGACGTTGCAACTTGCGTCGAGCAAAAAAAAAAATGAAATTGAGGCAAAGACAGGAAAGAAAATAAACAACAAAAAGACCACTGCAAAGAAGCAAACTACCAGCTCCAGAAAATGTATAAGAAATTTAACGATTCGACCGGGGCACGTAAATTCCACGGTGCAATCAAAGCAAAAGCAAAAAACACTAAATGACATAAACGTGTCCTCTACATTTGATAAGGGCAACCCGAAAAAACATCAACGTCGGGACTCTGGAGCCTGCTCAACCCATTCCTCAGGATCTTCAATAGACCTTGCTGACCTCTCAACATGTTCAGTAAGTCCAGCTGACGAATGCAATCAGACAACGACGCATAGCAGTGATCAAAATCAAAGAGAACCACCTGATGTTACATCTGACCAAATGGACCCGCCGCAAAGACAGAATCGAAAAAAGAAAACAAGATGAGCTCTTAAAATTGAATTTGGTCTCGAGTTTAACTTCCTTGGATGGTCAAAGAAGAAGGAATCCAGCACAGTCCTCAAGTCCTGATAGTCACAGCGCCCATTGTAACTGGAAGAACCAAAAACCCACGTCAGGTGGAGCTGCCCCAACAGCACATGATGGCTCAAATCCAAATCCGAAATATACAGCAGCCCAAAGATCAAAAATAACAAAAATCAGAGCTCAAGAACCAACAAAAGAGGACCAGGGTGCCATGAGCAAATTGAGATTAGAGAATGTGCTCGCAGACAATGATTAAATGAATCTAAACCGCAGAAATGTCCTAAAATTGCTCCAGAGTGTTCCGTCTCTCCGGACCATAACTACAGAGGACATTATGATCGTGGAATATGTGTCTGAGTCTTGCACTGACATAGTATTGCTACACATAAAATCTCATGCGGTACGCCAGGCTATACTCAAGGCCTCTGAGGAATTGTTGTTCTTTGGCTTCGAAGTAAAACAAGAAAAGTCTTTTCCAAAACATGTCACAAACGACAGTTATATATCTTCATGTGATGAAACGACTAAAGATCTAGCCAGACTGAAACTTAGAGAAGCGATGAAATTCTCGATGAATCCGGGCAATGCAAGTAACAAAGGTGACCGGATAAGAAAAGTCTGCATTCCCGCGAGAAGAACTGAAAGAAACCAAGCATAGCAATGAATTGAGAACAACTACGACTGTTCAACAGTGATTTCCTGGAATACAAGGGGATATGCACATCTCTTTAATGAGCGCCCTTTTAACCTAGACAGAAATCTATTTATATGCCTACAAGAAACGTGGCTACGAGAAACCCCGATGCGAGATGGTTATCTCACTCTAGTGAACGATGCAGTCAAAAACAGGCTAGGGAGACCTTTTTCTGGACTCATTACGATGATCAAACAAGGAAAAGGGTGGGACGTGATAAATACAACCGATACAAAACCCTTTGTACAACGAAAAGTGTTATGACAAAAAATCAATACAACATCAAAACTAAAACACACATTGATCATTAACGTATATTGGAATCTGGCAAAGATCTCAACCAAACAATTTATCAACTCAATAACAACTATAATAGATAAAGGTCAACTAGAATATAAAGTTGATCATATGTGGTGATTTAAATCTTGCTGATCTAATCAACACACTACCTTACTCAAACAAAGGTTATGACAAAAGCCAAATTGCCTCGGCAAGATGTAAAAGTTGGATCCAAGCAATGGCCATACGAAATTGCGTCATGACAAATGGAAATGTAAAGGGTGACTTTCCACCTCACCCTACGTGGCATAACATGGGTCTACATAAAACACTGGACTACATCTGGGTGTCCCTATATGTGTGGGACCAAGTCCTGAATCTAACAACAATTACAACGACAAGAAGTGACCACGACTCCCTAGTGCTACATTAGGCAACTGAACAAAATATCGCTAAAAAAATGCCTGATGGAAAACTAGAAATAAATGAAGCAGGTAACCGGCTACGAATAAACAGAAAACAAATAACAAAAATGACAACTTTAATACGATCTAATGATGCTGAGATGGCTCTACAGACAAATTACATTCCATTGTTGATGCAATTCCAACTCCTACAAGGCGGTCAAAAAAGAAAAAATGTAAAACATAAACATAAGTGGAGTAAAACGATTGACATAGAAAAAAAGAAACTATGGACAGATATAAGGAAATTGAAGCAAAACTCTAGCGCCATGACTTCCATCTTGATAAAAAAAAGAAAACAAAGATACTGAAATTGGAAAAATTATTTTGCCTTACTGAGAGACCAAGAACGAGGAGCCCTAATGCTAAAACTAATTATATCCCACAATTCAAGAGAAATCTGGCCTATACTGAACAATGAGACCCTTTGCCAAAATGTAAGGCAATTAAACGGGGTCGCTGAAGACTCTTGGATAAATCATTTTTCCACGCTCTTTTTCATTAATGATGAAAGCACCATAAAGGATAACCATGTTATTCAAGTGGAATGGGCCACAAGTGAAACGTTTGATGACATACTCAATAAAATCTCAAAATTAAAAAACTCCGCCGCCGACCCTGATGGCATTAGTAACATGATGTTCAAAGGCCCGGCGAAGACGTTGCAACTTGCGTCAAGCAAACAAATAAATGAAATTGAGGCAAAGACAGGAAAGAACTGCTGAAAAAGAACGGAACTGAATGGGCAAAATTTATTGAGATCCTATTCAAACATATTACAAAGGAAAAAAAACTGCCACATTCATGGACCACGGCAATAATAGTGCCAATCTATAAAAAAGGGCTATATGAAGATCCGAACAACTACCGACCGATCGCTCTGTTAGACACGATCGGCAAGATAATGGCATCCTTTCTCCAGCAGAAACTAGAAAGTTGGGCTATAAAATCAAATCTCCTAGACCACCGACAAACAGGTTTCACTAAAGGGGTGGGGACCGAAGTTAACCTTGCAATCCTGAATCTACTAAAGCTTGAAGCGCTAAAACAAAAAAGAAACTTACATTTAGCGTTCGTAGACATGCAACAAGCCTACGATTCGATAAATCGAGAATTACTGTGGAAGAAGTTAAGGAGCTGGGCTTGTCCTGAAGAAATTTTACAACCTAGCATTGTTCTACATGCAAACACCTCGATCAGGATACAGTCAAATCAGCAGGGAGACTTAACAGCCCCCATAGAAACAAACACAGGTGTCAAACAAGGATGTCCTCTCGCTGCGTTACTATTCAAATTGTTCATTGCTGACATTCCAGTCGCACTAAAACAAGTCAATTGTTTCCCGCCAAAGATCAACGGCCAACAAATAAGAGGAGTCACATATGCAGACGATATAATATTAGCGGACCAAACCAGGATTGGCCTCCAAAGGCTTCTAACAACCCGAGATGAGTATATCACTCTAAATAAACTATCTATCAATACAGCAAAGACAAAAGTCATGTAATTTGAGTCAGGAACACAAAAAAGGAACAAATGTTTCACGTGGTCGATCGCCGCGGATCAGATAGAAAAAACAAAAGAAATACGATACTTGGGTATCCTATTCAACACTTCGATAAGAGAATGGGGATGGGCAAAGGACCTAATCCAACGGACATTGACATTTGCACTACAAGCGGCAAAACTGCATAGTCTCTATGGTAAATTCACAATGTTGCCGGTACGTGAATTCTACCAACTAAAAGTCATACCAGCCTTAACCTATGGTATTGAAACTGCCTGGAACTTAGATCACAGAATATGGCCTTATTTAGAAGGCCAATTTTGGAGAAAGGTTCTAAGGCTACCCAAATATATTTCAATTATCAAGATTCGAAACGAACTGGCTCTCGACTCTCTACAAAGTACAGTTCTATGGAAATCAATGTCACTCTTAAGAAAAATGAATGTAAGTACACCGGAACCAGCATATGAAATTCATGGGATCAGCGATAAAAATGAGACAAGTTCCCTGATAAAAGCCTGGGAAACCAAACTAAGAAATACACTGACCCAAGCAGCACAATGGAGACGCTTTTAAATCATCCACAAACGGCAAAAAAATAATAAAACAATGGCATTTGATCCTGAATGTAGAACGATATAACACCTTAGATTCTGCGCTATGCTTGGGTCCGGTTGCAAACGGTCGTGATCTGCTCCCTCGGTACTTGAAACAATTTCCTTCGAGATACCACCGGACAGATTTATGAAATTGCGCTTAAACGCATTAAGAACCAAACAGCTGTTATATATGATTCATGCCAAGGATACAGCTGACAATCTGTGTAGATTCTGCAAGGCCGAAGTAGAATCCAGTAAACATCTGGTAATTGAATGTGAGGAACTTAAGATTCAAAGATCAACCCATTTAGAGAAATACGCCCCTAAAAATTTGAACCTGGACGAGTGGTGGCTCCATATCCTTGGTGGGAAAAATGTAATGTTGACTTGTCGAACAATTGACTATTTAGATGCGATCTTGAGTGATGAATATTAAAACTAACATCTGTGAAAGTTAAAGTTATGCACTGTGAAGAGGAAACTTATTGTTGCAAATGTTTGTGAATCAAACTAAAAAATCACAATAAAAAAAATAAATAAATAAAAGTGGCATTCACACACAGGGCACCGAATATCACAAAAATGCCTAAAGTTCACACATTATGCACGTGCGGTCAATGAATAAACTAAATGATGTGCACAAAGAATCAATAGAGACACACTCTGAGCAGAGACCTAGGGTGAGCGGGGAAAAGTAAATTGGCACATACACATGGTCTAATGAACGCACTCTTCCATGTCAAACTGCAGGACCAAATCCTAAGGATTGGCCCATTAAGCCCGAGACATAAAATTTTGCCATCCACCTTGAAGATCCAGCAGACCACGGTTCCAGAAGAAGACAGAGAGCAAGCAGTCGATGCACAGAAACTGGGTGCACATCAAGCTTGTGCACCTTACTGCAACAGTAGCACTTCACACAGATAGGGCCGTTGCGTGCACAAGATCACACTGTTATCCAATCTCAGTGAGTGCAATTCCCAAGAAGTGCACTACATAATGGCTGATCAAACCGCCAACTGACAGGGATGCAAGCTATCCCAACTCCCTGCCGCCCTTACAGTGCCTCAACCCTCTCCCACCCGTATAATAGGAACCCGTCCCCATTTCCCATGAGCCTCCACTAACTTTGCATTGCCCCGATTACACATAATTTCTCGACGTAGACAGGTCAGGGACTACAAAGGCCCAATGACCTACCAGATCCATGCTGAACTCCATGCTACCCAAAAGACAGAACTGGGCATAATAAGCATCTCCATCTCCCAGCCTGAACAAAGCATTACCAACATGGGGGTCCAATCCCAACATGAAGGTGTGTCTATTTGGAGCACATGACATAAAGTAGCATGGATGAAAGATGGATTTCCAAACTAGTTCTGTGAGCCTCCGTGAAGAGAGCACCTACCTGCTGGCCAATTTCTGACTTACCAAGCCAGTGAAGTCGAAGAAATGAATAACAATGTTCAGTGGATGATAGTGGTGTCATGGAAACTATCTCAATGGCCCAAGCCTTAAACAAGGCAGTAGAACAGGAAGGCCATCTTCAGGTTCCCGCCAGAGGAGAAGGATAATTTAGGCCCCATTATCTTCTCCAAAAGAAACATAGACTTCAAGATCCAGAAGCGTCCAGCAAACTTGTGGAAATCCTGTGTAATATGAGAAATTGTGCATGAAATGGGGGTCAGGAAATCATGTCAGATTTGGACTAAACCTGAACAGGAGGTTATTAATAGTCATGCCCACCTCAAGCATTTTCCAGTCGTCCCTGGAAGAGCCTACCTGGTCCTCATGAACACTTCTTGGTTGACCCATTCCGGTTAACAGAGAAAGACACATACGGAGGAAAGAAACACTCAGAACAAGAAAGAATGTACCGGAAGCCGGCAGGGATGACTATGCTCCGGCCATTCATGCCTCCCAAGCCCTAAAGACAGTAAGGGAAGAAAGCTATTAGAAAAGGTCAGGTTCAGTCCTTCCGGGCCTCACCCCGAAAACACTGCTTACAGAACTCTGGATTACAGTAACAAATACTCTGAAAGCAATCCTTCAATCTTCAGCTCTCTGTGGAGATCTGTAAGAGACGTCTGAGACAGCAAACATCAATGAACCACAACTCTTCTTCCCAGAAACCTTATAACATTTCAGAGGGAACAGGACGGTCCCATCCTTGGCATTGGTGAGATAACTATCACCCCCACACATAAAGACTATCAGACACCAGTTAATGCAGGACATAGCTGGTTGCCTCATGTGGGCACCGGTCACAGCAAAACACAGGTGGGTCCTTATTCCTAGATGCAGGGTTGGAAGGCCCCATCTTATCTTGCCTCTCGTTACAGGGGAATCTCCAGGAGCAAAGCAGAGTATTGAACATGATGTCATACCCACCTCCTTTGCATG
Source organism: Ambystoma mexicanum (assembly GCF_040938575.1). NCBI lineage: Eukaryota > Metazoa > Chordata > Amphibia > Caudata > Ambystomatidae > Ambystoma > Ambystoma mexicanum. The sequence continues at coordinate 545,413,843 of NC_090927.1, forward strand.
CAGTGAAAACCCTTCACTTGATGGGTCCTAAACCGGCTGTCTTATCTTCAGATACTCCGGACCCCTCAAGGGAGCAGCACCAATGAGGAATCAATGATAAGAGAGGTTTACATAGCACCCCCAGAACCCACAACGCCAGATAGGTCGCGACAAGTGCTTGCCCAAATGGTTCTATTGACGGGTCTCTAGATAAACGTGTCTTGCTAGGGCAAATCCCTGTACAATACATTGTAAACCATCTGCAATGGAGCAATACATTAGGGTAGACATGGAAGAACTCCCATTTCCTTCAATGCCATACAGTATTGGAAGAAACAAGCAGAATTCACTATTACATCAGAAGCTCCCTAAAACATGATGTCCTTTTTTTGCTCTAGGTTTTTAGTTTAGGTAGACTACAGAAGGATGTTGTAGCCATGTAAGAATACAAGGTACAACCTCTCAATGCATAGACTCCTGACTAAATATTAATACATCTTTTATAAAGCACGGACCGGGATTCGAACCTGCATTGCGAACCTGTGTTGCTCTGTGTTGTCTTGCTTGCAAGACATACGCATTGCTCATGAGCCATACTCGGGAGTTCAGCTGCTGTCATGTAAGGCTGGGCAGATCACGTAATGGAGACTGATGGCAAGCTTATATGTCCAGCCTGGTCCAGCCTTGGACACAGCAATCACTCCAACTCTGAGCAGCAGACAGACTACACAATGATGAGGAGGGATGGCAGAAGATGGTGGAGCATGACACCTGACTCAGGCCTTTGTTTTCAAATGCATGCCTATTTTCGGATCAACTTTGACACCCCAGCAGTGCATAATTTGTAAAAAAAATTAATAATAATAATAATAAGTGCCAGGGGCCAAATATTTTCACGCAGTCCTGTAACACTGCAACTGGGCAGTTCCCCACCACTGCTGCCACTGCCAATAGGGGCTCCTCACAATATCGACATATTTGGGGGTACACTACAGCTTGCACCTGCTCATTGTGGTTGATGGATGGACTATCCCCACTGCATAATTAAAGTGAGTCTGAGACAGGAAGTGCCGGCGCTCAAAAATAAGTGCAGGGCTGAGCCCTTGGTAACACCCTACAAATTAAGCACTGCACCCCAACCTTAAAGAATTGAAGTGTCACTATAATTACTGTGAATCTTTATCACTAGAGCGCAGCAGCTTTAGTGCTTCTGACAGCTTCTCTAGCATAGTTAGCTTTGAGCTCTACCTGCACGCATTATGCGACAGAAGCCTTTTGTCGGGACATATTAAGCGCGTCTTGAAAGCGAAAAGCTGCTGCTGTGTCGGGGATTCTGCACTCACTACAAAAGTAACCACCAACGGCAGGCCAAAGCAAGTATTGCAGCAAGCCTGGCGATAATGGCTGACATTCACAATAAAGACATGTATTGTAAATAACAACTAGGACTGGCTCATCCTCCTTGCCATGCACAATCTTCTCTTCTGCGTGAACTGCTCGATTGTTGGTGATGGAAATAGAGCATCCACTGAAATGACTTTGTTTATGATTTTGCAATCCTGTTATTCCGGTCATAAGGTATTTAACTTGCAGAACAAGCACAACATGGGCGGTTGGTTTTTCTCCATGTCATGAACCAACAGTTTCAGTTCCCGAGGCTCGTCATTTCCTGTAGTGGGTCACATTCCTCACACGCACAAGACATGTATCTTTTAACAGAGAGGCTGCCGTTGCAAAATGAACATCATTTTGGAGGACTAGCCTGCTGCAACAGGGCATTTTTGCTTTACAGTTTTCATTTTTGCTTTAACAAGAAGATAACGAATTTAAAGTTTTCAAGTGTTCACATTTCATTCAAGTCGGGTGACAGCATTGTTATGGTTTGGAAAAATATTCAAGTATGACAAGGACTAGCACTCTGCAGCAGTACAGGATTGAGTAGTCAATAAAACGCCTACTCTACTACTAAACCAGTAGTGATCACAGTCATAAATGTGAGTGTGCAGTCGGACATGTACACCTCCTTCACCTTTTAGGGTAGCACAGGCCGAGGGCAGGGCTACACACTTCAGGGGGGATGTGAACTAGTGCAGAAGCAAACCAAACAAGAATAGTACTGTGGTGCCAAAATTAAATCATGTCGAACCAAATTTCTATAACATTAAGGTACTTTAATTAAAATAATCATACAAACAAGTCAATCAAGAACACTATAAACCATCCCCGAATAGGAAAGCACAGAAAATGGATACTTAACAATAAAGGGTACTCTGAGTTTGAAGACAGGGGTGCACGGGCAATGATTTCAGCAACAATTATCAAAACCTCTGATAATGTATTTTAAAAGGTACAGGGTGGAGTCTTACAAGTCACTATGACCCTTTAAGGCAAAACAGGATGGCAGGACTACCACAAACATGTTTTAATGCTTGTCTTTGGGGCTCAGCAGCGAGAAGCCATACTTCTGAGTGTTTTTAATGGGACAAGTTAGCGTTTAGACATTTTGAGTCAGTGATTCCCACTGGATTGTGGGTGTCCAGACAATCGTTTTGGCGTGAGATGGTGCAACGGTGTGGTGCAGTCCTGCTTGAATTTGAATAAAGACACAGGTAGCGGTGGGTTGATTCGACATTTCAAAATAGTTTAGTCGGCTCAAAAATGGTCCCGCAATGTGGTCATCGGTTGTAATCAGCTCAAAAATGCTGGAGTACATGCAAGCGATCCGTCGAGTCTGTTGCTCCATGGCTCGACAGCAGATCAAAAAGCAGTTATTGTCAAAGGTAGGTTGGGCTCTTGCAGCAGTTTGTAAAGTATCTTGAATGGTCGGGCCAGCTTGAAATTTGATTGAAGCTGGCAACAGAGTCCAGAGCTGGTGCCTGACCTGTGGGAACCTCGTCCAAGGTCTTCAGAGACAAGATAAGTCATTTTTCATGTCCCTCTGAGTTATTTTGTACAGAGTGCTTGCAGCGTTCTGTCACGCCCAGCAAGTAGGTTCGGGGTACAAATGGGTATTGCACCACAGAGAGCAGTCACCCAAAATATTCCCTTTGGATGGGTAGGGAGAAGGGACTGCCTCTTACTTGGAGATTTTGGACTTAATCTCTATGGAAGAGGACTTTGAAGCAGACTGTACTCTGAGCTATGTTCTAGTTGAAGAATCAGGTTCTTCTTCCTCGAGTTTCCAAAGATGAATCCACTAGGGGGCAGGCCTTCCCCGTTTATAGAGGCAAAAGACCTCAGAATATTCTCGTCTGGTGATATCATTCCCTGATTGCTTTGTCTGCAGGAAAGTTTGGGAACCCTAGGAAAATACAAGATGTTGAAATCTCTATCTAACTGAAAGGTTTTCTGTTGCAGCTTTTTGAAATGAGGTTCTGGTTAGCAGACCTCACTTTCAGAGGCACAGCTACCTGCATCATTTTATTAAATCAAAAATAGCTAATTCTCCTTCATCCTTGCACATGTGATTCTGCCACATCAAAAGATGTGTGTATGTGTGTGGGTTCTTCATCTGCACTTCTTCCTCCTGAACACTTTCTAAAATTCACATGGATTTGGTCCCGAGCCTCTTCACCTTAGCCAGGATACCTGCAATGTCCACATCTTTGTAAGGACTGCTTCACAGAGGCACTCTAGTTCTACAAACACAAAATCCCCATCACATGTACTTGCACTGTCGTTGGCAGTACATTTTATTGTCAATTTCACTGGATAAGTGTAACATTACCACCGGAAAAAACATTAATAAATAGATATGACTTTATTTCATAATACGCTAAAATATTAAAGTCAGATCAGACAACAAACCAGGTGCTGAACTCGAATGTATTATATTGATAAACAGTATGCAAACACGTTTAAGCTCACAGTTACTGTATGGACGCTAACGCTAATGAAAGAAGAAGGGTTGAACATCCTTTCCTTTTAGAATACTGCAGCAAATCCATCATGTGGGCATGATGAAAAGAATTAGACTCTGTAACCTTCCATTTAGAGTAATGTGAAATACAGTAATGATTTTAACTAAGTTCTTATGAGAAGCTGTCCGATCTAAAACACAAAAGCGTCCTTAAAAATGTCTCATATTTGTTCCTTGATTAAGGCCAGGCAAGACGTGAACAGACACAAAACATTTACCTTTTCTTCACTTCTCCCACTTCTCACAATGGCACTATCATGGCCCAGGGCTCTCAGCCCAACTTTCTCTTTCTGGACAGGTGTCTTCCTTCCCTTTGTGACTTCCCACCTTCGCCTTCCACCCATCCTCCCTCATCCCCCAATCCCCTCTCCCCCAGGGGTAGCACCGCACCCCTGCACCCCCATTGCAAATCTTTTAAAGGGGTCACCAGCTTCACTTAGCTACCCTCAACTCTTGCTCTGACATTAAACAATCCTCTGACACATGCCGCCTCCTTGAAGACCTTGACATCCTCGCCCTCTCTGAGATATAATTTAAGGCCAGCTCTGTCACTGCTTTTGACACTCTTCTTCCTGGTGGCTACAAGGTCATTTCCAACCCCAGAACATCCCGATCTAGTGGTGGAGTGGCTCTGATCTTCCCTGAGTGGGATCCTGCATCCACAATTCCCCACTCAATCCTACTCTTCCTTTGAAAGCCTAGTCTGCAGGCTGTCTGTCTCCCCTTCTTTCTCTGTGACTCTCTATACCATCTACTGATCCCGGGGTCCTTCCTCCCTTTTCCTCTCTGAGTGGGCTGCCCTCTCCTCCTCTCTTCTTGCCTTCTCCCACAAACGTATTTTCCCTGGGGATTTCAACATCCATCTCGACTCCCCTGATGTGGCCATTCCTTCTCTTCCACGACCTCTGCAACACCCTCTCCCTCACTATCCTTCCCCCTGGCCCAACCTTACTCTGCACCGGACACCCTGGCTGCCCTCATCTTGACAGACATCCGTCTTTCCAACCCCCTTTACTACCCCTCTCTCCAGGTCTGACCACTCTCTCCTCCCTTCCTTGACCTCCCATGTCCCCAGTCTCCCCCCCCGCATAGCCAGCCTCCTTCTCTATCATTCGACCGATGAAGTATCTGTCAGTCGCTGCCTTTACTTCCTCCTTTGTCCCTCCCCGTCCCCTACTTTGGACTCTCCCCATACTCTGTCCTAACTAACCTCCATCTCTCTATCATTAACACCCTGGACATCCTTGCTCCTGTCATGAAGATCCACATGAAGCCTGCCTCCAAATGCAACTCTTGGTAGGACTCTGACTTAGTCGCTTTGAAATGAAAGTGCAAAGCGCCAGAGCGGACGTAGCCGACATCTAGCTCATCCCCTGACAAACTGGCCTGCTGCCTACTCCTAAGGCAATACTGTCTTTCCATCTGCTCCAAGAAAAGAGCTCATGTCGACGCTCGCATATCTGGAGACACAAACAATATGGCTGAACTCTTTAAAATCTGCAAGTAACTCGCTACTCCTACTACAGTCTCCCCTTATCCTCCCCCTTCCCAGACCTTATGCTCTGAATTGGCCTCCCACTTTTCCTCCAAAACTCTCGACATCCTGTCCTCTCTGTCATCTGCTCCCTGCCCCCACCTACCTCCCTCTTTCACCTACACTTTCCACCCTCTCTCCTATTGCACCATAGGAGATCTCTAGAGTTGTCCACTCTATGAAAGTCTCCTCTAAACAAGTGCTACCCTGCTCCTCAAGGACAACATTGATACTCTTGCTCCTGCCTTGGCCGACTCTGCAATTACTCCTTTGCCACAGGCTCTTTCCTTAACCCCTCAAGCACTCCCTTGTGCACCCTGTGCTAAATAAGCCGTCTGTTGACCACTCTTGCCTGGCTATCTATTGACTTATTTCTATCACCTCTTTCTTTGACAAACTCATGGAAAAGCTGGTCATCCCCCAATTGACCCTCCACACTGAAATGTCTGGCTGCCTCCAATACCACCAGTCTGGTTCCAGGCCAACCAGAGGTACTGAAACTGCTCTCCTGAATACCCAAGAAGACCTACTCTCTAATCTGGACTCTAACTCTCCTTTTGTTCTGATCCTCCTCGATCTCTCCTCTGCTTTTGACACTGTCAACCACTCCATCTTCATAAACCATCTCTTTAATACCCTAGGCATCATGGACAGGGCACTGGGGTGGCTTAGGTCTTTCCTCTCTAACAGACCCTCCCAGGTTAAAATGGTTCCTTTTCTCTCCTCCACCTCACTCTCCACCTCTGGCATCCCTCAGGGTTCTATCCTATTTCCATGGCTATTCAACATCTACCTGGCCCCTCTAGCCCTCCTGATCTCCACCTATTCTCCTCACTTGCAGTGTTACGCAGCTGACACACAATTCTCATTCTGGCTGCCTTCCCCTACCTGCTCCTCCTCTTCCTGCTTTATACCTGACTGCCAATTAACAAGGGGGTCCTGGGAGTCCCTCTGCCAGACATTAGTCCTGGTTACGAGAGACTTACCCAGAGTCTTTAGCTCACTATCTTTCACAGAGAAGAAATATCCCAAACATATCAGTCTTTGTCCTGCCCTGGGGCAGTCCAGCACTGAAATGCTAGGCAATTCTCCTCTGAACAAGAGTACCAACAGAAACCCCAGACACCTGTTATACCTGACTTCCTGACTGCTATTCAGGCATGGTGCTCTGCCAATGATCTCTGCCTCAATGCCAGCAAGACAAAGATCCGGCTCATTGGGATGCCTGCTCCTAGTTTCCCGCTCACTCTCTGGACAGACTCCTTGGGTCCTCTCCCCTCACCCACCTGTTAGGCAAAAAACCTTGGGATAATCTTTGACCCCCCACTCTCTCCTTCTCTCCACACATCACAGACCTTGCCAAGAAGTCCAATTTTCAGCTTTACCTCCTCAGTGGCATTTTACCTTTCCTCACCTTCCTCCAGAAACTCAATGTCTCCAGAGCCCTGGTTCTCTCTAGGCTTGAATACTGCAACAGCCTCTCCCTCAACCTTCCTCTTTCCACCTTGCGCTCCCTCCAACTAATCCAGAAAAGGACTGCAAGTCTTATCCTTGGCCTCAAGCCCAAGGACCCCATCTCTCCAGCCCTAATATCTCTCCATTGGCTCCCGATGACTGCAAGGATCAAATTCAAAACCCTTTGCATCATCCACAAGGCTGACTGGTGCCTGGTACCTCTCTACATCCAGCTTTCCCTCCATAAATACTGCCCAGCCAGAATCCTTTGGTCTTCTGGCTGCATCTCCCTGCAGGTCAAATGTTTCCCTAAGCAGAGAATGGGAGGTAGATCCCTCTCCTCGGCTGGCACCTCCCTCTGGAACAGCCTCCCTCCCTCCCTCACTCAGACTTGAGCCGGATTTTCTTAAGTTCCAGAGACTTCTCAAGACCTTACTTTTCTCCTCTTCCTTCCCTCTCCCCCTCCCATGCTAAACTCTCCACATGCCACTGCAACTGAGCCCTGGTCCCCTCAGAGTCATACAGGGACCAGACCACCCTCTGCCAATCCCTCCCAGCATCCTTTGCCAGCACATGCCCTCGGGCTCCCTTTCTCGGACTACCCCATCCCTTTTCTCCTGGCCACTGCACTTTTCCTCTCCACCACCCCTCTTTCCCCTGGCACTAGAGGCCTTGGCCTGAATAGTACTTGCCTGCCGCCACCCGTGGGGTTTCCCCACTCTTGCACTTCCCCCTTTATCCCCTAGCCCCTTGCAAGTATCACCTCATCATGCACTTGCACGGTAGGATTGTCACAATGCCAATATAACTGTTTTCTTTGTTCTTGTTGTTTTCTTATGCTTTCTCATGCCCCCCCCTTCCTGTCTTGTGGCACCTGGAAACACATGTGTATAGGCACCATACAAATGTCCAATAAATAAATAAATACAAATTATTGGTTCATAATTTGAGGGATAGTAGGGTGACCTATTGTTTAGTTTTATTGTGACAAATTGCAATCTGTGAGGGTGTTAAGGCCCTAGTTTTTTTATTTGTATTACTATTAAATGACATTGGTAATTCTGTTTCTGAAAGGGGAATCTGCAAATTGGACCCCCCCTTGCATAAAGATTTATGCAAAAAGCATAGTGCATCCATGTTCCGTTGCTGCACCAGTCTCTTGATATCTGCAGCCTCTACTTTCCTGTGGGACTGTGCAGGTTACATGTGCATTCCTAATAAGTGATGTGACTCAAAGTAATTGCATTCTGAGTTAGCATTTTAATGTCTGTAACTCTGAACCAAAATGTGATAATTGTTGCCTTATCAGTCTGATAGCAGGGTAATCTCTAAGAATATAGCATTAAGGCTCGATCCGATGGGCCAAATCGGGTCTTATCTGTCCGGGGCCTGAGCTAAAGCCTGAGCGAAGCAAGGCTTTTAAAAAGGATACCCAGGATGATAAGACCTGATCTGGCCTGCCGGAGAGGGTCTTAAGGATATTAACACCCAAGGTTTTCAATTCAGAAACCTGGGGTCTTAAACGTATTTTCATTCATTGAACAGAACACGTGTGGCGTCCCATTCAATATATGAAAATACTGTGGCAAGATGGCCACCATGGATCTGGAAGGTTGGGCTCCTCTTTCATTTCATGCGGCGGCGGCAGAGGGAACGCCTTCGCTGATGGAAAGTGGTAAATGGGGCTAGGCTGGAGGGAACCTTAAAAAAAAAAGATAAGTGTGGGTGGGGAGAGGATGGCGCTGCGGGGCAGGGGAAGCAGCCTCCAGGTTCCATGGAACGTAGGCTGAGGTTGGCGGTTTCAGCACGTGATCTGCAGAACCTGATTGGCTGCTCTGCCTGACCCGGGTACTAATAAGCCATCCTTGATAATGCTATGGTATCAGATAAGAGCACACAATTATTAAAGCCACACAAATTTGATAACATACAAGTGTCAGCTCTGTGAGCCCAGACCAATTATGTGAGATCAATGTGCATTCATGGCAGCATGAGATGAGACAATAGGCAGGATGTTGCCTTTCTTTGATTTTTCGGGAGGAAGGGTAACATCTGCCCTCAGGCACAGGAGCTCTCACCAGGAGATTGCCTACGAACCCTGTTTCAAAGGTGCACAAGCATAGCAAATGCCAGCATCACACCAGGGTACTGTATTACAGAGGGCCTTTGAAGTTGGAAAAAATAGGAAAGGGATAGAGTTAAAATAGCCAGAGATGGAAAAGTGGACCTCAGGAGGCGTTCCACCATCTTGCTTTTCTGTTGGCGACCTTTCCCTTTCTCTCCTTCCATTTCCTGCAAGACAAAGTATTCTGGATCTGATGTAATAAGGCAAAGGTAACTTGTAACAGCAATAGGGGTTAGGCACCTTAAAGCAAGCTTGCTTTTGTCCAATCTCCAACAACAATTTGCCTTTATATCAAAGTGGACTCCCACTCCTTCCTTGATTCATCCGTGGGCTTTCAAGAAGACAAGAAGAATTTACTGGACCTCTACTTGGAGTGCAGTCCATTCCCAGGTCCTCCAACAGTGAGGAGAAGATAGAAGACATCCAGGGCAGAGGAGAGCTCTGTCTCCTAACCATCCCCAGCAAACATTGGGTTTGTCTGCTGTTTGGACCAAGGACTGCCCCTCTGCCAGTTGCACTGCAACTAGTCTCTTCTCTGGAGAGGAAGGATCCCCTGCAGGTGAAAGCCAAGCTCACTGGAATGAAAGTACAGAACAAAAGGACTTTGATTGTCCTGGAGCCCATGGATTTGGATTCCTAACAACCAGAAATCCCTAGAACAACTGGAATCTTATTTGCACATTCATTTTCAAACATAATTCAATCTGCCTTTGATGCCATTCGAGCAGAACGCATAGTGCTTATTTGGCACTCTATGACTGCGAAATGCTTGCCTGCCTCATCAAACCAGCCGACCTTGCTTTGCATCAGTATTGCTCTACACCACCTTGACCCCCGCTGCAGAAGCCTTCAACTCACTGCTTCTTTGAGCATCACATGTAACCAAAAGGACCTCTCCTCGACCTAATTCGAACACTGATTCAGACCACTTGAAGCCATAGTGTCATGTGCCGATTTGACCCAAGCGGTAACATTGTGTCAAACTGATTCGACCATCAATCTGAACCTTTTATAGCCTTTGAACTGCATCGTATCAAACGCTGATTCGAACTACACAGAGCCCCATGTTGACGATGACTCGATGCTGACTCGCCACTGGATCAACAGCCCTCAACGCATCTCAAACCCAGTTGGACCACAAAGAAAGAACCAAGAAGCCCAGTCAGATGCTGTCAAACCACATAAGTCCAAGAACAAGGTACTGCGAAGAGGCCCTGTCCCCGGTCCACTTTTGGAACCAAAGTCACTTATTAGACCCCTTTTCAATCCTTTTTCTTGAAAAACATATCCTTTGCACAGTGACATTGCTGCAATTGCTGGCCTGATCACCCTACTCATGTACCGAAAGCACTACTCTGTACCAGTGCTGTATTTTTTATGTTCGCTTACAGAGTTGGGTTTTGCATGTGTTTTATAGATAGATATCTGCATTTTCTAGTGTTCATAATTGTATAGAGCCTTGATTGCTTGTTCTTTTATTTGGGACTATTATACTTACACTCTTTTGTTTGCTACTGTTATGAACTCAGACCCTTCCTGAAAGTACAACCTGGCCCACGTTTCCACAGAAGGTGAAGGAGGTGTGCCTCTCGAGCTGGTTCCGTTTCACCTTTATGATTGGGATCGCTGCTGCGGGGCTGTGTAGGCGGCTTAGCCTCTACTCATCACTCTACTCCTATAGAGCAGTAGTCATTTCGTCACACTTATGAAGAACATTTTTCATATCCATATTAACACCTAATTCACGAAGTAATTAAAGTAAAGCCACAGTTTGGAATAATTGCACTGGTTTGTGGTTACGCAAGATATAAATTCGTGCCGCAATCTGAAATACTTTTATAGTATGTGCTGTGAATATAAAATGTGCTTAGCAAATGTTGTGCGTTACATAAGGCATGCATTGTGTTACAAAGCCATGAGTGCACGTGGTACGGTTTCTATACAAACCAATATTTTTTTTTGTTAATGATCAAGGTTTGGCTTGCGCTGCCAGCTGTCAAAACAGACAACCACCCTCTCCTATTGTATTGTCAAAAGAAATAAGCAATGATGGATTCCATCGGCCTGACACTATGACATCCAGCCAATGAACAGTAGAGAGGTGAGGGAGGGGGGCGGGACTCTCGGTCTAATGGCTACAGGTAGTGTCATTTCAAGCATCAGTTGCTTATGGCAACACTTATGTCATCTGCAGTTTTTAAATTACTGTTGTTTACGCTGAAGACTGGCTTAGACTGGAATTTATCTTGAGAAGACATTTTTTTTACAAGGAATACGTATATGAAAATTCCAGGAATATGAGCACAATGCAAATGCGGAGGCACGCTCTCGAAAGGGATCCGTGCTGGCGCATCTTGGAGTCAGCATTCCTCTGGGATGATTTCAGTGTATGTCTATGGTCGCCTGGCTCGCATGCCTGTGGCTCCTGCGTGAGTACACAGGCTGCGCAAGCTCAGGTGAGGAGGATGAATGCAATAGAAAATCCATAACCTGTGTATTTGAGTCAGTCTGAGCACTCGATCAGGGATCCACTGCCCACGCTCCCAGATCGATGGCAGCTCTTCTCACACGCTGTGGAAATGTGAATTCTTGGTGACTAACGTAAGAGAAAATCCATAGCTTGTTTATTCGCCCAGCAGCTGGAGCTCAACAGCTTTGATTCTGAATGTACCCAATCGAGGCCAGAGTATAGTGTAAGCACACCTCATAAGCGTACACATAGTCTCCTCGCAACCAACACATACTCCCCATGCAAGCAACACACCAGAGGTTTACAGATACTAACCACGCAATCAGGTGAAGCTTCTTTGATGAGCATCCCACTCAACAAAGGGGGGACCAATGCTTATTGGGCGGTAAGCATAGCTGGGGAGACTAAAACTGCGGAGCCAAATGAAGGCAGCTGGTTGTTCACACTGAACCCGGTGTGTGTATTGGAGGCCTGCGGACACAGTGTGCATGTTGGAAGTTTGTGTGGACAGTGTGCATGCTGAGGCCTGTGAACACAGTGTGCATGACGGGTGCCTGTCAACAAAGTGTGTATGTTGTGGGTGTGAGAACGCAGTGTGCATGTTTGGGGCCTGAAAACACATTGTGCATGTTAGAGGTCTGTGAGCACAGTCTGTGTGTTGGAGGCCTGCAAACACAGAGTGCCGAGTCGGGGCCAGCAAGCAGAGTGTGCATGTTGTTGGCCTGTTAATGGAGTTATTTCAAGACACGCTCATTGATTAGAACTGGACATTCTCAATGACATGTTCTCCATAGAGCTGTTCAAACCTTCGAAAGTGCCTTATATTGTGTTTACGCATCAGGAGATCCCATATCAAAGTTCTGTGGAAAGGAAAGGCATCGGATTTCCCAAAAAAGACCACTGATTACAAAAAAACATGAAATGAAGAGACAGGACTACAAAGCTTGTAGGCTTTGGCATCGTTTAGTGTATGGAGTTCTTGATCTGACTGATTGAGAAGGAAACCGAGGAGGGAAAATCCGTACCCCTGGACCACCTTTCTAAGCAGCAACCCACTCAAAGGTGGCTGGGTGAAATGCACTTGGATAGGTTCAACCCTCACTCACTCAGCAAAATCCCTAAGCTTCAATGAGGATTGCTGCAGCACAATGTGCAGTGGGCTGAAACGGCTTGGTATCAGATCCCTCTACTCCACAAGATTAAGCCAGTCCTCCCACCCCAGGACTTCTGAACAGAGGTGCAGTCCCTGGTGATCTCACATATCGACTGGGATGACATCCCACTTGCAGGGCCTCTGGCTGCACTTCTGGCTCCCCTCTAAGCTGCCCTCCACGCCGCAGCTTGCCTCATCACGGCTCTAGGAAATTTGACACCTTGCACTAATTACACTGGCTCCCCACCGCAGCTTGGTCCTGCTTCATAACGATACGCCTCAACTACAAGGCAACCGCCGCTGGTGTGCCGGCCTACCTTACGGGTAAACTAAAAACACTGGGTGGCACTCTGTCACCTCACTGTAAAACCATAATCAAACTGGAAACTTAACTGGCTCACAAGGAGAAACTAGGAAACACTCCTTCTCATGCTGCACTCTAGTGTTCTTGAGCTCTTTCCTGGTGGCAATCCAGACTGCTCCAAGTCTCCTTCAGTGTAGGAAACAAATGAAGACACGCTGGGGTAAGCTTGTGCACATCCCCTCTGTGATAATAATTACTAATGTTTAAATGTTTAATCACTTGTTAAATTCTTGCTATTAATATTTTGCTGTGTCCTTTCATTGCTAGCTAGCTTTGTCCTATAAAAATATAAAGTAATAATAAAAATGATAGCTGAGGCCTATTAGCCTTGTATAGTAAAATCACGGGCACGTGCATCACGTCACAAATGCTATGGGAATAGTGAAAGTGACATCATACACCCTTTGACCCAATTTCTACGACATCGCAAGAATTGATATCAATTAGTTTTAAATGATTAGTATTCAAGGCTGTCTGAAACACAGGGGTTGCCAGATGCAACATGGAGCTAGAAATGGCTACCCTGACTACCTTCAAAGTATGGGCGTGCCCAAGCGTGGGGCCTCTGCAACCTCTCAGCTGTAGCAGTGCTCATGAATGAATGCCCATATTATAAATTGGATATTTCCATCAGGATGACAGAACTGGCATTGTTCCATGGTGTGACCCAGGGCTCATTTCAGAACTTCTCACTGATGGTTCTCCTGACTTTGCTAACCTGGTAGTTTTGGCTCTTCACTGGGAGACCGTACATCTCCTCGAGGTCTAGGGTGAGATTATCCATTGGACACAGAATCCGGCGAAGATCGGGCGCCATTACCCAAAAAGCTGCCCTCTCCAGGATCTGCAGAAAGTGTGTGAGAGAATCAATTGGCAGTGTGGGATGAATATGTGTGTAGGTGCGCGCGTGTGTGTGTGTGTGCGTGCGCGCAAGTTTGTGCGTGTTTGAGCGTGTGTGTGTGAGATCTGCATTAAAAAAGGCAGTCATAAATGGGGGAATACTGACTTTTTGAGTACAGTTCCCAGGCAACATACGGTGCAGAATCCTAATTTATAGTTTGTATAAAAATCCTGCATATTGGATCGTGTTAGGGTTTTCCCAGGTAAATGATGATTAGTGCCACGACTTCACATAAATGTGTCCTGCTTGAGAGTCCTCCATTGCTGATGTACCAAATGTCAAGTAAACAAGTCACAGTGACCCTGCTTTCCCCTTTAGATCTCACCAACTACCCCATGTCCGAGCTTTGGGGTTGTGGCGGCCCGCAGTTTTGCAGACACAGCATTCACCTGGGCAAGTATTGGAAACATTATTATTTCTATAATAGCAAAGACATTTGTAATGCATCTAAAATTATTCAAACAAGTGTTCACTTGTACAAACGTATCACAGCATGTCAGGTAGGTGATTATACAATGGTGACATTCAATATTATATGATGTTAAAGAGAAGAAAATACCCACATACTAAAATACTGCTGCTCATAATATGAGCAAAATGTATTGTGTTTTCGAATTTATTGTATGTGATTGAAAGTAGCGGCTTCAATTTGCACAGAAATTATGCGCATAAAACACAAAAGAGGGATTCCCTACACATGGTGCCTTCACAAGAGATTGAGGGTATCTGAGTTTGAGTAGTTGGCATAGGGGACAGACATAAATATTATATATAATACAGTCCTTGGTGCACTCCATATGGTAAGAGTACATATTTACATAATAACATGTCAAACATAGGAGCTTGTTCTAGAGGTAGGAGGCTTATTGGACTTGGTTGGGGTAGAAGAGACCCTTCACTGGTCAAAGGGCAGAGTCTGAGTATGTGCCGGAACTGTTCAATATATGGGATGGCTTTAATACCCAGGGGGAGGGCATTATAGTGGATGCGGAAAGAAGAGAAAATGAGCGGAAACGGGAGCAAGTACAAGGGAGGAGGGGGAGGGAATTGATCCATAGAGTACAAGGGGGAAAGTACAAGGAGAAGCAAACAGCAGTCTGGGGTGGGGGGGGGGCATGAAAGGACTTTTAGAAAGTAAATAGGAATTTGAAGAAAGGACAATCTCATGTTGTGAGCCATCCAACATGGCCGCAGTGTGTAGCAGTGGGGGAAGACTGAGGTAAGTTGTAGAAGGTGCCTGTAGCAAAGGTCAGGACATTGTTAAGGGGAGAGAAAGATTAAAGGGGAGACCAAGAGAAAGACTTGAACACAAATCATGTGTAGTGATTAGCTTTGGGACTGACTGGTGGGTAAGGGGGCAGTTGTTCCTAATATGGAGATGGTTGACTCTCATAGCCGTGGCAGTAACCATAATGAACTGTTGGTGTCTAAGACCCTATTGGGGAGGACCCACATTTGCAAGCCTTGGGTGTACGAGTAATGGTGTCTGGGGGAAGGAGAGAGTAGATGGAATAGTGAGATAAGCATTAGAGGTAGGGAGAAATATGATTTCCATTTTGGAAAAGTTCACCATCAGGCAGTGTAAAGCCATCCACTGACAGATGGCTGAAAGTCAGGTGGCAATGCGTAGAAAGGATGTCCACGGCGCATGAGGCAAAGTAGAAGAAGATCTGGGTGATGTCATCAAAGAGTTTGTAAAGAAAACCAACAGAGGAGATGAGCTTGTTCAGGGAGGTGGTGTAAAGTGTGCAGAGGGGTGGGCCATGGACAGATCCATGAAGGACGCCGACAGAAAGTGTGTGGGGGAGGAGGTGTTTGTGTTCCAAGAGATGTTCAGGGAAATATGAAGCACACCAGTCACGATTGTTGTTCGTAAAAAGCCACGTGAGCAGACGGTTTGTAGGATGAGGATGGAATGCTGATCCACAGTGTCAAATGCTGCCTAGCAATCAAGTAGGATTGGAATGGAGGAGAAGTGAGCGTGGTGAGCAGTGGTTAGAAAGTTTTAGACAATGATGAGTGGTGTTTCGGAGAAGTGCTTGCTCCAAAATCCTGATCGGATGTGGTGGTAGAGCTAGTGATCCTTGAGGCTGCTGAAACTACACAAACTCACTCAAATTCATTGGAGGGGTGGGGCAGAGAGGAAAGGGGTGTGGAAAAGGAGGGATAGTTAGGGCCAGCAATAGATCTCCTAATTATTGCTACAACAGTGGCAATTCTATGGCAGGTATGGAAAACACCCATGAAGAGAGGGAGGTTTAAGGGGGAGGAGAAGTGAGAGGAGGTGATGGGTGCACATTTTTTAATAGTTTGTTTCCCAATGTGTTTGTTGGAGTACAGGATATTGTAGGTTCGGTGTGTTATATGGGGAAGAAGTGGAATGGAGAGGTGAGTGCAGGGGTGATAAGCAGTGTGGAGAAGGAGGGAAGTGTTGGAAGAGATACAAGGTTTACAAGGTATTGTGTATCCTTTTGCTTTAGAGAAGAAGGAGGCACAGTCATTAGCTGAGAAAGAGCAGGATAGCATTTCGTTTTTGTGGGAGGCGAGCATAACTGTGTGGGTAATAGAAAGTTTGAGAGGGTGCGACCAGAGAGACATAATATGCCATTGGTAGAGTAAGATGGTTCCGCAGAGTCAAGGGCAGTGGTGAGGAGAAGTGGAGAATCTTTATACGCAGTGACAAAAGTTGGAGTATAATATTTACACCAGCAGTGTAGGTGGGATGCATAGATGTCTTCCGTTTTTGGATGGCTGGGGTGAACTGAACCTTGGTTGCGGACAGAGGTGAGAGTGGTTGGTGGCGTGAGCAGGACAGTGATAGTTAAAGGATGGCAAGTGTGTCATTGAACTTGGTGATGTCCAGTACAATGAAGGGGTCAAGCAGAGGAGAGAGGGCTTGAAGGGAGACAACTTATTCCAAGTGGAAAAATAGAGCATTGAAGGATTACACAATGTAATCCCTCTCCACCAGGCGAATTGTAAAATGGGCTTGTTGGCTACTAAAACACCAGATGTAAGCTGAACCGCTATTCAGAGGGAGTAGTGTGGTGCAGCAGAAGGATAGCTTTAATGTGGCCAGTTCTCCCTTCCTCCATTGGTCCAGCAATTGCATTACAGCATACACACAGAACACTAGGGCTCCTCGCTAAGCCCTGACCCACCCAGGTGGGTTAATAATCAGAAAAACAAAGTGATCAGGGTGACTGAATGTAGTGTACACACTTCACACAATTTTTACTACAAATTACCTTATTTTAGATCGGAAGAGAACATTTTCAAGTGCTTTAATGCATAAAAATTGTTTTTAAAAAATGTTTTCAACAGGACACATATTAATCAAAAGAGAGTATCTGTGAGTAATACATTGGTGCTTTTCCAAGCCAGTTAGCCTGGACTTAAATACAAAATAACATGTACAATCCCTTGCAACATCCAGGGATCAAAGTGAACAAATTACATGTAGACACAGTGCATTAGATTACAATATTTGCAGTGTTGACATTTAACACTGTGGGGGAGTCGACACAACAGGATTTTGGCCAATCATTAGCTGATCTGTGTTGCTGTAGTGTGGATGGCCTTCATCAGGACAGGGAGAAAAATGGGATGTATGACTCCTGTTTCCCTCCTGTTTTAGTATTTCCACAGAGTGATGCTTTAGCATTACTTCTGGTTGGGTCCAGTAGATGGCTGATAATTGTTAGTATTTCTAGTTTAGTGTGGATCACGCTGGCGAATGACTAAATATCCTGTCCACGACTGATGGAGTTCATGGTGTGCATTGCTTGTCTGGAGTTGGTCCAATCTCTTGATTGAAATATTTGAAACCAGGTGAAATGAATCATTCAGGGGACTGCGCGGGTGAACAGCGGTGCCGCTGTGTCTCTGGTCGTAGAAGCTGAACACTGTGAAAACATTTTTAAAACTGTTTTTATGCATTAAAGCACTTGATAAACATTCAAATCCTTTCTCTTCTGATCTCAAATAAGGTCATGTGTCTTACAAGTAAAAATTGTGTGAAGTGTGTACACCACGTTCAGTCACCCTGATCACTTTGTTTTTCTGAGCATACATACAGAGACAGGGACAAAATTGAATCAAATGGGGAAGGTCCAATGCAAATGCAGCCCCACAGCCACACCTGTAGTCGAGTAAGCAGCACAAGCTGAACGCACTGCTCCACTGACCTCACCATTTTGTAATGGGTAGGGGCTAGTACCAGGTGTCAGCTATGTTTACCCTCCTTTGGTATTCGTACGCCCATCCCTAATGTCTACTTCCTTATAAGAAATTTGCTAGAGAGTAACAGTGCACTGTCGTCAATGTGCCATAGAGCCGCCTTTGTCCTTAAGCCCACAGTTTTCAGTAACATAGCCAATGGGTCAAAAGCCCATGTGTTGTCAAGGACTTTCACCAGTAACCTGCATGCATGGAACAAACAAAAGGGTCAACACAATCTTTCATCCTGGTTAGATTGATAACATAACATTGTTATCATTATAATGGTAAGTGATAAATGCAAAATAAAATCGCTCTTGGATCCTGACCCTGGAGGTGGAGAACCGTGGGAGGATCCTTGGGTACCTGCAGTGGGGAGCCCTTGGGGGAGACATGGCATCACCCTTTTCCTAGTAGTGACCAACCCAACCATTCCCCATCTTCATGGGCTGTTATAAGCCAGTTCCTCTCTATTCTCCCCATTTGACACTTGACAGTACTGGGACGAAGAAGAGGAAACTAATAACAATGAAGACAACACTGTTTTACCACTCTGGTACTGGGATGAAGAAGATGCCTGCCAGGAGCTGTAAAGGGCAGGCATGTTCCGTTAATTGTGGTTAGGCAGGGCTGATTGGACATCCACACCTGCAGCCTGTCAAGGGGCTGCAGGTATATAAAAAGAGATCAGCCCAGCACTATGAGAGAGAGCGAGGAAACCTGAGCATGAAGGAGCGACCACAGTAGCAAGAAGGCCAGTGCAAGTGTGGTGTGGGAGTTGGGACTCCGTGGAGCCAACCAAACATTAAGAATGGAGCCATATGTAGAGGCTGTCCCTTTTATATGCTTTCAAGATGCTTGTTTCCATGTGTTGGGTCATCGACACAGGGGTGCCTGAGGGGCAGAAGTGGGATGCCTGAAGTGAGGAGTAGGAGGCCATACATTCCATGCTGCTGTGAAGCCTTTACATGCGACCAGTGAGTTTCTAACCATTGAGAAACCCAGTGCGCAAGCATTTGGTTGTTCCAGGAATTCATTGTATCGGAATGGTCGCGTGTTTGAGGAAACACGTTTTTGAAGGTCTGAGATCCAATCCATTGTCAGACAGTGAAGAAATACTATGAATACTTTGTATCGGAGTGGTCGAGTGTGGGAGGAAACACATTCTTGAAAGTCTATGAATGCACAACCTTTAATTTGAAATTAATTAAAGGAATAATACCCAGCGGGTTAAATGGAAAGGGTGTTCTAAGCACAACCTGTTTAACTACCAAACTAAATGAAAACCTTAATAAAAGCAATTAATACCTAATTAATGCCAAACTGAGTGAAAACCGTACTTACTGTTACATATTAAGTTCAAAAGTGAAACAGAACTTTACATTTGAGAAAAAAACCATCAGATGCTGAATTCTAAATGAAACTTTAAAACCAATGGAAAGTAATGTATTCTACATTCAAAGTTGAATGATGTGAAAACTACATATTACTTTAAAATTTCTGTTTGAAAAACCCAACCATACAACAAAGGCACAAGAGTAACAAAGAACTTTAAAGAGACAAAGGATAGTTTTGATGCTGAAATTAAGTCTTGGGGAAGGGAACCCTGAGCCCATTGACTTGGGACCGAAATCTCAAGGTTCTTTTGTGCATGAAACTGTGTTATTTGGTACTTGTGGAAGGGAACCCCGAGTATTGGTTAAAACTGTATCATCCTGAACTCAAGAGAGGTAATTTTGAGACTTTTCTTTAGGAACTGATTTATACTTGGGGAAGGGAGCTGAAAGGAAGCGGTGAGCTGGAAGAGGCTCAGAATCTTATGTTGGACACTGTTTCTTTTGGTTGCTGACATCCCTACACATTGTATAGATTAGTTGTGAGGGCAGGTTTAGGTTTTGGACACAGACAGATTCTTCAGTTGAACTATTTGACTCAGGCTTTCCTTAGTTGTATTTAGCTAGGGAAATCCCACGTTAGCATAGGGCAAGTTAGGCCTTTCACCATCCTGACATTTAAGTTAATAAAAGTGTTTGTTTTGAATTCAGAATCTGCTGTCTGTGTCTTGCTTCATAATGCCTTCACACTACTGAAATTGAAACTATAGAGACATTCCTCCTGTTGAAGCACATTCACATCTCAATGTTCTGTACTCGCATCATATGTTCCAAGAGCAAGGTGTTGCCTTTCACTGAAAGCTTCTCACAAAGCTTTGAGCTCATTTTCCAATATGAGATCATTCTTTTAAAAATCAGTTAAGGTTTTTGTTTAAAAGGCAATGAAAATGCTTGTGTTATCTATGCGTTTCTTTATGAGTGCATCTGCTTTCTTCGAATAATGAGGAATCATTCTCAATAAGTAAACTCTCCTTTGGATCTGGTTGACACAGAATCAGAGTTTCAGAACAAAAGCTTTGAAAACTGTAATCCTCCATGACTTGTGGACCATAGTCTATAGCTTCGAAAGGCTTGCCTTTTTCAGTAATCAAGCAGTCAGATTAATCACACACAAAAATAATCTGTTTATTTGGGTAACTAAGCCTGTGATAAGCCAGCTTTTCAACCTTCCTAGAGTGATAAAGTCCCTCACTGGTCATGGCAGGAATTAGGAGACCAGGAATGTAGCAGGAGGCCTGGTCTACATCTAAGGATTTCAGGGTGAGATTTGCTTAGTACTGCTACTCGTTCATGTTGCTCTTTGGTCCAGGAGATCTAGAGAACCAAGTGCTGTGGACCCAGTGAAATGTCGGGGATCCCAGAAGACGACTTGAGTGTATGTTTCTGAACCTGAGAACATGGGATATTGTGTGTAGTAGAAAAAAATGCCACAGAGATTTATAGAGCAATAAAGACGCTCCCAAACACTTACAGCATCCATTGGAGCACCACAAGCAAGGAATACCCCTGAGTGTAGCAGGTTATAGTACAGTGGGAGCTGCTGCAATGCCATCAGAGTCCACGCAGAAGCAGGCATTAAAGGTGGGACTTCCGCCGGTCATTAATAGGGCTGCAAGGCCTCTTAAAGGCTCAGATGCCATGGCCCCATAGCAGGAGGGAAAAACTGAACAATGTAGTAAATACATTGGAGGGATTTTTAAATGCAGGACAGACACATCACCAACGGAAAGACACCATAAGTAGGTCTGAAAGCCACATGACCTATAAAGAGAAGAGAAATCAGCATATGAGGAGACAGTGTTCTCAGAGCTGACTGAGCAGAAAGATCCTGGGAGAGGGACTCTGACCTCCAGGACTGCAGCAGTAGGGCACACACCAGGATCACTTGTGTGCGTTAAGGTTGATAGACTAACCAAGCTGCTGCATTTAACAGTGCTAGAGGGTTAGGGTGAACATCTATGGGCCACAAAACAGAGCAGTGAAATAGCAAAATACCACATTTAAATCAGTTAGTGTGTTAGCTGCAAGAAATGTATTGAAATCTATAACGTCTAAAAGCCAAATGTTGTTTTGATCTTGAGGAAGCGTTGATTGAAAACGACCTCACTGCCATGTGGTCCCTGGTGGTGTTGGCATGAAGAGATATGTCCCTTTTAGTCATATACCTAATAGATGTGGAAGTATATAGTGTTCTGCAACCAGGTGCTGAGATTAGTGATCCAACAAAGCTCTTCTAGAGGCTGCCTTCCTTTTCTCCACCTTCTGCAAGGATCCATTTGTTTGTCGCACCATCTTCCTTTAACCAAGATACCTGTATGTATGTGCCCAAAGAGACTTCATGAAGAGTTTGGAAACAAGAGTAAAACCCCATGAAAAATGAAAATGTTCATATGCTTTATAGATGTTACCCAGGGTTGTGTCAGTGACAATCACCAATTCAGTGTATGGCAGAGCTATTTCCATCACAAAAGGGTGGTTTCCCTTGCTTATGAATGTAGACCATGTGGCAGACCTGACAGCCACAGTGCAACTTCTGAAACTATAGTTCCTAGTTGCTCTCCATCCTCCATAGGCAGCCACATAAAAAGCTAACGGCTTGGGGATTGTGGTAACGTTTTATTCTATTTTAGACCGGCATATCCACCACTACTCTTCAGTTTCCAAGTTCATCAGCACATTATCAATAATACTCTTCGGGGGCGGGGGGGGCGCTCGCAAGATCACAACCAGGATTGCTGCTGGAACTTGAGCTCTGCAAGCAGGCGTAAGGAGGAGGGGCCCTGAGTCCGGTGCTACCCGGAATGCAGAGCTGTCTGGTGTGGAGAGTCTAAGAGAGCGGCTGCTCAGGAGCCGGCTTCTGGTAGGAGGCAGCCTGTGTTTACTGCCTTTATGGGTTTCAGGTGGGAGGAGAGAATATGAGGAAAGCATATGTAGGACTGCTGTCTGTCAGGGACTCTGTTTACAACACCACTCAACTGGCATACACCACCCTCTGACACTTTCCTCATAGTCTGTCACCAGTCCTACAGTCATTGGCCCAGCAGAGTATTCATCAAGCAATCACTAGAAAACAGTGACTTCATCAAAGCCTTACTAGAGAATTCGTGCTGCCACCTAATGTGAGGTACCCCTCACCACTGTGCAGAGCCAACCAATAAACAACCATCATGATATATCACCAGGGGATACTGATCTGAAAGCTTAACCCTATTAGTCACAAGCAACTCTTCGGTCGTTTGCTGGCCAGTTAAATAGTAAAGCAGCATTCTGAGCCCATGATCCAATACTCGGGTTACACAGGGTTACAAGTAATCCTGCCCAACTAATGTGGGTCACATATACCTTGAAACTGCTGTGGAATTACCATTATTCTCAAGTGTTGTCTGGTAACAAAATAAGGAGCTCAACTTCCACAATCGCTCTCACCTACAGAATTGTGATATGTGCTCCATTCTACATCTAGAGGACAGTCAGTTGAAATGATATGGCTACACATATTAATAAACCCTTGAATGGTTGAATTTGGGCTGCATTTACAGCAGATGGCATGAAAGCCATGTAACAATCTGTGTATATCTCCTTCATGGACCCTGTAATATGTTAGCTGAATGCCTGATTTACACAGAAAAAACGATGTTTAGCTTGATCTCCTACTTTGCTCATTAGGACATCAATGTTCCAAAACAGCACAATTAACCTGACACTAACACCTTGCAATGCACCTTCAACTGTAACGATCCTTTGCAAGGAGTCAAAACTGTACTATGTTTGACTTGAAGGGAGGGGAATGAAACAGAGCTACCATAGGGTCCACAACTCTTCAATCTCTGGCCCAAAATGTAGCAACCTTTTTACTGATCACTGAGCTAAGCATTGCATCTAACTTCCCCTGTAGAATGAGCAGCCAGCTCTGACATTCTGGGCTCATGTTCCAACTCAATCCTGCCATCAAACCTTCCACCCTTGATTGCCCTTGTAGTCCCTTTCAGTTTAGGGGAACATTTTTCAACTGGACCAATAAATGGGTTTCCTATTCAATTAATTATAGTGTACGTGTTGTGAGTGTGGTAGTCTGTTACTTCTTCATTTGGTGCAAATAAATACATTACATATGTCAGAATGCTCATATTCCTATTTTACATGGACCACTCTATGATCCACCCAACACACATCTGCTGCCTTACCTGGTTTATGAATGATAAATAGCATGCAATAATTAATTAAATCGGAAATGTCTCATGCCCAATCACATCTCTAACAGGACTCTAGCTGACCACTATGACTCAGATTCCAACCTCTTAGACCACAGCACCAATATATGGACTCACGCGTTCGCATTTGCCTAAGGAAGTGGGAGGAGTACATTCTTATGGCAAATGTACTTTCAGAACAAAATACTGTCAGGCCGTGGATTCTCCAATATCGCACAAGAACCAATGTTAGCTGGCACATACCTTCTCTCACATCCGGAACAATCCCTCAGGAGGCAACAAGGTGTGTTGGGAAGGTGAGTGGGTCAAATAATTCTGGGCAGAACAAGAGTGTCCATCTTCCTTCAAGCATTCAGCATTGATGCAAGAAGGGATGCCTCAGAGCACGGGTGATTTCATATAAGTAAAACAGGTGCTCCTCCCAGGGTTTGCTGTGGATCACAATGTCATCCAGATATGTGCTGCAGAAGTGGAAAAAGAGTTGCAGTATCTAGCCCATCAGCTGCTTCAAGGTTGTTGGGGCCCCTTAAAGTTCGAAGAGAAGGACTTTTAAGTGAAATAGTCCTCTAGCGGTGGAGAAAGCCATTTTATCTTTATCCGAGGGGTTCAGTGGCACGTGCCAATAGCCCTTCCTTAGATCAGTCATGGAGCTATAGACAGCCAATCCCAATCTGTCAATGAGGCCATCAATCCAAGGTATCGGATAGTTATCAAAATGGGTTACAGTGTTCAACTTCCAGAAGTCCATACAAAACTTCCAAGACTGATCTGGTTGGCCATAACGACTATTGGTGATGACCACCGACTCTGAGATGGTTCAATTATATTTCCAGCTAGCATTCTCTCCACCTCCTGGAGGACTTTGTGAAGAGCCAGGATTGAAATTCAGACACAAGTGCAACATGATTTTGGTTAAAGACTTTTATTGAAAATAAAAGGGGTTGGGTAAATGCCTCTCTGACCCGGCTCTAACAGGAATTTCCCTATCTAAAACAAAAACTAAGAATCTGTCTGTGTCAAAATGTCCAAAGAAACCGTGTTTCATGCCCAAATTTCTATTCTGAACCTCACACTATTAACTAACTTCTAAGGTGAAGATGGTAATGTCTTTAGCCTTGGGTGGTTTAAAAAAGTGTCCAAAAAGGAGGAATAAATAGCTCCAACTCAAAAGTTCTTCAAGGATAAAAGATTCTTGCTCCAGAGGGTGGCTCCCTTCCCCTGGATTCTTCTTTACTTTCTGCTATTTTCACAAGTAACTGTTCCTTGTGTCTTCCTCGACCAGTAACAACACTGACACACACAACTGACTTTTGTCTCTTTCAGGTTAGCTGGGATACTTTCCTGCCAGGGTTTTGCTCCTTCTCTCCTGGTTAACACAATCCTTGTACCTGCCTGGTATTCTCTCATGCCAGAGCTTCTTGTTCTCACATACTTGTAATTGCCTGGTGTACTCTGCTGCCAGCGCTTCTTGTATCCACACTTGTAATCGCCTGGTATACTCTCCTTCCAGGGATTCTTGTATTCACACAGGCTGCCCTCTCCCAAACTTGCCATCTACTTTGTTTGATAATGTATCTCCTTGATATATTATCCTGTTCGGGTTTCCCATAAACTTGCACTGAATGCATTTACAAACTTGTAGGGTTTTCACTCACAATTCATTTCCCATTTTAAGAATAACCTCTCTCGCACCTTCTCCCTTAATTTGGTATCAGGAGGATAGCTGAGTGGCAACGTGCTCGCCTTGGAAGCAAGATGACACAGAGCAATACAGGTTCGATCCCCGGGTCCCCACTTAGTAACCTCTGGGTATTAAGCGTGTTATAAATAAGCTATCATATCATATCATTGCTTGCACTCTGCGTGGCTGCCGATATGCCCTGGTGTCCCCGCTGTCTCTAGGTGGACTGACCGTTCTTGTTGACGTTCGTGGTGTCTCCCTCGGTCAGCCTGTGATGGTCTTTCAGTTGCTTCCTTTTTGCAAATGCTTCCGTTTGGCTTTCCCATCTCTCGTGGTTCCCACTGGGCTCGTCTGCTTCGTTCCAGGCTCTGGTGAGTTAGACACTCTTTCCGACACCTGCAAATGCCCAGGAGTCTATCGTCATCTACTGGCGTTCCAGCAGCGTGTCCTCTTCATGTAGCAGCTTCTTTCTTCTTGGCTCTGAAGTTGCCTAGCTCTCCCACACTGGTCTCGGCCTTTCAGTCACTCGATACACTCGGAGAGGTGCAGCTCTCTCCTGCCAGCAGCAGACCTTGACTCTCTGCTTCTGCTCTTTACATTTCCAGGTTACAGGTGTGCATTTGTAATCACTAGAGCACTCCTTGGGCCTGGGGCCTTCTTAGCTATGCATTGCTCAGTTCCTCTTCATCGTCCCAGGATTTTATAATTCTGGGAGTCCATTTTTGACAATGTGCACGATGAACTTGGATAAATATTTGTAATGGGTTTCAAGGGCAAGTCAGTCCTGGATGATTGGTAGGTGGAACTGCAGAAAGTGTTTTCATAAGTTTCACGAGGGAAATCAGAGCTGTAAGGTTTGCCTATGGGTTTTGGGAAAAGGTTTTTACTACCCTTCATTGGAGGATGAGGAGACATATGACAATAGGCCATGAGGGTTTTTAGGTATGGGAGGTTTATCCTCAAGGAGAAATGGGGGATACCATGTCTCATCCGATGAAGCCATGACATCTCCCTGGAGGTTGGTTCCCACTACGTGATCCTCCCTCATATCGTTCATAACTTTATTTTGGCGTAGAGCCATAAAAATGTTCACAACAACAGTTAAACATTACATAGCTTTCTCATTACAATCAATAGCATGGATAAATGACACAAAGCACAATAATTCTAGGATCCAGGATTATTACGTGGCAAAACAGTGACTTCTTAATGTGGATAATGCATTATTAACCATCAATGCCCATCAAGAGTGAAAGCCCTACAGTCCTTTGCCCCAACTGTACAGCATCTGCTCATGACAAAACAGACCCCTTTGACATTGTTCCCAGGAGTAATGGCTCAGTTCAATTACACTTGTTGCGGTGGTAATATTCAGGTCCCTTGCGCGTGGTGAAAGATCTTGGGAATAAGGTGCTACTGAAGAATGGTGATATGTGGGGCATAGAAAGAGGTGAGGAATGCTTCCTCTGCAGTTTATCCCCCAGAAGGGAAGGAGGTGTGTTGCATATTATGTTTCCTCGCAGTTTATCCTCTAGAAATGACGATGGTGTGTTGTATATTACCATATGTATATAGGGATTCATTCATGTTCATTGTGCATGCGGTTATGTAAATGGATTAGACAGCACAATCCATTCCATTCTAGAACCAATTTACTTGGTTTATTAGATTGGAAGGTTTAGTTCTGAAAAAGAAAACAGTTGTTGAACTAGAAGCAAGTTGGGACTGTTTTAACGGTATTACTTGATTCAAATTAGAAGCTTAATAATAAAAGAGTTGTAATGTACCTGTTGCCTCACGGGTCATCGACTTAATACTGGCGACGAGGATATACTGACAAGGAAGCAGCAGCCCCAGCCTGCCATCTGAGGTGAAGTTGTGGCGAGTCGTGTTGATGGAGAAGCACCACGCAGAATCTGATCAAAGCACAAGAGGTACTGAAACACAGCAGAGCACCCGAGTGATTGTGTAGAGGCTCCGGAGTTGGTTTGATGACCATGCGCAGAAGAGGAGCTCATCCTGGCCATCACACAGCTGTTACTGCCTCGAGGTGCAATATAAAAATACTGTGGATGAGTCCGGAGTGCCGCGAAATTACCAAAGCTGTGTGGTAGTGTCAGGGACCACAGTGAATCTATTAGTGGCACAGGGCCCACGGCAACGTGCGCGCGGCAGCAGCCATTATTAGGTCAGGCAATCAAGAGCCACTTCAGGAATAATGTTACCAGGTGCACAGCAATGTAAAAGAGTGCGGCAGCCATCTTAAAAACAGGCGACCGTTAGACATTTCTGATAAATAAAGCAGAGCAGACATTGCCAGGCCAGGTATAATTCAGTAACATATCAAACCCTAACAACATGAACATCCCAGGCCATGTGTTGTTTTTGCCCCATCCAGGGGAAACTAGTATGAAGTAGGATGACTGTAAAGATGGGTTCATAAGGTATATACACGGAGTGCATGGCAGCAACTTCTCCAGTGACAGAAAAGACTCCTTATTGTACCAACACTTGGTGCAAGAAGGCCAAGTAATTTTTAAGAAACTACCAGAATTACCAGCAAATGAATCAGAGGGTTTGTCAAATTTTGAACAGTGTTTGGCCAGACTGGATGAACAGTTTATTGTAAAAGAAAATATGTTTCTGATGAGATACCATTTTCTGATGCAAGAACAAAAGAGTGATGAATCCATTGAGGAGTTTGTAACAGTGCTCTGTGGACTGGCAATAAAATGTAACCATGAACACTACAGGGATGAGCATATCAGAGATTAGCTAATGATAAGGTGCAGCGATCCAAAGGTTAAGGACTCTTTGTGGCAGGAAGGAAAATGTGTCACAAACATAATGCTAGAAAGAGCTATCGAGATAGTAAAAGTGGTAGAACACATGGAAAGGTCCATTAGGGTGTTGGACGCAGAGGGTGGAAAAGTTGTGTTTCCATCTGCCAATGTAGTCGCGAAGATGCTACCAAGAAATCAGCTAGTGAATAAGGATGAGGGGAAAGTAGTACCAAAGAAAACGTTGGAAGCAAAGCAGAAGTACTATGGAAATGCTTTCAACAAAAGGTGTTACAGGTGCAGCAAACCAGATCATATAGCAAGTGACAAGCAATGATTTGCGCATCACATAGTTTGCAGAGAATGTGGCAGAAAGGGCCAAATAGCTCATTGTTGCAGGCATTGGAGTAAGTCAGGAAGTATTAAGGCAATACAAGACAGTGCAAGCTACTGGCAACATTGTGGTACCAGCGATGAAGATGGCACTTGCATGGTGAATGCAATTGATGCAAGACCAAGAAGAGTGAAACCTCATGCCGAGATTAGTGTGAACGATGCTCCTGTTGATCTACTAATAGACAGTGGAGTGGATTATACTCTGGTGAATTTGGATACGTGGAAAGAGAAGTTTAACTTATGTGAATTGCAGGAAGCCACAGTGAGAGCGCATGCTTATGGAGATGTACCAATAAACATTGTGGGTGAATTCTGGACGCAATTTATACATGGTGAAAGTTGCACTCAGGGAATTGTGAGGGTCACCACCAGAGGGGGGAACTTGCTTTCGTGTGATGCCCAGGCTGATTTGGGCCTGAGACTGGACCCGGATCATCCAACTCAGGTGATGGTCATACGAAAGAACTCAGGAAAGGTGGAGTCAATATAGCAGAAGAAAAATGACATCACACAATGGTATCCCAAGGTGTTTGGGGAAAAAACTGGATGTTTCAAAGCTTTCACACACTTAATAAAACTAAGACCAGGTTACTTGCCGGTGAGGTTCAAGGTACGCACTATAACTTTAGCATTGTGTGCGGGCATTGAAAAGGAGCTGTGACGAATGCTGAGTCAAGGGATTATCGAAGCAGCAGAGGCTGCAGAGTGGATTAGCCCCATAGTGGCAGTGTGCAAACCCAATGGCAGTCTTATACTATGCATTGATCTGAAGGGATTAAATAAGAGTGTGTTACCAGATAGGTTCCCATTACCAAAGATTGACAGTCTATTGTCAGAAATTGAATGGGGAGAGGTATTTTCAATGATAGACTTGAAGGTAACTTACCAGGAGGTGAACTTGCACCATCTTCTATGGATCTGACGGTATTCATAACGCCTTTTGGTCTGTATAGGTGCAAAAGAATGCGGTTTGTTTTAATCTCTGCATCTAGCGTATTTCAGAGAGTGATGATCAAACTACTCAAAGACATGCAAGGGGTGTGTTTTTATCAAGATTATATCCTGGTATGGGGAAAAGATATGGAGGAACATGGTAAACGGTTAAAAAGTGTATTGGGCAGAATAGATAATGCTAATGTAACCATATCTATTGAAAAATGCAGGTTCAGGGTGACTAGGGTTCAGTATCTCGGGCATGAGTTGTCTGTAGAGAGAATAAAGCTTAAGGTGTCCACGGTAGAGGCAATCAAAAAAATGAAGGCACCAAAGGATAAAAAAGAGTTGTCCTCATATCTGGGTCTGGTGGAGTATTACGGGAAATGTGTTAAAAACTTGGCGGAAAGGACAAAAACCATGAGGATGTTGGTAAAGAAAGTGGTGAGGTATGACTGGTGTTAGGAGTGTGAAAGGGAGTTTAAGGATGTAAGAAATTGTTAATTAAAAGCACCCATTTTGAGAAGATTTACAGGGGATTGGGATGTGAAATTGTTTTACTGATGCCAGCGAAAATGGTTTGGGGTGCCTACTGATGCAGCAGAAAGGAAAGGAACTAGAAACTGTGGCATTTGCTTCAAGGGTGATGAAGTATGCAGAGCTGAGATATTCTTTTATAGAAAGAGAGGTTTTAAAGTGTGTGTGTGTGGGGAGTGGAAAAATTCAAACAGTTTTTGTGGGGAAGAACATTTGTAATTGTGACGGACCATAAACCCCTAGTTCGTGTCTTCAACAGGAAATGTTTTGATGGCATTTCTAGGAGGATTGCTTGGTGGATCAGTGGGATGCAAGGTCTGGATGTGGAGGTGAGGCATGTGAAGGGTAAACTGAATGTGATAGTGGGTGCGTTATCCCATAATCCTACGGAGGGTGATTATTGGAATGGGTGTGAAGAAGAAGGAGAGGCATTTGCAAATGGCAAAGTGGCGGGTGAAAAGGAATAGTGCGAACAGTGTGTAAAGGATGAGCTGTATAATACATTTGTTAGGTATGTGCAAGAGGGTTGGCCGATGGAAGGTGTGGATGAGGGATTGAAAGAATACAGGAGAATACAGAATGAATTGAGTGTGGAGAAAGGAATTTTGACTCGAAGAGATCGCAGTGTGGTGCTGGAAGGAATGAGAGAATTTGTACTTGGGATAGTTTATGAGGGGCATCTTGGTGTGTGTAAAATGAAAGGCCCTATTTGTCAGGATTTCTGGTGGCCTGGATTGGATGAGGAAGTGGAGAATGTTTCAAAAGAATGTGAGGGCTGTAAAAATAGTGATAAGATTCCTGTTGCCAAGACACCACCCATGAACGTGCTTGCCGTGCTTGAACTGCCTGATTCGATTTGGGATGTGGTTGCAGTAGACATTTTGGGCCCGATATCGGCATGAGGACATCAGAGTGCTTATGTAATTGTGGTTGTGGACTTGTTGTCCAAGTTGCCCGAGGTCTGTGTGCTAAATGACATAAGTGCGCACAGGGTTGTGCGTTTTCTGGAGGAAGTGTTTTGGAGGGAAGGTTTTCCCAGAAAGGTGTTCTTGGATAATTTGTGTGCAGAGAGATGGAAGAATTTTTGAAGGAAAATGTGGTTGACATACCACAACTGCATTGGATAACCCAAAAGGAAATGTGACCACGGAAAGGTTCAATTGGACTTTGGTGGTACGTATTGCAATAGCAATGGGTGGGGACTGGTCACGGCCTGTGATGGAGCCGGTCATGATATAATATGATATTTTATTTACATAGGACCTATACACAATGGGCCTCATTATGAGTAGGGCGGTAAGGGATACCGGCACCGTTAAGGAGACCGGGGCCGGTAATCCCTTACTGCCCTACTACGAGTTCCCTTAGCGGGTCCCTCCTTCAACGCCTGGTTTTACCAGGTGTTAAGGACGGGATCTGCTAAGGGACTTCAGAGCTAATAACGGTACCGCAAATTGCGGTACCGTTATTAGCTCCATCCCCATTCCCATTGAGCTCTATGGGGGCTCAAATGGGAATGGGGAATGGTTCTCGGAATGAGGATTTACCGGGTCCTCCAAGGTTGGAATGACCCGGTAAGTCCCTATTTCGCCAACCCGGACCCGGAATGCGGTAAGGGGGTAGCCATGGTGCTAGTAGCACCATGGCTACCGCCTACCTCGTAATGAGGCCCAATGTGTTTTAAAGTGCGTAAAGGCAAAGTAGGGAACAAGGGAAAATACAATTACATTCTTACAGGCCATGAACAGTAAGGATGTGAAACTAACTATCATACTCGGCCTGATGACATTTCAGATAGTGCACGAGCTAAGACATAGATAAGGAAGGGAGGGGGAGAGTGGGAAGGAAATGGAAACAGACATGCGACTACCATATTAGGCCTGACAACATTTATGGTACAGCTGGAGAAAAACAAAAGGTGAGGGAGAGGGGTGTAGAAAGGGAGGGGAGGAACAAAACAAGCGACTATCGTACTAGGCCTGACGACATTTCAGATAGTGCTGGAGGGGGCGGTAAAAAAACAAGCAAGGGTAGGGGGGAGGAGACAGATGAGGTTGCTATCATACTAGGCCCATGGACAATTCTGACAGAGTAAGTGCATAGAAGAAAGTAAGGGGAGGAGGGGAGGAGATAGGAAAAGGGAGAAAGGGAGAGGAGCAGAGAACAGAGAGTAAGCAGTCAAAAAAAGTCGAGAAGCAAGAGGGGAGAGCAAATACAATTGCAGAAGTCAGTAGTAACACATAATGTTGCAAGCCATGATACAAGATGAAGATGGGAACAGCATGATTCCGGGCCACCATGAGTAAAAGATACAAAGGAAGTCCAGCATGAGAGTTGAGAAAGGGTGTTGCACCGTTAATCAATTAAGTCCATAAAAGTCAAATCCAGCATTGGCCACAAGGTGGTGATGGTGAAACCAGAATGCATCAGGACAGACTCCTGCAGAAGTAGGCTGGAGGGGGGACGAGGGGCAGCAGGGTAGAAGAATCAAGAAAAACAGGAAACACCTGTGTGCAAGAAGGGGGGGCACAAGGAAACATCATGGGGGGTCCATAGGGGGTGGGGATGGCCTGTGGTGACAGAGGGAGTGAACACATATTGGTACATGCTTGCCTGCTGTCTGAGCAGGGGGTCGGGCCCTGGGTCCTCCTGGTCCGAACAGGTCCAAAGAGGAATTCCCCTTTTCTTTGTCAGCCCTTCGCTTCGGACGCCCGGGCGAGAGAGGCCCTAGATCTAAGAGTTAAGAGCAGGAAGGAAGAGGCAGGGCTAAGAAGGTGGGTGTTGCTTAGGCCAGGTGATAAAGACCCGCTTGCACCTGCTCCCCATCTGCAAAGGAAAAGAGGCTGGAGGGCTCCTTAAGTAAGGAAAAAGAGCGGCAACCAGGAAGGCACCAGGTGGGCAGGGCTTGCTAAGTGGGGAAAAAGAGCAGCAACCATTAAGGCACCAGGTGGGTGGGGCTTAGGCCAGGTGACCAAGATCCACTTGCACCTGCTCCCCATCTGCAAAGGAAAAGAGGCTGGAGGGCTCCTTAAGTAGGGAAAAAGAGCAGCAACGAGGAAGGCACCAGGTGGATGTGGCTTGCTAAGTGGGTAGAAAGAGTGGCACCAGGCTTAGGCCAGGTGACCAAGACCCACTTGCACCTGCTCCCCATCTGTAAAGGAAAAGAGGCTGCAGGGATCCTTAAGTAGGGAAAAAGAGTGGCAACCAGGAAGGCACCAGGTGGGCCGGGTTTGCTAAGTGGGGAAAAAGAGCTGCAACCAGGAAGGCACTAGGTGGGCGGGACTTAGGCCAGGTGACCAAGATCCACTTGCACCTGCTCCCCATCTGCAAAGGAAAAGAGGCTGGAGGGCTCCTTCAGTAGGGTAAAAGAGCAGCAACCAGGAAGACACTAGGTGGGCGGGGCTTGCTAAGTGGGAAAAAGAGCAGCAACCAGGAAGGCACCAGGTAGGTGGGGATTAGGCCAGGTGACCAAGACCCACTTGCACCTGCTACCCATCTGCAAAGGAAAAGAGGCTGGACAGCTCCTTAAGTAGGGAAAAAGAGTGGCAACCAGGAAGGCAACAGGTGGCCGGGGCTTGCTAAGTGGGTAAAAAGAGTGGCAACCAGGAAGGCGCCAGGTGGGCAGGCATAAGGCCAGGTGACCAAGACCCACTTGAACCTGTTCCTCATCTGCAAAGGAAAAGAGGCTGGAGGGATCCTTTAGTAGGGAAAAAGAGTGGCAACCAGGAAGGCACCAGGATAGCAGGACTTTGGCCAGGTGACCAATACCCACTTGCACCTGCTCCCCATCTGCAAAGCAAAAGAGGCTGCAGGGCTCCTTAAGTAGGGAAAAAGAGATGAAACCAGGAAGGCACAAGGTGGGCGGGGCTTGCTAAGAGGGGAAAAAGAGCAGCATCCAGGAAGGCACCAGGTGGGCGGGCTTAGGCCAGGTGACCAAGGTCGACTTGCACCTGCTCCCCATCTGCAAAGGAAAAGAGGCTGAAGGGCTCCTTAAGTAGGGAAAAAGAGCAGAAACCAGGAAGGCACCAGGTGGATGGGGCTTGCTAAGAGGGGAAAAAGCATCATCCAGGAAGGCACCAGGTGGGCGGAGCTTAGGCCTGTTGACCAAGACCCACTTGCACCTGCTCCCCATCTGCAACGAAAATGAGGCTGGAGGGATCCTTAAGTAGGGAAAAAGAGCTGCAACCAGGAAGGAACAAGTGTGTGGGGCATGCTAAGTGAGGCAAAAGAGTGACAACCAGGAAGTCACCAGTTGGGTGGGGCTTAGGCAAGGTTACCCAACCCACTTGCACCTTCTCCCCATCCGCAAAGGAAAAGAGGATGGAGGGCTCCTTAAGTGGGAAAAAGAGCGGCAACCAGGAAGGTACCAGGTGGGCGGTGCTTGCTAAGTGGGGAAAAAGAGCGGCAACCAGGAAGGCACCAGGTGGGCGAGGCTTAGGCCAGGTGACCAAGACTCACTTGCACCTGCTCCCCTTCTGCAAAGGAAAAGAGGCGTGAGGGCTCCTTGAGTAGGGAAAAGAGTGGCAACCAGGAAGGCACCAGGTGGGCGGGGCTTGCTAAGTGGGGAAAAAGAGCGGCAACCAGGAAGTCTCCAGGTGGGCATGGCTTAGGCCAGGTGATAAAGACCCGCTTGCACCTGCTCCCCATCTGCAAAGGAAAAGAGGCTGGAGGGCTCCTTAAGTAAGGAAAAAGAGCAGCAACCAGGAAGGCACCAGGTGGGCGGGGCTTGCTAAGTGGGTAAAAAGAGCGGCAACCATGAAGGCACCAGGTGGGTGAGGCTTAGGCAAGGTGACCAAGATCCACTTGCACCTGCTGCCCATCTGCAAAGGAAAAGAGGCTGGAGGGCTCCTTAAGTAGGGTAAAAGAGCATCAACCAGGAAGGCACTAGATGCGCGGGGCTTGCTAAGTGGGTAAAAAGAGCGTCAACCATGAAGGCACCAGGTGGGTGAGGCTTAGGCAAGGTGACTAAGACCCACTTGCACCTGCTCCCCATCTGCAAAGGAAAAGAGGCTGGAGGAATCCTTAGGTAGGGAAAAAGAGCGGCAACCAGGAAGGCACCAGGTGGGCCGTGTTTGCTAAGTGGGGAAAAAGGGCGGCAACCAGGAAGGCACTAGGTGGGCGGGACTTAGGCCAGGTGACCAAGATCCACTTGCACCTGCTGCCCATCTGCAAAGGAAAAGAGGCTGGAGGGCTCCTTAAGTAGGGTAAAAGAGCATCAACCAGGAAGGCACTAGGTGGGCGGGGCTTGCTAAGTGGGAAAAAGAGTGGCAACCAGGAAGGCACCAGTTGGGTGGGGCTTAGGCCAGGTGACCAAGACCCACTTGCACCTGCTACCCATTTGCAAAGGAAAAGAGGCTGGATGGCTCCTTAAGTAGGGAAAAAGAGCAGAAACCAGGAAGGCACCAGGTGTACAGGGCTTGCTAAGTGGGGAAAAAGAGCAGCAACCACAAAAGCATCAGGTGGGTGGGGTTTAGGCCAGGTGACCAAGACCCACTTATACCTGCTCCCCATCTGCAAAGGAAAAGAGGCTGGAGGGCTCCTTAAGTAGGTAAAAGGGGCAGTAACCAGGAAGGCACCAGGTGGGCGCGGCTTACTAAGTGGGGAAAAAGAGTGGCAACCAGGAAGGCACCAGGTGGGTGGGGCGTAGGCCAGGTGACCAAGACTCACTTGCACCTGCTCCCCATCTGCAAAAGAAAAGAGGCTGTAGGGCTCCTTAAGTACGGAAAGAGAGCGGCAATCAGGAAGGCACCAGGTGGGCGGGGCTTGCTAAGTGGGGAAAAAGAGGAGCAACCAGGAAGGCACTAGGTGGGTGGGACTTAGGCCAGGTGACCAAGATCCACTTGCACCTGCTGCCCATCTGCAAAGGAAAAGAGGCTGGATGGCTCCTTAAGTAGGGAAAAAAGAGTGGCAACCAGGAAGGCACCAGGTGGGCGGGGCTTGCTAAGTGGGTAAAAAGAGTGGCAACCAGGAAGGCACCAGGATGGTGGGACTTTGGCCAGGTGACCAATACCCACTTGCACCTGCTCCCCATCTGCAAAGGAAAAGAGGCTGGAGGGCTCCTTAATTAGGGAAAAAGAGCAGTAACCAGGAAGGCACCAGGTAGGCGCGGCTTGCTAAGTGGGGAAAAAGAGTGGCAACCAGGAAGGCACCAGGTGGGTGGGGCTTACGCCAGGTGACCAAGACTCACTTGCACCTGCTCCCCATCTGCAAAGGAAAAGAGGCTTTAGGGCTCCTTAAGTACGGAAAGAGAGCGGCAACCAGGAAGGTACCAGGTGGGTGGGGCTTGCTAAGTGGGGAAAAAGAGGAGCAACCAGGAAGGCACCAGATGGGTGGGGCTTAGGCCAGGTGACCAAGACCAACTTGCACCTGTTCCCCATCTGCATAGGAAAAGAGGCTGGAAGGCTCCTTAAGTAGGGAAAAAGAGCAGCAACCAGGAAGGCACCAGGTGGGTGGGGCTTGCTAAGTGGGAAAAAATACCTGCAACCAGGAAGGCTCCAGGTGGGCTGGCTTAAGCCAGGTGACCAAGACCCACTTGCACCTGCTCCCCATCTGCAAAGGAAAAGAGGCTGGAGGGCTCCTTAAGTAGGGAAAAAGAGTAGCAACCAGGAAGGCACCAGGTGGGCGGGGCTTTCTAAGTGGGGAAAAAGAGCGGCAACCAGGAAGGCACCAGGTGGGTGGGCTTAGGCCAGGTGACCAAGACCCACTTGCTCCTGCTCCCCATCTGCAAAGGAAAAGAGGCTGGAGGGCTCCTTAAGTAGGGAAAAAGAGCAGAAACCAGGAAGGCACAAGGTGGGCGGGGCTTGCTAAGGGGAAAAAGAGGAGCAACCAGGAAGGCACCAGATGAGTGGGGCTTAGGCCAGGTGACCAAGACCCACTTGCACCTGTTCCCCATCTGCCTCTTGCCTTTCTTCCGACGTCTCCCAGAGCATGTCTGTTAGGCGGAATTACATGCAGTACCCTTTGGGAACACTACACACAATTAAGACTATAGGTGTAAACATAATCTCACCTTTGGTTTAAGTCTGTACTACACAGTTTTGTGGTAGCAGGGCTGAGCAGCCAGACTTATCTAAAGAGGGATGTGAGCAGTATAAGGTGTTAAACAAAGGACTTGCAATCACAGTGGTTCAAACAAACACTTACTCAAGGTTTCTTGGTAAAACAATATTAATATATTTACACAGTTAGTTACAAAACATTCCACTATAATAAGCAGTTCAATATCACACTATAATACAATGCAGTACCAAACCAATACGTTTCTGAACAAGTTAGGCTCCCATGAAGTTGGAGCAAAATGGCACTTCAGTAACTTTCAAAAGGGGTAAAAAAACAAGGGTTATAACAATCAACCAAAATTACTTTCATAGGCAGGGGAATAGCTTCAGTTCACTACAAGAGCCAGTTCAATTCAATAGGCCTGGGCCAAAGTCAATGGATCAGTGTCTTGGATAGGATAGCACAGTTCTGGTAGTAAACGGTTAAGTCTTTGCCAATGTTCTTAGAAGTAGTTTGAACAAAAAAGAGTTATATGTCGATGAAGGAGCGAACAAGACTCCAAAGTTGGGAAAGTTTCACAAACTTTCACTGCGGCAAAGAGGATTGTTCTACCGCATTTGCACAGTACATTTTGAATGAAGAAAAGCTGAAGCTGAGGCAGTTGTTCCTGGCAGTTCCTGCAGATCTCGCTGTTCCTGAGCCTCAGTCGTGGGGACAAGATGGAGGACGTTGGAGGTTCCTGCACTGCACTGGGACGGATCCACAGGCTTGGCAGAACATCGGTTTAAGGTGTGAGTGCCTTAAAGTCCACAAACTGATATCCTTCTCACTGGCTATCTGGTTTTCAACAGCACTCTGAAGAAAATTCAACCAGTATGGAGATGATTTCCAGGTGGCTTGCGAGTTGGTGGTTCCCACCAGCTCAAGGGAAGAAGTCGTCCCTGAAGGGGCTTTTCTGTTGAGGGTGTTTCAGGCAATTCGGACCTGCAGCAGGGCTTCACCGGGCATACCAATGGTCCAGGAGTTGCAGTGGTCTTCACCGGGCATACCAATGGTCCAGGAGTTGCAGTCGTCTTCGTTCAGCTCGTCTTTGGTTCTTTCGGTCAAGTGGTTGACTCTACCTTCCAAGTCCCAGAGACCTTCTTTTAAACAGTTTTCTCCCATTCATTCCAGCCTAGCTGTCACTCACCCAGCTGGGTGGCTATCCTTGCTGGACAGTCAGCCAGCCTATCATGAAAGAGTGCATTCAGGTCTCTTAGTAGACTAAGCACAGGGAGTTTCAGGCCCCTCCCTCACATCCTGTCCACCCCAGACACTCAGGCGCAAGAGGGGGGCTTCAGTACAGAAGCCCGCCAAAAGCAAACAAACAAAGGGACCAAACCTGGTTTGCCGCGCACAGACAAACACTAGAAGGACCTTTCCAAAAAGAAATGGTGTAAAAAGTCGATCAGAACCTGTTTTTACAGAGGGGGCTCAGACGCCATCTTGAAAAACACGGTCAGGGAAATCATGGTAATACCACTGCCACAAGCCATTCTGAGAGGAAAGCGTAGCTTTTGAGGGCTACATGAGTTTTCTAGGTATAGGGAACACTAGGTATTCCCTCCAGCACTCTGCTGTAAAGCGGTGTGTGCTAAGTCTAGCAATTTAAAAAGACTAGCAAAGTCAATTTAACTTTACATTCACTGGGAGACAGTAGCCCATCCCAGAGAAGGTATTTAATCCTTGGGAAGTCTAAAAGACATCCCTGTGCCACTGCACTGAGGGTTCTGTGTGACACTCAAGAAAATGATGATGACTATGGAGTTGAACTCCATATCCAAAGAACACAAAAGTAAAACACACATCAAAATACATGAAAGAGTGGGAAACAATGCTCACACTCTTTCCAGGTAAAAATTAAAGTCCTAGAAATCCAGCAAAGTTGCTGGGGGTCTCAAAAGGTAAGGGAAATTAGAACATTTATGAGAATTCTCCCTAACAATATCCAGTACGTCTCAGGGGTCACGTACGTAAAGGAGCTCAAATGGGGAGAAACTGGGAGTGGAGCTTCTGATGGCAAAAAAGGCACAAGGAAACATTGTGTCCCAGTTGCATCCTTCTGATTCCTGTAGTTTATTTAGAAAGTTTGTTAAGGATTTATTAAATGTTCTACTAAGCTGTCTGTCTGAGGGTGATAAACAAAGGTGCGTAGGGTTTTGATCTGTAAGATCTCCTTCACTTCACCATACATTTTGACATAAAGGTTTCTCTAGGAAAGCCCGCTCATGGCAGAAAAGGGATTAGGTGTTTAAGAAGGTGAGGTATTATTTTTAATCGGGAAGGACCTCTGGGTACCGAGTTGCATATTTTAGAATTACTAGAATATACTTATTCCTTAGTTTAGATGATTCTAATGGTCCCACTATGTCCATGCCAATTATAGAGAAGGGTACCTCTATTATAGAGAGAGTTTGTAATGGGGCTGGTGGAGGGGAGTGAGTGTGGAGCTGTATTCTGGCATAAGGGAGGCGCAGCTATGTAGATCTTGACTTCAGCACGAACCCTGGTCCAATAAAACCTGTTTATAATCTGCCCCTGTGTTTTTGCCATTCATACGTTTTCAAGTCAAATGGGTAAGATCTATCTCCAGGACAACCCTCCTATGGCTCCTAGGAATGACAATCTGGGCCCTAGTTATCCCTTCTGGTGTGAGATGTCCCGTATAGAGAAGGCATTGTTTCAGAAAAGAAATGGGCCATCTTTAGACCTTCCTTCTTCTTTGGGAGCTACATTTAAGAAGGCTTCTGATAGAATAGTGTAATTTTGCTGAGCGAAAAAACGAAGTCGGGAATTATCTCGGTCTCTTCACCAGTGGCCGTCGGGGTTTCTGGGGTCACAATAGATGGGGTTTCTTCATTAGCCTCTCCAAAGCCCTTAGTACCTCTTTCTGTGAGCTCTTGTTCTTGAACCTCTATGGCTTTGGGAAAGATGGCCCCTTCTAAGATTCCCTAGGCGATTTTCTTCCCAGTTTTCACATGGTATGTTTGTTGCCCATTGTTCTAAATTAATATCTTTATGTCACCTCTGTGGTCTGGCTCTATTACTCCAGCCATTACGTCCAAGCCGCATCTCCAAGCTAGGCCAGACTTCGATACTAGATGGATGTAGGTGTTCTTGGGTGGTGGCAAGATTAGCCCTGTGGGAATTAACTGGCATTTTCCTACTAGGCTTTTATTGATAGTAAAAGAACCCTCACTATCAATATCTCTAAGAGGGGTTTCCATGCCTCAAACTAATACTAATGGGTCTATCAGAATGTCTGTCTAAATGAAAGTCCACCGTCCTGTGTCACAACCTAATTCTATCCCTTTCACTACAACTAAAGACTAATATAATCCAACAGAATGCCGCTTCTCCAGGAGAATGACTACCTTCTCCTGGTACGCAGGTGGTGTTCCCAAAATGTCCTCCTGTAAACAAATGCAAGGGGGAATGACTCCCTTCCTCTGGCGGGTAGTTCCAGCACTTTGTACAGTCAACTTCCCGGGCAGGAGAATGGCTCCCTTCTCCTGCTACTGGTATGCACTTTCTGATAATATTCATAACAAGGCCAGGGGGAATGCCTCCCTTCCCCTGACATATCTTCAGTGTACTTGAAAGGATCCAGTTTTATCACCAGGAGAATGACTCCCTTCTCCTGGTGTTTGAGAATTATTTTTCAACTTTGGTTCTATCTTGACACTCTTTCATTAGATCAGCAAATATCGTGGTCACAGACCCTCCTCTGGTGGTCAGTGGGCTTATCTCTGCCACTGGTACGAGGAGGATTTCCTTGGATGCTTGGCTCTCTTTTGTTGCGGTCCCAGACCTTTCTCTGGTGGTCAGTGGGCTTATCGCTGCCACTGGTATAAGGGAATATTTGCTTGAATGCTTGGGTCTCTTCTGTTAGGGTCCCAGTACCATCTCTGGTGTTTGGTGGGCTTATCTCCGCCACTGGTACAAGGAAGATTTCCTCGGATGCACTCTTCTCCTTGTTTCAGGTCCTAGGCCCTTGATGGCCCTCTGATAGGCCTTATGCTTGCCCCTGCATGAAGCAAAGACGTCTCTACTCCTCCCATGTCCCAAACCGGTCCGCCCTTGCTTCTCGTCACCTTCTGGGCCTTGCATGCATGGCAACAGTCTCTCCGGGGACTGGGGTCAGGGTCCTTCCTGCTTCCTGCAGCCATCTTCTTTGTTATTGCTTCTGCTGCGGCTGTACGTGTTGTGGCTCCTTGTAGTCTCGTCACCGGTAGAGGACCACACGGTCCACCTCCTCCTGGAGATCCTGCCACTGCCTCACCTGCTTCCCACTGGGCCTGATCCTGTCGATGCAGGACCCGTCACCGACTCCCTCAGCCACTCGCCAGCATCCTCTGCAGAGCCCTCTCTTTGGGTCGAGTGTGGACTTCTAAACTCCCTGGTTCTCTGACCACAAATGAAGACTCTAAGTCCTTCTTCGATTTCCATGTTATGGGTCTTCCTCCGCCCCGGCATAACATCAACACCTGTTATCAATGGCGCCTTGGTATTCCTCATGCCTCCTGTGAGCCACCTTGTCTCAGTACTAGCACAGTCAGTATTCCTCAAGTTTTCTCTGCTCTTCTGCATACTAGTATTTTCTGTCTTGGCTGTACCTCAGGCACCAGAAATACATAGGTTTACTCTCAATACAGTGGTATGAAGTGGGGGAGGGGGTGATAAGGCACGTGGGGGTGTGATGTTGTACAGCAGGTTGTACCCAAGGAGGTTGTCCTTATCCCCAGAGGCAGAGTCCCTCCCCATGAGGTCCTCCTGCATTAAACCATCCCTAGGGGGACTATTGGGTAGTGGCCGCACCTCCCTAGCCTTATGGCAAAGGGCTCCCCCTGGGGAGAAGTGACGATACCTGGCGAATCGTCACAATCTGCATTGCAATATCCCCTGTACCTGGTCCCGATCAGCAGATAGCAGACTTGATGGAAACTGATGCAAGGGCAGAATGAACATAAGGTATCTCGCTTACTGCATCTCAATGTTCCGCTCAACTTTCCAGCGCTATGCTGATGACACCCAACTCATTTTCAGGCTTCCTTCAGCCTCCTCCTCTCCTTCCCTCATCTTCGATTGTCTAATCGCCATTCAAAATTGGTGTGCCGCCAATGATCTATGTCTAAATGCCAACAAGACTGAGATCCTCCTTATTGGTACACCATCTCCATCCTTTCCTCTCACTCTCTGGCCGGCCTCCCTTGGCCCTGCTCCCACCCCCACTTGCGTGGCTAAGAACCTTGGGGTTATCTTTGACTCTACACTTTCCTTCTCCGCACACATCTCGGATGTCTCCAAAAAATCTAACTTTTTACTTCACCTCCTTAGAGGTACTCTACCTTTCCTCTCCTTCCCTCAAAAGCTCACCGTCTCCCAAGCTCTGGTTCTTCCCAGACTGGATTACTGTAACAGCCTCTTCCTAAATCTACCTGCCTCCACTATCCGATCTCTACAACTAATCCAGAACAGGACTGCGAGACTTGTCCTTGGCCTCAAGCCCTGGGATCGTATCTCTCCAGCCTTGAAATCCCTTCATTGGCTCCCAGTGGATGCAAGGATTAAATTTAAAACCCTCTGCAATGTCTACAAGGCTTTCTGGGGCCTAGGTCCAAAATACCTTCAACTATCCCTCCATAAATAACTCCCCTCTCGAGCCCTTTGCTCCTCTACTTCTAACTCCCTCAGGGTTAGTCGTTTTGCAAAAAAACCGAGCTGGGGGTAGATCTATGTCTTCTGCTGGTGCCTCCCTTTGGAACAGCCTCCTGGCCACCTTGAAACTTGAGGAAAAACATCTTTGGTTCCGGAAACTTCTCAATACCTTCCTCTTTGCCTCTGCATTTGCCCCCCTTCTCCCCTGCTGATCTGTTTCTTCTCATGGCATTGTGCACCTGTCCACCCTCTGTTCTTTTGGGCCCAGGTATCTGCTCACCCTGCCACCCTCCTGCACTGCCTCCAGGCCACCATCTGCACTAGGGTTCTGTATCTGTACCCATACAGTCCCCCTCCCACGTTTCTTCTGCACTTATCAGATATACCTTTCTGACTAACTTTCACCTGCCACTTGCTGGCTGCACTTCCATGGTTTAAAGCCCTTATTTATTATTTATTCTATTTAATATTTATTTATGTTTTCTCTCCTCTGCTTTGCATTTTCCACCCCCGCCCCCCTTCCTTGCACTTTACCCTCATTTTCCTTTCCCATGCACTTGCTCTTTCTTAAATGTCACTGGGCCTAGTAAGATCGCTGTTTTTTTTTCTGTTTTTTTCTCTCCCTTGTTCCCCTCCCTTTTTCCCTGAAACACTTGTGTACGAGCGCAATATAAATAAACGATCATTTAATTTCATAAGGTATCCCTTCAGCCTGCATTTGCTACTCCAGGGGCATGTTTTCAAAGTGCACATTTCACATTTTGCAGGTGTGCTGAATTAGCATGTATAGATATATTTGCACGTGCCGATTTCCTTTTATGCATCAGCACTCCTTAAATATGTGTGTTTCTCACACACTGGCTGCCCTGATGCAGCCTCTGGACTCTTCCACAACCTCTTTGACACTCTTTCCCTCTCTATTCATCCCTCCGATCTGACACACTCAGCTGGACACATCTTGGATACTCTCATCTCTGCTGAGATCTCTAGCTCCAACCCTATCACTACTCCTTTCTCCTGGTCTCATAATACTCTCCTGTTCTCTCACCTGGACCTCCTGGGTACCCTGGCTCAGCCCCCACCTACACTGCCAGTCTCCTTCTCTGTCATTCGACCTATGAAGCGAGTGTCAGTTGCTGCTTTTTTTCCCACCTTCATTCCCCCCTAACTCCTTCCTCTGACTCTCACTCTGGCACAGCCCTTACTAACCTTTAACTCTCCATCTCCAACACTCTCGACATCCTTTCCCCTATTATGAGGATCCACATAAAGCCTGCATCCAAGTTCAACTCCTGGTTTAACTTTGACCTGCCCTCTCTGAAACGCAAGCACAGAGCTGCTGAGCGGAAGTGGGAGGCTTTGAGTACATCCTCTGACAGACTGGCCTGCCAACTGCTCCAAGGCAATTCAGACTCTCCTTCTGCTCAAAGAAGAGGGCCTATATCCAAGCCAGCATCTCTAGGGCCACTAATAACACAGCTGAATTTTTCAAAATCTGCAAGGAACTTGCCAATCCTACTGCAGTCTACATTTCTCCTTGCCTTCCCTGGCCCTCTGCAATGCATTGGCCTCTCATTTCACCGCGAAAACTCAGGACATCCTGTCCTCACTCTACTCTACACCACTCCCTTCTGCCTCATATGCTCTCAGGCATCCCTTGGCACCCCTTCCGTCTTACTCTCCTCTTTCTCTCCCATATCACCAGATGAGGTTCCTAGACAAGTCCAATCTATGAAAGTCTCATCCAAACAGGTGCTCTGCTGCTCCTCTAGAACTATCAAGGACCACATTGTCTCCCTTGCTCCAGCCTCGGCTGATTTCTGCAATCACTCCTTTGCCACTGGATCCTTTCCCGCACTCCTCAAGCACTCCCTTGTGCACCATCTCCTCAAAAAGCCTTCTGCCGACCCTTCCTGTCCGGCTAGCTACCACCCTATCTCCATTACCCCCTGCCTGGGCAAATTCTTGGAGAAGCCGGCTATTCTCCCAGCTTATCCACCACATTGAATCTGTTGGTCGTCTCCACGACCACCAGTCTGGCTTCCGAGCTGCCAGAGGCACAGACACTG
The DNA here is from genome assembly GCF_040938575.1 of Ambystoma mexicanum. NCBI lineage: Eukaryota > Metazoa > Chordata > Amphibia > Caudata > Ambystomatidae > Ambystoma > Ambystoma mexicanum. Next base: position 545,458,658 of record NC_090927.1, read on the forward strand.
CACTCCTGAGCACCTGTGAAGACTTGCTCTCTAATCTCAATTCCAACTATCTTTCCGTTCTCATCCTTCTTGACTTTTCTTCTGCCTTTGATATGGTCAATCATGCCACCCTTATAAATCGTCTCTGTGTTACCCTTGGCATCACAGACCTGGCTCTGGGCTGGTTGACCTCCTTCCTCTCTGACCTTCCTTCCCACATTCAACTGGGCCCTTTTCTCTCCTCCATTTCACTCTCCACCTGCAGTGTCCCTCAGGGCTCTATCCTCTCGCCTTGGCTTTTTAACCTCTACCTGGCCCATCTAGCCCATTTGATCTCCACCTTCTCCCCTAACTTCCAATGTAATGCGAACGACAAGCAGCTCTCCTTCAAGCTTCCACCTCTGCCTCCTCTTCCTCCCTCATTCCTGACTGCCTGTCTGCTATTCTGTGACGGTGCACTAATAATGATCTCTGCCTTAATGCCATTAAGACAGAGATCCTTGTCACCGGGAGCCCTGCTCCCTCTTTCCCTCCCACACTTTTTCCACCCTCCATGGGCCCCCTCCCCTCACTCTCCTGTGAGGCAACATGCATTGGTGTCATCTTCAACACCTCCCAGCTCACCCTCTCTACCCCTCAGGCCAAGCCAACTTCAGCACTGCCACCTACCGTCTTGGTTATCCGACCCATGAAGCGTGTGTCAGTTGAAGCTTTTGCCACCACTTTCTCACCCCCACTTCCCTCTTGGCTGACTCACACCCTGGCACCGGCCTTTCATGCTCCACTCTGCTATTTCTGATACTCTCAATGTTCTTGCCCCTGTCATGAGGATCCGCTTGAAGCCCAAAGCCAAGTGCAACTCTTGGTACAACTCTGACCTCATCACCCATAAATGCAAGTGCAGGGTGGCTGAGAGGAAATGGTGTGCTTCCGGTACATCCTCTGACAAACTGGCCTGCTGCCTGCTCCAAAGTCAATACCGGCTCTCTGTCCACACCAAGAAGAGAGCCAACATCCAAGCCTACATCTCCTCTGCATCCAACAACTCAGCCGAACTCTTTCAAATCTGCAAGGAGCTGGCCAATCCTGCTCCAGTCTCTACCTTTCCTGTCCCCTCCCAGGCCCTCTGCACGGTCCTGGCTTCTCATTTCATCTCTAAAACTCAGGACATCCTGTCCTCTCTCTCTTCCTCTCCTCCTCCCTCTATTTCCTGCTCTTCCACTGGCCCGTCTTCAGCCAACTCTTCTCCCTCCTTCTCTGCCTTTCCCCTGTTCTCCCCAGACGAGGTTGCCAGACAAGTCTGATATATGAAAGTCTCGTCAAAACAGGGTCACCCATGTTCCTCCAAAACCTTCAAGGACCACATTGACACCCTGGCTCCTTCTCTGGCTGACTCTTCAACCACTCCTTCACCACTGGAATCTTCCCTTCCCCCCTGCAGCACTCCCTTGTGCACCTGCTTCTTAAGAAACACTCTGCCGACCCTTCCTGCCTGGCTAACTATCTCCCAATCTCCATCACTCCTTACCTGGGCAAACTTCTGGAAAAACTGCCCATCTCCCAGCTTAATCTTCACACTGAATCTCTTGGCTGTCTCCAAGACCATCAGTCTGGCTTCAGAGCTGCCAGAAGCATGGAAACTGCTCTGCTGAACATCCGTGAAGACCTGCTCTCCAACACTGATTCCAAAACCCCCTGTGTCCTCATCTTACTTGATCTCTCTTCTGCCTTCAACGTGTCTAACCATGCCATCCTGCTCAATCGTCTTCGTGATAACCTGGGCATCACCGATCAGGCCTTGGCTTGGCTGACTTCTTTCCTCTCCAATCAACCCTCTCAGGTCCAACTTGGGTCCTTCCTCTCCTCTATCTCTACCTGTGGTGTTCCCCAGCGGTCTAACCTCTTTCCCTGTCTGTTCAACCAATACCTGGCACTTCTTGTCCACCACATTGCCACTCTCTGCCCCAACTTTCAGTGCTATGTGGATGACACTCAACTCATTTTCAGGCTCCCTTCTGCCAACTCTTCTCCTTCTCTCATCTCTGACTGTCTGTCTGCTATCCAGGAGTGGTGTGCCGCCAATTATCTCTGTCTTAATTTAAGTAAGACCGAGATTCTCCTAATTAGCATACCTGCTCCCTCCTTTCCTGTCACTCTCTGCCCGGCCTCTCTTGGCCCTCTTCCTGCTCCCACCTGTGAGGCTAAAAACCTTGGGGTCATCTTTGACTCCACACTCTCCTTCTCTCCTCACATCTCTGATGTCTCCAAGAAGTCACATTACCAGATGCACGTCCCCAGAGGTATTATTCCCTTCCTCTCCTTCCCCTAGAAGCTCACTGTCTCCAGAGCTCTGGTTCTCTCTAGGCTGGACTACTGCAACAGCCTCTTTCTAAATCTGCCTGCCTCTACTCGCCGCACTCTGCAACTCATCCAAAACAGGTCTGTGAGTCTTGTCCTTGGCCTCAAGTTCAGGAATTGTATCTCTCCAGGACTGAAATCTCTGACTGGCTCTCAGTGGCGGTGAGGATTAAGATCAAAACCCTCTGCATTGTCCACAAGGCTTTCTGGGGCCTGGGGCCTCAATACCTTCAACTATCTCTTCCTAAATATCTTCCTTCTCGAGCTCTTCGCTCATCCGCCTCCAACTCCCTCAGGATCAGTGGCTTCTCCAAGCAACGAGTCGGTGGTAGATGCCTTTATTCTGCTGGGGCCTCCCTCTAGAACAGCCTCCCTGCCTCTCTGAAACTTGAGGAGAACCATCTCCAGTTCCAGAAGCACCTCAAGATCTTCCTCTTTGAGTCTGCTTTCTCCCCTCCTCTCCCCTGCTGATCTCCTGGCTGAAACTGAATTTGCACTGGTTACCTGGCTACTCTCTGACGTCGGGCCCAGGTCGCCTCCCCGCCAGCTGCACACCTGCACTGCCCACCTGGCAGCCCTTGCACTCAGGAACTGTTCTGTATCCATACAGCCACTACCAGCACTTGACACCTTGTTGTCTGCCCTTACCCTTGTGCTTGCCACCAGCTGGCCGCACTTTTATTCAAGATCTTTATTTATTTTACTGTTATGCTATGTGCTACACTTTTCCCCTTCCTCCCTCCCCTGCACTTGCGTGATCTCAATGTCACCTGGCCTAGTAAGATCGTTGTCTCCGTCTTCCCTCCGTTTCCACTCCCTTGCCTCATTGCACCTTGAAACACTTGTGTATAGGCGCATTATAAATGCCATATCATATTATATCTCTCTCTTTCTCTCCTCACATCATAGACCTTGCCAGGAAGGCCCACTTTCAGCTGCACATCCTCAAAGGTATTCTCCCTTTCCTCATCTTCCCCCCGAAACTCAATGTCTGCAGAGCTCTGGTCCTCTCCAGGCTGGACTACTGCAACAGCTTCTTCCTCAATCTGCCTAAATCCTCCCTTTGCCCTCTTCCAACTAATCCAGAATAGGATGGCAAGACTTATCCTTGGCCTCAAGCCCAGGGACCACATCTCTCCAGCCCTAAAATCTCTCCACTGGCTCTGGTTTGCTGCGAGGATCAAGTTCAAGGCCCTCTGTATCATCCACAAGGCTTTCTGGGGCTTGGGACCCTACTACATCCAACTCTCTCTCCCTAAATATCTTCCTGCTACAGCTCTTCGGTCTTCCAGATCCAACTCTCTGCAGATTAGATGCTTTTCCAAGCAGAGAATGGTGGGGGAGGGGGGTAGATCTCTCACCTCTGCAAGTGCCTCCCTCTGGAATGGCATGCCTGCCCCTCTCAGGCTTGAGCCGGATCTCCAAAGGTTCCAGATGTTTCTCAAGACCTTCCTTTTGTCTTCCTCCTTCCCATTTCACCTCTCCTGCTAATGTCCACGTCTGCCTTTTGACTCGCTGACTGGTTCCTTCAGATTCGTACAGGGCACCAGGCCCTCCTCGTCCAGTCTACCCCTGCACTTGATCTCCCCTGACACCCCCATCAACCTGCACTTGCCCTTGCGGGCCCCCTCCCCTTGAACTGGCCAGGCTGGACCTTCACTCCCTGAGAACTTCCAGGCCCTACTTCACACTTAGCTCATGGACCTTTCTTCCCCTGCACTGTCTGCATTCCCCTGGCTCTGTCCACCTGGCTGCCCCTGGCACTCGCTTTCTCACTGGCCCTTCCGCCCTGACCGGCACTCCCCCACACCCCAATCCACTGCACTTCTTGTTACTGAACTAGCACGATCCAAATGTCACAAGGTCTAGTAGGACCATTTTTGTTTTTGTCATCCCTATTCCCCCCCTCTTGTCTTGTTGCGCCTTGAAACACATTGTGTTTAGGCGCATTATAAATACCCAATACATTTAAAAAAAAAATAACTTGGAGAAGTGCACAAAGCCTTTGTGAATTGGCCCTCATATGTTGCTATCTGCTGTAGTTGGGCAAGCTAACTGATGTGCAGATGTTTGAGTGGATGGTGAGGATTTTCACTCCCTTCCTATAATAAAAAAGAACAAGATACCAAGAAATGCTTGCTCCCACATAACTCAATGCACATCTATCATATGTACACCATTAGCACACCTGGAATATACACTTATTGTACTTGATGCTGTCCATTTATGTTGGACCACTAGTTGATCCATGATAGAGAAAACCCGTGTAGGGTGGATGTGGATATCTGCTTCTTTTCTACAAGTCTTATTTTTATAGTTCTGAGGTTCAGTAAAATAGATACTCACATGGTTAGAAATGGTCACATGGACAACTAGCTGCCAAGGGCCTCATTTTGGACTGACTGGAAAATGTATTTATTTATTTATTGTGCCTTTGTAAGGCTCTTATACGTCAAGTAAATTGCGTTTAAAGCACCCACAGGGCAACAGGGAGGGAACATGGGAATAGAAATCAAATATAACAATGAAATATACAGGCGGTCCTATTAGGTCTTGTGAACATTCAGAACATGCAAGTGCAGAGAGAGAGAAGGGATGAGCCAGGGGAGGGGTAAGTGCTAGGTGTACCAAGAGGGAGGTGCTAGGGAGCAAGCAGCTGTAAGTGCCTAGGTGAGTGGTCAGCTGCCAATAGATAAGTAAGTGCAGGCATGTGGTGGTGTAGACCAGTGGGTGCCGGGACAAGTGCTGGGGGTAGGTGATTGGGTGTGGGAGGCCTGGGCCCAAGAGGACAAATAAGAGCCCAGGTCACCAATCTCAACAACGGTGGAGTTTAGCAAAGTAGGGAGCAAGGGAAGAAGGAGGTGAAAAGGAAAGTCTTGAGGAGCTTCTGGAATTTGAGGAGATCCATCTCAAGAGGAAGGGGGAGGCTGTTCCATAGGAGGGAGCCTGCTGAGGAAAGAGATTGGCCAACAGCCCGCTGTTTAGTGAAGCGCTTGACACAGAAAGAGTTGGTGCCGGAGGAATGTAAAGATCTGGGTGGTAGAGTATTTAGTGAGAGCAAGTTTTAGATAGCATGGTCCCTGGCCCCAGACAGCCTTATGGATGATGCAGAGGGATTTTAATTGATCCTTGCAGCAACTGGGAGCCAGTGGAGTGCTTTTAGGTCTGAGAGATACGGTCCCTGGGCTTGAGGCCAAGGATAAGTCTCCCAGCCCTATTCTGGATTAGCTGGAGGGGTCGTAAAGAAGAAGAGGGTAGATTAAGGAAAAAGCTTTTGCAGTAGTCTAGCCTAGAGAGAACCAGAGCTCTAGAGTCTTTGGGCTTCTGGGGAAAAGTGAGGAAAGGAAGAATTCCTTTGAGGAGGTGGAGTTGAAAATGGGCCTTCTTGGCAAGGTCCTGAATGTGAGGGAGGAAGGAAAGAAAGGAGTCTAAGATGACTCCAAGGTTTCTGGCTTTAGATGGAGGACAAGGGTGAGAGCCCATAGAAGATGGCAAGAGTGAGAGGAAGAAAGAGAGAGCAATAGGAAAGATCTCCGTTTTGCTGGCATTGAGGCACAGATCACTGGAAGCACACCAGGACTGGATGGCAGATAGGCAGTCAGGAATGATGGAGGAAGTAAGGAGAGGATCAGAGGGAAGTTTGAAGAAGAGTTGTGGGTCATCTGCATAACACTAGAAGTTAGGGGAGAAGGTGGAAATTAGGTGTGCAAGCAGAGCAAAATACGTGTTAAAGAGCCAAGGAGAAAGGTTGGAGCCTGGGGGAAACCGCAGGTGGAGATAATTTATCATTGATAAAGTAGGACAGCCAGTCCAGCGCTTGCTCCAATATACCTAGGGTATCGTGAAGCTGTTTTATGAGGATGGAGTGGTTGACAGTATCAAATGTAGAGGAGAGATCAAGTAGAATGAGAACAGCTGGAGAGTTGGAATCAAGAGATGCAAGCAGTTCCTCACAGGTGTTCAGAAGAGCAGTTTCCATGCCTCTGGATGCTCGGAATCCAGATTGATGGTCATGAAGGCAGCCAACAAGTTCAGTGTGCTGGGTCAGTGGGGGGAAGACCAGTTTCTCTAAAGGTTTCCCAAGGAAGGTGGTGATAGATATGGGCGGTAGTTGGCTGGTCAAGGCGGGTCTGCAGAAGGTTTTTTTCAGGACGGGGCGCATAAGAGAGTGCTTGAGGGAGGAGGGGAAAGATCCAGGGGGAAACCTGCTTGGAGGAGACCTTCATCGAGCGGACAACTCTGGTGATCTCATGTGTGATAGGAGAGAAGGTTGAGTGAAATGCAAAGGGAGGATGGGAGGCCGTAGGAGGCAGGGGGAGGGGGGGAGTGGAGGAGGAGAGGGACACAAGGGTGCTCAGGAGGTTCTGAGTATTTGCAGTGAAGTGTGCGGCCTATGCGTTGCAGAGGGCCTGGGAGGGAAGAGGTGAGGAGGAGAGTGTGGTAGGGTTTAGCCGTGTTGTTGGATTCCCCATAGACATGAGCATGGATGTGGGCCATTTTCTTGGTGCTGATGGAAATTCAGTATTGCCTTTGGAGCAGGCGACAGGCCAGTTTGTCAGAGGGTGAGCCTGAGGTTTACCACTTCCGTTCTGCAGCTTGGAGTCGTACCCGGCATTACACTTGGAGGCATGTTTCAGGCGGATACTCATGTCTGAGGCAAGAATGTCAAGAGTATTAGTAATGGCAAGATGGAGGTTGCTGAGAGCAGAGTCAGTCTGTAGTGGGGAGAGATGGGAGGATGAAGGTAGATGCAAAGGCAGCTGAAGACACTCGTTTCATCAGACGGATGTTGGTGAATGAGGTTGGCAGGGCTGGGGAAGGTGCAGTCAGGGGGCCGAGAGGACCCAGGTGGGAGCAGAGGAGAGAGTGGTATGACCAGGAGAGAGGGGTGATCAGTGGGGAGGAGAGTGAAAGATCAGTGTGGATGAAAGCATCAAGAGTGTTTGTTTGTTTGTTTAGAATTTATTGTGCGCACCGGACCCTGGGGTATAAGGGCGCAGAAAGTAAGAATATGTACAGCTTAGAGCATAAGTTACAGGTTACAGTTACAAGTTACAGACATTACCAGTTACAGACATTACCAGTTACAGGTGCAAGTTTACAATACAAGTTTACAATCGTATGGTGCAGATACTGTGTAGCAAACAGGCGTGAGCATTATCATGGGTTCAATTAGCAGTTGCTGTCGTTAGCCAGTTGATTACAATTTGCCTGAATTTGGAAAAGGAGTGTTCTAGCCTCGCAGTAGTGGGTAATTCGTTCCACAATTGAGCAGCTTTGACTGGGAAGCTAGCTCCGCCTATGGTGGTCAGTTTAAAGCGTGGTACTTGTAAGCGATTGGTGTAAGCAAGTCTGGTTTGTCTTGTGGGGTGTGTTCTGGTGAATCTGTCCTTAAGATATTGGGGGGCTTTGTTGTGTAGGGATTTGTATGTGAGAGATGCAGTTTTGAGTCTGATTTTCTCATGGGTGGAGAGCCATTTGTGTTTCCTTCTTATTACTGTAATGTGTTCTCTCCTGGGGATGTTCAATGCCGCTCGGAGGGCCTTGTTTTGCTGTATCTGGATTTTGTTTATGATAGATTTAGTGGCTCCTATGTACAGTGCGTTACAATAATCTAGTTTAGAGATGATAAGGGCTCTGGCTAATGTTAGACAACTGTGCTGGGAAAGGAATTGTTTTCCTGCTCTAATGAGCTTACATGTGTAGGCTGTCGAGGAAGCTAGGGAGTTTACCTGTTTGGAGAATGATAGGGTAGAATCAAGGTAGATGCCTAATGTTTTAACTTCTTTGGCAACTTGTATGCAGTTCCCATCTATGATGAAGGAAGAGTAGTTTGAGCTTAGTTTTTTGATGAGGGGTGCGGTGCCTAGGATAAGAAGCTCAGTTTTATCATCGTTCAGGCATAGGCCATGGGTTGCCATCCATGCCTGAACGATGCTGTATATTTTGTTCACCATTGCTAGATCTTTTTCGTAAACCCCTGTGAGTGGGAGGAGGATCTGGGTATCGTCAGCGTAGTTGGTATACCTGATACCCAGATGGTCCAGATCATCAAACAGGGGCTTAGTGAATATGTTATATAGCGTTGGTGAAACGCATGATCCCTGTGGCACACCGCAGGTAATAGGGATGGGGTCTGCAGCTGCTATAGGTGAGAAAACCCTCATGGTGCGGTCACTGAGGAAGGATTGTATCCATGCTATAGCCTCAGTGGAGAAGTGTGCTGCTGAATCTAGGTGGTTACATAGGACTTTATGGTCCACTAAATCAAAAGCGGCCGATAGGTCTAGTAGCAGGAGGAGTGCTGGTTTTCCAGAATCTCTTACTTTGTCAATTTGGGCTTTCAGGTCAATCAATGCAGTTTCTGTACCGTGAAGAGGGCGGAAGCCAGATTGTCGGGAGCCTAGTAGTTGGTTTTGTTCCAGGAAGCTCTGGATTTGTATATATGCCACCTTGTCCAGTATCTTCAGAAGGAACGGTACCGTAGTAATAGGTCTATAGTTAGTGGGTATAGTGGGGTCTAGAGTAGCCTTTTTTAAGAGTGGGAGCACCCAGGACTCTTTTAAGTTACTGGGGATAATGCCTGTGGTAAAGGAGGCATTAATTAACTTGGTGATAAATGGTGCTAGATCTCGTGCGGCATCTTTGATGAGTTGTGCTGGACATAAGTCTCCTTTGCAGTTGGACGGTTTTAGACCGAGTATTACTTTCTCTACTTCTAGTATGGAGACTTTGGAGAAGTGGAATTGCGTAGTGGGTTTGGAGTTAGGAAGTGTCTTGATAGGCGGTAATATATTGGGTGCTAGGGTCTCACGTTTTAGTTCTATTTTCTTTTGGAGGTTTCGGACTTTGTTAGAGAGGGCTTGCTGGATTTCGGAGCACCACTTTTTATCTTTAAGACAGTTGTCTTGAGGTGTTATTGGGTTTTCCAGTTCTCTGAGTATGGTGAACAGTTCTTTAGTACTTGATTTGGCTTGTGTGATTCTGTTATTGTAGGTCTCTTGTTTAGCTAAGATGATTTCTTTTTTGTAATGAGAAGAGATTTTAGCTAATTTCAGTTTATTTTCTGGGCTGGGGTTAATTTTCCATGTATTTTCCCATTTCCTTTTTTCTAATCTCAGATTTTTTAAGAGAGGGGTGAACCAGTTGTTCAGGTGGTTCTTTGGCTTGCTGTTTCTGAGCTTGAGTGGTGCGATGTTGTCAAGAGTTTTGTTCATGATATTGTTAAATTCTTCCACTAGGCTGTTAGGGTTAAGGTTGTCAGGTAGAGCGTCCAAAGTGGGCATGATGCCGGGGAGTAGTTTGTCTAGTGTCATGTTTTTTTTTGTTTCTGGTAAGTGCAGGAGGAGCACACGGTTGTTGCAGTTTGGGGGTGGCAGTGTCCAAGGAGAATGAGATTAGATGGTGATCTGACCAGATTTGGGGTGAGATGGTGAGAGTGGCTATAATGCAGTTGTGGTCAGCAATCCAATCAAGGGTTCTCCCTTTGATATGGGTGGGCTCAAGCACTCTTTGTGTGTAACCCAGTTCTGTTAGGGTGTTGGAGGCTGCTGTGGCTTGTAAGTCGTTGATATCATTAAAGCCAATATTGAGGTCGCCTAGTAATATTGATTGAGTAGTATCTTTAAGGTTTTCTGATAGGATGGTAGTTAAGTCTTCTATGAAATTCTTGATTGGACCTGGAGGTCTGTATATCAAGTGAAGGTTAAGGGTTTGTGAGTTAGCTGTAGGTGTCTTGGTGGACATTATCTCACAAGATTCAATGGTTGGTGAGGGGGTGAGTCTCATCTGGAGTTTAGTTTTGACGATGATGGCTAGTCCTCCACCTCGAGCTCCGCACCTATCCGATCTGAGGATAGTATAATTATTGGGCACGGCTAGGGATAGTGCTGGGCCTGATGCCTCATGCAGCCAAGTTTCTGTAATGGCTAGGAAATCGTAGTCTTCTGTCAGGATAACTTCAGATATTTCTATGGCGTGGGCGACTAAGGATCTAGCGTTTATTAAGGCTCCTTTGAGTTTAGGTGTGCGGTTAAGATGTGTAGTAGTATTTTTTGCAGCATTGGGAGTGGCAAATGTTTCTTTGTTAGTTTGGTAGTTATTGTGCTTAACGTGGTTATGGGTGAATGGTTTGCGAGTAGGTTCTCGAGTGGTGTTAGTTTCGTATTTGATGAGCGGATCAAAGATTCTGGGTAGTCTTGCTCGTAATCTTAGGTTTCTGTCAGCTATGTTATATTGTGTAGTGGATTGTTGTATTGTAGTTGCTATAAGAGGCGACATAGTGAGATGTTCCCATGGGGCGAGTGAGGCAAGTGAGGAGGCCAGGTATACTAGATAGGATAGTATAAGGAGCATTGTGTAATGTGTAAGCGTCCTGTATCTGGATAGGTGGCTAGAGTTTTAGTTATGGTATAGTGCAGGCAGAGTAACTGCTAAGTCTGCTATGTTGTTATCTAGAGAATGAGGTCAGGCACATAGTGTTAAGTTGCAGTAATCATAGGGCTCGTACAGATGGCAGTGTGGTGAATATATGGCCATGGGCAACACAATTGCTATAGTCTATGAGCGACCAAAGGGCACAACACAATTACTGTGGTCAATGAGCGACCAAAGGGCACAACACAATTACTGTGGTCAATGAGCGACCAAAGGGCACAACACAATTACTGTGGTCAATAAGCGACCAAAGGGCACAACACAATTACTGTGGTCAATGAGCGACCAAAGGGCACAGCACAGTTACTGTGGTCAATGAGCGACCAAAAGGGCATAATACAATTACTGTGGTCAATGAGCGACCAAAGGGCACAACACAATTACTGTGGTCAATGAGCGACCAAAGGGCACAACACAATTACTGTGGTCAATGAGCGACCAAAGGGCACAACACAATTACTGTGGTCAATGAGCGACCAAAGGGCACAGCACAGTTACTGTGGTCAATGAGCGACCAAAAGGGCATAATACAATTACTGTGGTCAATGAGCGACCAAAGGGCACAACACAATTACTGTGGTCAATGAGCGACCAAAGGGCACAACACAATTACTGTGGTCAATGAGCGACCAAAGGGCATAATACAATTACTGTGGTCAATGAGCGACCAAAGGGCACAACATGATTGCAGCGACACTAGTAGGCGTGGCGCGATATGTTGCATGAGAATAGTAGCAATAGCCTGATGCACATGATTAACAAATAGTTAGCAAGAGTAAATTCACCAAGTTTGTGTGTATATACTAGCAGTAATCAGTAGACATTCACATGTGGATCGTAGGGTAGACTAAGCAACTAAGGGTGTCATGCTTTACTCACAATGGGTTGAGTCCAGACAGTGCAAGTAGAGAGTACTGCTTCCTCCTCGGCATAGCGGAGGCTGTCCCACGGTTAGAATAGTCTCTTTCTATAGGGTCCGTCAGGAGACCTTCTATCTCCTTCAAGGAACCGTCTAGGCTCTGTACTGGATTCTCCAATGCAGCAGAAACTTTTGGAGGGAATGTAGATTGGGTGTTGCGCTCACATGCGCTAAACAGGGGCAAAACAGGGCCTTGTACTGGCCTTCGAGTGGCCGCCGGCTATTCCGCCTGCCGGCGGAAGTGCGAGTTTAAAACAACTCGTTGCTAGGCGACCGGGGGAAGCCGAGCCTCGCTTTCATGCCGTGTCCAGCCAAGTGGGTAGGACCAGAAGGGAGAATGGAGAGGGAGAGCAAGGTGCAAAGGTCACGGAAGAGAGTGGATGCTGTGATTGAGGAGGCAAGGTGGATGTTGAAATCTCCAACAAGAAGGATTCTAGAGGTGGTTGTGAGGAGAGAGGAGGTGAAATCGGCCCATTCAATGAGGAACAGGTTGGTAGAGCCAGATGGCCTCTAGTTAGTGGCAATGGTCATAGAGGAGGTGGGAGAGATGACAAGCTTGCAGACCAGGCTCTCGAAGGAAGAGTAAGGCTGGGTGGGTATGAGGGAAGAGGGGAGCCACTCAGGAAGATCAGAGCAACCCCAATGCAAGCACAGTTAGGGTGAGGTTTGGAGATGATCTTATAGCCATCTGGTACAGAATTGGTAAAACATGCTGAGAAGGAATTTCCAGTTTGTAACAGGATTTTAGACAGGATTCCACACACAGAGCAGGCAATCTGCTTGGTGTATTTCCCTGCATCATGCAGGGAATAAGACAGCATCTCCAATCAAACCACTTTTCAGATTCTGCCCGCTCTTTTGTGGTTGAAAAAAGCAGGTGTATTCTGTAGTAATCCTGTGTAACGGCAATCCCTATGACTGATCACCACTGTGCGCGTATGCATCCACGCCATTGATCCGGTCCTATTATTCACATGGCTTGGTTGCTGGCACAGAGACCCGAAAACTGCCAGATACCCATGCTATCATCTGTCACATGCTATCACCCATCCCATGTCATATCATAATGTCGAAAATCATGTGGCGCGTACCCCGTGGATGATTCTCCGCCCACCTCAAAATAGGCTCAAATTCAGGTTGCTTGATCCCATCAACATTCACCTACAACACAGTTGGGTTCATTTATTGAATGTAGTACATCTTGGATCTAAAAAATATACCTTTTGTGTCTATATTTGTTTTCTGAAAGATGCTCATTTTGGCACCAAAGTGATTGTAGAGATCACATGTATATCATTAAAACTGTATTAAACAACAGTCAGGAGTTTTTGTCAATGTGCATTTTCCTGTATCTACACTCAGCACAGATTCACACCCACCTTTATCAGTGTCTGTGCTCTTAAGGATGGAAGGTTCACAATGGTAACAGATGGGCAAGTGGGCTAAGTGAGAATTAACAGAGTACATTTCACAATGTTGTTCTATGATGATTGTTAAACTAATTTTTCTTTCACTTTCTGCATAATTTTATAGGATGACAAGAAGGTCCCCCCTCCGATACCAAAGAAGCCTCCACGAGGAAAGTTCCCCATCACAAGAGAAAAGTCCCTGGACTTACCCGATCGACAGCGCCAGGAAGCGAGGAGACGGCTAATGGCCGTCAAGCGAGCTGCCTCATTCCGACAGAATTCAGCCTCGGACCGGGCAGACAGCATTGAAATCTACATCCCAGAAGCCCAGACCAGGCTCTGAAGGCAGATGACTGAAATACTCCCCTTTTTGAAAAAATAAATAACATGTCTATACATTTTATCATTCAACTGCTAATTTTTGTCATACTCCCTCCACTGAATATGTCCTTGCTATTGTGTTCTTCGTGCCAAAAGTGCAGCGGAAGGCTTTCGATTTCCTCAGAGCTTGCTGAGGCCACTGCAAAGACGACTATTTTTTTTTATTTTTATTTTGTGTCGGACCTTCCAATAAGCAACAATGGATAGGGCTTCACGAGACCTGACGTATCCAGTACTTTTTCAGAGGACAATGGAAAACACCTCCTGAGACGGAGCGCAGCTTAATTTTTTTGGGTTATTTATATTTTTATAAATCGTGTGACAATTAGGAATAGAAACACAACAAACTACATGGGTGCATCTGACCATCCACATGAGGCATTAACTATTCCAGAGAAGGTGCTAAACATTTGAAGTGCGGGAGAAGAAGAGTGCATCGATATTTATGACCTCTGAGTTTTTCTTTTCTTGGGAGCCAGCTAAAGGACTCACCCTTTGTATTCTGCCAAGCTCCTAGGTTGCTGGTACTGCAAGCCAAACTGGGCCTCTGTAGGACATCAAGTCTGTAGCGCTGAGTAGGGGTTTCTAAAGCCGCCACTCCTAGCCCATTGTTTGGGTCTTCAGACAAACAGCATACAGGGATAATTCTATCAGGAATATTTAGCGGAAATGTTTGCTGGCTACAATTTCACAACATTTTAAAATATATAAATATCTATATATATATATATATACATATATATAAATATGTAATTTTAATGCAAGGGAACTTGAGGGAAAGGGAAATGAATGCCTTAAACATTTTGGTTTTCTGTAGCAAGATGTGTGAAGTGAAAAGTTTGGCTTAATCCTTTGGGACATTCATTTCGTTTTTGAATTTTGTTTGCACATTATGTATTATTTTTACTCATTTTTTAACCTTTTATACAAATGTCTTTTCTTTTAAGCTGTGTGTACATTTGAACTTCAGACATATCTTTATAAATTGAGTTGCCAGGGTATCCTTGAAGAAATGTGAATGTTTGCTTGTTTAAAATGCCAGTTGTGATATTGTACTAGCCAGTTAAGAATTATGAATGTAAGTGGTAAGTAAATCTCAGTTTAAATGGTTATTTTAAGGTACAGTGAAGGTGCAATGTGGTTTACATTTGTATTTTATTTCAGAAATCCTTTTCCTATGCAGTGTCGGCAATGCAAGAACAGCACTCTCGCTTTTTTTAGAGTTTAAGAGAAGGATTCAATGCATAGCAAGAGACTTCCAGCCTTTGCATTAGGAATTCTGTGTAGATTCAATCCCATGATTAACAATAGGGAACAAACAAAAGCCACTCCAGCCCAAAGACTTTGAGCGTTTCCTTTTGTCAGTGAGAGAGGTTGGCATACTAAGAGACATTTTTGATGACTGCCTTCCATCCATTAATTTTCCCTGGTAATAAAACAGGGTTCGTCTAAAAACAACTAAACAACTAAACCGTTCTGATTATCCATCAACTAACTTTGATCCTTTAAAATCTAGTGATCGCCTGTCCAGCCAGAAGGCACATCCTGTCCCAATTTGTAGCATTGAAAGCAGTAATGCCCTTTGGGGACAAGCCCCCTATGAATCGAACATTGTGTTTGCAAGTCTGATTAGTTTAGCAACATGTCAGTCCTTCCAAGAGAAATGTTGCAGAAATTAATGAAGTGGCTTGCACATCAATATATGATAGATAATAGTATAGAAACAAAATCAAAAATTGTCTTAGATTGTCCGGTTTTGATCATAAATCAGTCCAAGCTGAACTCTGTCACATGGAATGAGACAGAATGAGGCAACTGTGCAATCTTGTTCACTGTGGGCTTCATTAAACCCCCCATTATGGTACCACTAATATAAAACGGCCCCTGCGGCCTGGCATGCTGAAACGGCTTCTTTCGTTTAGCTCATATACTCTTGGAAAAATCCTGCCCCATAACTCACACACCCAAATGGCTATGATCTCTCAGTGGTTCTGCAGTGCATACAGAACTGGGTGCATTACAGAAATGACTCTATGCACCCAGGAGTGTTCATCTATTTGAAGGCTAATTTCAGTGAGCCACTTGCAAACAGCTACTTTATTGTACTCCAGCACTTTTTCTTTACCTTGATGAGCACTTTAAATATGTACTCAGAATACCCTAACTCTTGTATAAACTAGGTTATACAATTTACAGACAGTTTCCTTACACCCCACACCCTGGACCCATTATCTTCAATAAAGCATGAGTTATGTTTTGGACCACAGCGGATATAAGCATGTTTTTAAACTTAAAAAGTGAAATGTTCAAGTTGAGTGGTTAATAGATTTCATGTGAGATGCAAGTCTTTAAATGAAGCTGTCTATCTGGTAGATATGCAGCTAAACATATATATTGCCAACCAGCCTTAAACTATATTTGGACGCAAAAACAAGTAAATACAGATGAATGTATAAATGTCAAAGATGTATAAGAATCCCTTTAATATCTTCATTCAATTAGGCAACGCTCCATGGTATTCTGAGCTTTTCTTCAAAAGGAAAAATTAGGAACGTGGACACTGTGCAACCATGATATGTTTTCAATATAAATTCTAACTTTCTTTTTTTTTTTTTAAATAATATGTATTTGAAGGTACAGGAGTGGACGATTTATTTGTTAAATTATATTTTATCGAATGCTGAGCTGCTAAGAAGTCATTTATATATAAACGAGAATTACAGATATTTCCTAGATGCAGGAAATAACACATGAATCAATTGCCATGTGCTTCAACTATTTTCTTTTTATACTTATAAGAATTGTGTACAAAGAAGAGATATTGCAGACATGACTAGCTGTTCAATCTGAATTTGGGAATTCATGGTACAGTGTTAACTTGCAGCGGTCGAGGACAATATTTCATTTGATATCATATAATGAATATTTCAGGTATTTTATGTTTTTACTGTTTTAACACTGAACATGCTACTATTGGGCTAAAGTCCGGCCCGTGAACAAATCAGAGCTATCACATTGGAGAATGGTCATGTATTTATTGATTGAGATATGACAAATATACTTCTTTGGAAACTTTGAATTACCTAATTTGTTTTTCTATATTCCAAAGGAGAATATTTCTAACAAAAGCCTATTTCTTATGGTAAAATGCTATCAGTGCATATTACATTTTTTAAGTGCAATATATTCACCTTTGTGCATAGGTAACATTCTATCAATATAGGCAGATAACAAGCCATGTTTATCTATGTATTGTACATTTAACTAGCTGAAAAAAATAAAAGGATATTTATAATACCTGTGTTTTACGTCAATCAAATTCAACAATCTCAAATGTGTTCATAAAATATATATATTGGATATTTGACCAGCTTTAAATAAGATCCTGTCTAAAGGTTCTTCATCACAAGTCGCCTATTTTTAGTGGAACATGTGTTCATTGTAAGCAAGGAGAGCAATTGCAGTGATTAGAGTGGTCTGGGAAATAATGCAACACATATCATTGTATGTGATCCTACAATAATATCAAAGGTGATATAAAAAAGTAATAAATAGTGTTTTTAGTATTTTTTCATGGACTTTGCAGACAACACATGACTTTAAAAATGCGTAATGTTCTTGATCCCGTGGCGTCTTCGTCAGTTAGATGTATAGCCAGTATTTCAAATACTACTTACATTTAAACCTCAATTCCAATCTCCTTTATGGTAGAATGCACTCTGGAAGTCCCCTGAAAATGCAAGCATAATAACAAAAACTCTTACTTGTTTTTTTAGAAGTCATTATGCATAAGTTAGAGTGCTTCGTCTTCTGAGATCCTCCTTTACTGAATTCTTCATGGGATTGTATACAGTTGTTCAAGTCCCAAACTCTTGCAACACAAGCCAACATGTTACACTACTGTCAGCTGAAGAAGAACACTGATGTCTCTAGTCGAGATGATGGAAAGTTTCAGTTTTATTAATGGCAAGAAGTAGAATAATATGCATAGACTTTTTCTTTGATCAAGCAAAGAACAATGAATTCGATACCCCACCATCCCTATTTCATGTGATCAAAGGGTGGTGCTTGTACTCCCAATAGTATCTGATATAGTCCCATAAAGGATCACCAAAAGGTCAAGGCGAGTCTGGCCTCAGCTCCAAATTATTGGGACCACACCAATTGTTTCCATGCAAAAAGAAAAGAAGAAAGGCAATCTTACAAAAACCAACACAACAGAAACAGCCCACCTTGTGCATATGTGTTAACAACCTCAGTATTAGTTGATTTGTTGTGATTTTATATCTGACCTCACTGCCAGAGTGTAGTCTATTACGGCTACAAGACAAACGACAGGGACTGAGGGAGGGGGATCCTTGGTGGTGGGATCTAATCTAATCTAGTCCTTGCCATTCATAAAATTACACATTTCCATTGTCTTGACTGGGAGGAATTAGTATTTTACACTCTGGTATGGGGATATCCTATTATAAACATTCATGGCTTTGTGACCCACATGAATGTAGCATGCGCAATAGGTTTGACATAATGTCTATGAAATGCTGCAACATTTGACCAATCATCTGATTTGGGAATGTCCTATAACCAAGCCTCAACCCAAATGGCCTTTGAAGCCATGGCATCCCAGCATCCCAAGAGGAACCTGACCCAAATATGGAACAATTCCCTCCTGCTTGTGGAAACAGGTAGCAAACTAAGATAGCCAGAGTCTGAGATGTAACTGGATGATAAGGCTGCCTAAATGAAATGATTAACTGAAAAGAAGACATTCTGCAAATCCTTGGTACATGATTCATGCTGTCTATGCTTTAGTACAACACACAATTTCGAGAAATCACACATTTTTGAATATTCCACACTCTTAGAACATGTAGTATTGCATCCAGAAATATAGAAAGAAATCCTAGAAGGGGAAAAATGTCTGGGAAGAAACTATCAACATCCGTTTTACAGACAAAGTTTGAAGAGACACATTTACATTACCTCACGATTCAAAAAGAGGTCAGGGCGCCCCTCTGCAAGAAAGAAAGAAAACGGCATGATAGCCTGTTCTGTGGGAATATACCCACTCAGAGTCCGCAGCCACATGTTTTAGCTCACTGTACCTTTCACAAAGGAGGAATAACCATTTGCATATCAGTCTTTGTCCCGCCAACTTGATCAGTCTAGCTACCCCAGAGATGTGTCAGGCCTCATCAGTGAGGTGGAGCTGAGCCTCTCTAAGCACATTGAGCTAGAGGCCACATCTGGATTACCCTAGGTAATTCAGGGTGACCAACCCCAAGTTCCTTTGACATTCAGAAATAGGTCAGGACTGAGAAGGAACACATTGCCAAATGCCCATGAAAAATCTGTCAAACCTATGAATGTTGTACTTAATGAATACCCAGCATAACCTCCACCACGGAATGTGTAGTTGAAATAGCCCTAAGGTAGGCATTTAAAGTGCGATATGCAATGGACACTGATTAGTCAGCAATGTGGTATAGAGGAAAGGTCCTGGAAGCATCCTGACGTGGAAGCGTCAGGACGCATGGAAAATAATAAGAGCTGACAGCCTGAGAAAACGGGTCAGTCAGTTACAGAAAAACCCACGTGTGTCTCGTGTCATGTAGTGAGGCCCTCCTCTAGCAGTGGGGTTGTTGTTCTTTTAAAATATCACCCTGGCGACCAGTGTGGCAATCAGAACTCCATGTGCAGCTGATACGGAGCTAAGGAGGTGAAGCAAACCGGCAGAGAAAGCACGGTAAGAGCACCACCTGGTGGCAGATGACCACCGCACCCAGGTGAGAAAAAAAAATGATTCAAAATAGCCACAGGGGCAGCTCAGGAAAAACATTCTGAACGAAAGCAAAGAGCGCAGCAACCAGCCTAACAAGTAAAAGTTAGAGGCCTTTTCAACTTCCACAATGGGCAACAAAACACAGAACCACCCGTAATACTACTAAAAGGAGACAGCTGTAGTCATGTCTGAAGAACAACAAGCGACAAGCCCCTGCAACCCTGGATCCTCGGGGGAAGCCTTTAGCCCTCCAGCGGCACAAGGAGGGAGAGGCACATGGAATGACTCTACCCAAGGAGCGTTCATGAAGCCATTCGACTCATATGCGGAAGGGGCAGCCATTCGCTGGGAACTTTGGCTACAGCAATTTGAACTACACCTTAAGTCCAAACGAATTGTGGCCGAGGAGGAAAAGCGCACACTCCTCATGTTCAATTTAGGCATGATCGCACTGCAGCTTTTCCACACACTACCGTCCAGATGCTAGGAAGATGACTACCAAGCGGCAAGAAGTGCAATGAATGGGAAATGTTGGCCACAAGTGAATCCAGATTTTCAGCGTTTTCAGCTGAGTTTAGCAAGGCAGCAGCCGACAGAAGCAATTGATGATTTTCATTCAAGGATTCAGGAAATGGCCATCGGGTGCGAGTTCCCCAATGAAGAGTTTTCTATGCGACAACAGATAATCCACGGAGTACGGTCCAAGAAGCTTCCTAGAGACATTCTATCTGAGAGGAATATTCCCATTAGTCCGCATCTTAGAGATGGGTCACCAGAGAGAGAGAACAGAAACACAACTGGCCGTGATGGAAGCAGCCATCAGTCGCTTGCCGATAGACGCAGAGCGAGAAACAGCTGCCGTTGCACCGATCGATGCCAAGAAGCACCCACCAAGAGGAACACCCACTCTGCCAATATCGACAGGGCGCAGTCAAAGAACATGTAAATGGTGTGGAGGAGCATGGCATCGCAATGAACCTTGCCCGGCGAGAGGAGCCATGTTCCGGAAGTGCGCCAAACTCAACCATTTCGTGTCAATCTGTCTCAGTGACAGGCCTCGAAGAGGAGGAGCAGAAGCCTCCCCAAAAGAGCAACACCGACCAGGAACCAGCCAGAAAGCAAACAGCAAGAACAAAGTGAGAACAATCGAGTGCAGAACAAACACAAGCAGTAGCAAAAGTGAAATAAGCAAGAGTTCAGACGATAAGTCACCTCAAAGACGACAAGTGGGGCACCGCAAACGACACTCAGAGAAGGTACACCTCATTTTGGCTGTGATACCACATGGGAAGTCGAGAAAGACAACACAGAAATCTGAGCCAACTTGCACGGTGCTCATGAACTGCACGCCAACCAGAGTGATTGCTGACACTGGGGCGACAGTCAACGTCCTACCACTCAGACTCTCAATCATGCATGTGAAACCCACGTTGCAATGTAAGACAGTCCACCTGTATGCCTTTGGGAACAAGACACTGATCCCGGTAAAAGCAGATGTAGTATACAAAGGAGAAGCCTATAGAACCAGATTCTATGTAGTGGGTCCAGCGTCGAGACCCTGCTGAGCTGCAGAACAGTGGAGAAACTGCGCATCATCCATTTTGCCCTCCAAATCCAACAACCAACATTAGACAACATCTTGCACAACACCCGAAACTCTTTAAAGGCATTGGTTGCCTTAAGAACAGGACAGTAAAGCTCCACATCGTCCCGTCCATCGAGTCAAGAGCAGTCCGGCATTGGAAAGTTCTGTTCCATCTACGAGCGGCTGTCGAGCATGAACTGAAAAAACTCGAAGATCTCCACTTAATAGAGAAGATGTCCGGAGCTACCCCCTGGGTCTCTCTGATGGTAGCTACCAAAAAACCCAAGCAGCCAAACGCAGTTCGGACCTGCATTAATATGAGGATCACGAACTTCATCATCGGGCGGGAGCATCACATTACACCAACGATTGATGAGTTGATTGTCGACCTCACCGGAGCAATGATGTTCAGCAAGCTAGATCTTCGATCTGGCTACATCCAGATCCGTCTGGCAAAGGAGTCTCGATTTATAACACATTTTTCATCCCACCTGGGATTCCCGCGATACCGCTGATTGAACTTTGGCATTCCATCAGCGGCAGAAGTTTTTCAACATGAGATCCGGAAAGTCCTGCACAACCTTCCGGGAATAACAAATGTGAGTAGCGATATCCTGGTCTAGGGCACATCTAAGAAAGAGCACAACGCGCGGCTAGCCGCTGTCCTTGCATGCCTAGAGAAGTCTGGTCTAACCCTGCATGCTGAAAAATGCAAATTTGTCAAAACAGAAATTTCTTTTTTCAGCTATATATTCAATGCAAGAGGAGAGTCTCCAGATACAGCCAAAGTGGCCGATATACAGAACGCTTGTCCACCATCACGGTATCAGAGGTGCAACGTTTTAAGGGAATGGCATCATATTGCAGCCGTTTCATCCCTGACCTAGCAACCACTGCGGCCCCACTGCGATACTTGACACGAAAAGATGTCCCCTGGACCTGGGGCCCAGAACGAGAGATTCCAGAAAATCAAAGGATCCCTACTCTCTAACCCCATTATGGTGTTTTTCAACACAGCACACACAACAGAACTGCTAGTTGACGCCAGCCCAGTGGGGCTAGGGGCTGTACTCACCCAACAGACCAAGGAGGGAACACGCGCCCCATAGCTTTTGCCAGCCAAGCGCTGACCAGCATGGAATAAAGAGATATGCACACATAGAGTGGGAAGCCCTAGCTATCCTGTGGGGGTGTCGCCATTTTCAAGTGTACCTGCTGGGGAACATGCAACCGTTTACAGAGATCACAAACCACATGTCCCCATATTCAGAGGCTCTGCCCCGCATCCACCGGCCAGGCTCGAGCGCTGGATGCTACAACTCCAGCCATTTGACATTGACATTGTATACCGGTCAGCAGTTGAAAATCCAGCAGACTACCTGTCCCTGGCACCCTCGGCCAGCAACACAGGAGAACCAAGACGAAACCCGTGAAACAGACAAACATGTATGCCATGTAATCACGCGTGCTAGACCAAAACGAATGAAACTGGAGGAGATCATCAAAGAAACCGAACAAGACTCAAGACTCAAGCCTCCAGCGAGTCAAGGAGGCTATCCTCTCAGGGAACTGGAAAACCCTACTAACGGACACAGCTAACAAGATGGCGGTAGCCCAAAATCTCCTGCAACACCTACTAGGTGTACGACATGAACTATCAATCCCCGCTAAAAGGGTCATATTGTGTCACGAGTCCAGGAGGCTGGAAGTTGTGGAACAGGTGGAAAGGCAGACTCCATTGAATGTGCCATCACGTTCTTACATGGTCATCCATGCGCGGTCTAGTCTTTTTTCAACATGGCTGCCACCGGGAACCTTTAATTCAGTACGTTCCCGGGCAGTCGGCGCGTTGCCACTTGTTAAGTGTTTTTGCTAAGCTTTGTTGCTCACGCTCTCAGAGTTTTCCACTTGGCAGTGTTCTGCCCGTTCTGTTGCTTTCCTGTCTTATTTACCCCTCTCGCTTCTGTTTCCTCCTTCCTTCTATCTCCTCTGGCTCCCTTGCCAGTAGTCTTTCGCTATCCCCTGTTCTGCGAGCTCGTGATCTTCTGCAGCGTCTCTGCGATGCATTCTGTTTACTGAAACCGCTTTCCTTTTTCTCTCCTTCCGCTTAGCTGTGTTTTTTGCTGTACTGTGCTTCGTGGTACCCGGATTATTATTTCTGTCCGGTGCCACCGCAACTTCCCTTCAGTACTTCCTGCTTCTATTATCGCTTGCGAACGGTTCAGCCAAGTTCCTTTCCTGGCTCTTATCTTTCCGCTCCCTCCGGTCGTTCTGTGTTTGACCAGAGCTCTTTGTGCCTTGCCCTCTTCTCATTGGAGTATCAACAGTAGTCACATATTACTCGACTGGGAGACATACAAACAAGATCTATCAGCAATACCAGCGTCCCACTCTGAATATCGAGGACCATATCTCTCACAGGGTTTTTTTATGCCTAACAGCTTTTTCCACTTTGAACCGGCTGCTATGAGATAGGGTCTGCTTCTAGGCAGTTAAGGTGGCTTCCTTTCGTGGCAGACCCTATCTCATAAAAAAAAGAGAGATGCCAGTCCAGAGAAAGAAGAAGGAACCTACACCAGAACCCAGCACATCAGGTGAGGAGGAGGGGGATTTCCTTACTGAAGCTACCACTTCAGAAGAAGGGGAATTCGACCAAGGTGACAGATTGCAACGCCCGCAAACCCATCTTGGCCACAGATGAACCAGTCCAGGAGCTAGTGGCTGCAGTCCAAGGCCTCAATCTTGAGGTACAGAATCTGAAATCTGAAAATGCTGTTCTGCGACAGCTGATTGCTGCCAGAGATCAACACTGGACTGATTTGCCTCCCATGGCATTAGTCTCAGGAAAATTTGACGGCTCACTCAAGAAGGTGAAGGAATTCATTGAAGCCTCTGGGGCACACTTCA
The DNA here is from genome assembly GCF_040938575.1 of Ambystoma mexicanum. Classification (NCBI taxonomy): domain Eukaryota; kingdom Metazoa; phylum Chordata; class Amphibia; order Caudata; family Ambystomatidae; genus Ambystoma; species Ambystoma mexicanum. The sequence goes on from NC_090927.1 coordinate 545,482,417, forward strand.
CCTTCAGGTCAGGAACCTTCTCTTCTGACGATGCCAAGGTTGCGTTTATGATAACCCACATGACAGGAAACGCTCTAGCTTGGGCTACCCTGTTGATGACACTGGCTAATCAAGTCTTACAAGACTATGGGGCCTTTGTCAACCTACTACAACAAACTTTCCAAAGGCCCGAAACCTCTTTTGTCGCTTGTGAAGACTTGCTAGACATCTGTCAAGGTAACATGGAGCGGCTAATTTATATTACCACATTCAAACAACTGGCAGTTGATGCCGGCTGGCCTGAAGAAGCTCAGTACTCGATATTCCGCAGGGGTCTAAAAGAAGAATTGAAAGATGAGTTGGCTCGCACCCCTCAACCTCCCACCTTGTCGGAACTCCTTTCAGCAGTCCTCAAGATTGAGTTCTGTCTATCCGAAAGAAGGAAGAACCGAACAGCACCCCTGGATCCTGAACCTCGTGCTCCTCCTGTCTCACGTCCCATCAAAGACAAGGAGTAACCCATGCAAATTGGAACCAGCAGAGCCCCTCTCACCCCTGAGGAGCGGCAAAGGAGAAGAGAAGGCAATCTTTGTATGTATTGCAGGTCTGGATCTCACCTGCTAAGAGATTGCCCTGAAGTCCCTCCTAGGAACCCATCACATCAGGTGAGGAGGAGGGGGATTTCCTTACTGAATATACCACTTACGAAGAAGGGGAATTTGACCAAGGTGATTTGAAAGGACACCAAATAGTTCTACCACTGGCGCTAGTGGAAAGAGCCCTGCGGTTAACTCATGAGGGACATCAAGGCATCACTAATACTCAAGCATTCCTCAAATCGAGAGTGTGGCTACCAAACATTCAAACAAAGGTAATGGCGCTGGTAGACGTGTGTGCCGAATGCCAAGCAACACAATGATCAGGCCCCCCCATAAACGATCGCTTACTCCCCTCAAAGCCAACAGAGGTGGGATGCAGTTAGCCTGGACTTCTGCTGAGTGGCAAAGGAATCATACCGGCTGGTGCCCATTGATGAATTTAGCAGATATCCCAAAGTTGAACAAGTCCGATCAACTGATGCAGCGTCAGCCATCGCAGGTTTGGAGAAAATGTTTGCGGTACAGGGCATACTCAACAAAATCAAAAGTGACAATGGGCCTCCGTCTAAGGGATGCGAGCTGCGAAACTTCTATGACAACCTAAATGTCCAGCACCACCACATCACCCCATATTGGCCTCAGGCGAACGGGGACACAGAACGCTTTATGGCATCTTTGAACAAGGTGATCCGCATCGTGAGGAAAAAACTAAGCCCATGGCTGTCTGCAGTATATCGATTCCTGCGAATGTATCAACAGACACCTCATTCATCCCCTCGAGTTATCCCAGCTGCTTTGATATTCGGGTTCCCCGCACAAGTTGAACTTCCGATACATCACAACTGGATTGCCCCAGAACCGGACTGGGAGAGCATTAGAAGAAAGCAGGAGAGCCAGAAATGTAAAAGAAAACTGAACCCGAGGATCCATCTCCAGAGACATTGCCCCAGGAGACCAAGTGCTGGTTAAGAATAAAGATCCCCGTACAAAGCTAGCACTCCCCTATGAGTCGGATCCTTGGACACTGGCGGAGAACAACCATGGAATGATAACTGCCCAACAAGAACAAGAGTCAGTGATGAGAAATGCGTCCCACTTTCGGCAAGTGCGGGCCACCATGTGGGAAGAAAGCCATTCTCCTGCAGCACCACAAGCAGACATCCCAGCGGAACCTCCGATGATGCCTCAGCATACCAGCCACAAGGAAAGTGAGGAAGAGATGATCAGCCCAGCAAGGAAGTCTCCTGGCACGACTACCGCAGAACAAGAGCATGCACCGTTGACCCCTTCCACAAGACCTCGAAGTACACCATCAAGGTATGAGCTGAGGGAACACCCGCAGGCATCCACAAGACTGAGAGGTTTTGTCCTGCATAGTGTCTATCACTGAACAGAGAACCCGAAGGGCAATACCCTGTGGTGTGACTGTGACAAGTAATCCCTAATACCTGTGGTACCTTTTTTTGTCATGTAAGTTGGGGAGAGATGTTTTATAGAGGAAAGGTCCGAGAAGCGTCCTGACGTAGAAGCGTCAGAACGCATGGAAAATAATAAAAGAGCTGACAGCCCGTGAAAATGGTTCAGTCAGTTACAGACAATCCCACGTGTGTCTCGTGTCATATATTAGTCAACAGCTAGGCCATTGAGGCCTTCCTCTACCAGTGGGGTTGGTGTTCTTTTAAAATATCACAAGCAATACATCTACCACCTCTACAGCATCCAGAGCAACAGGATTGCATTGCCCTATACTTAAGAGGGGCAGGAATTATTTCTCAGATCGATGAGGGCAGAACTACTAAGTCCCTTACCAGCCTTGCCGAAAAATGTCTGGTGACCACATGGCACAGCTCCACTCATGTTTCACCAATGAAGCTTTGCTCTTGGCACGGGAAGGGCCGATTCTCTGGAGTTCATAAGAAAGGCCAGACATTCTAACTTCTGTTTTGGAATCATTGCTGGCTTCTCCCAATTTATCAGAAACCCCAACTCCTGAAGTAGAGATACTGTCACATGTAAACAACAGCAAATCTCCTCTCTGCATTACCAAAATGGCACCTAGTTATATGAAAGGATGCCTTTCACTCACAAGAAACGTACTACCGAATAAAAAATATTTATAAAATGCCACAAGTACAAAGGGAAGATGTATATGTAAACCTATTTCTGCCATTATTATAGAAGTGTTTGTGCTGACCGAAAACTGGAACTATATGGTAAGCATATGTGTGATCCACATGAACTAATCAAACCCAAGCTTTCCATTTCACCCGCAAAAGAGAAATAGTTTCCATTGAGTATTGCCGACATACTGCCAAAAAATATAATGCTGATAAAGACCCCTGGGTGTTCCAGTGTCCTCTCTCCTTTACTTAATGGCTCCAGAATCCCTATATAAACAGGTCTCTGCCTCTTAAGGGTGAAGTTGAATAGAGTATGTTGACCTGACTGACATGGAAAACAGACACCTTCTATATGTTAACCCTGTACTGTTTTCAGAACTCGAGGGGACTGTGACATATGAGCCGAGGTTTCCTGGCAGTAATGGAGTGTATCCACTGAAACATCTGTGGAGAAATGTTAACCAATAGCAATTGCCATGGTACAAATCAAGGAAGCGTCCTCTTATAGAATCTCTGGAATGTAACTACTGCCCCCACTGGTGGAAAAAGAATGATGTAGAGGAAGGACATGGGTACAAAGACATCATGTGAGGCTTTCTATTTAACAGTATGTCCTTGAAGAGTTAAAAGGGAGGAATTAATGGCCAGTTCATAGGAGCCAACTTTGGCGGTCCCTTGAAGAAGCCTGGGCATAAAAACACTGAATAAGCGAGTCTTGGCCCATTTTAGTGAAGTGTGGATGCAAATGAATTTTTCACCACAAACTCATCCCCAAATGGGAATTCACTTGGATCAGACCACGTTCAGCACAATGCTTGTATAGGAGGAATGGTCACGACCCGGGGAAAAATCCTTTTCCTACAGCAATCCAGCACTGTAAAACTAGGTCATTTTCAATCTACCCCTGTGCCTTAACATGTGAGGTTCCTCAATGCTCTCCCCATTCACCAGGGCAATTTAACACTGACATTTGCCCACTGGCAGAAGTTATTACCAGATTTTTCACTTTTTTCCAACTCTACCAAGATGATGCACAAATTGAAGGATGCATATATGACAATGACACTGATAACATCAGCCACTGCACAGTAATTATACGGAGGTGGCTTACTGGCAGCTTCCCCATCAGTCCTAGGCCAGGAAAACGTAAACAGTTGCATGTCTTTGCCACGATGCAAGTGCAATGAAGGTCTTTACTATGCTTCACTTGCAGTGTAGCAAAGTACTGCATGTAAGAGGGAGGTGCACGAGGGTGTGTGTCAAGGGTGGGGTAGTGGTAGGGTACTTTGAGGGTGATGGGGTCATGTACGGAGTGGGACAAGGGACATTATACGTCCTTTGTGTGCTGTTTGGCAACCAGGACGCAGTGCCAGAACAAGGTAATTGTGGGGGTTAGCAAGGTGTTCTTTGCAAGGGGGGCTTATCCCCCTTTCATTGGTGTCAGAGAAAAGGGGTAAGGGTGTAGGAGGGACAAACCTTAGAGGAGGAGGGGCAGGAAGGGAATGGGTGGCAAAGGCAGGGCATCAATTGATTTACTGCGCGGGAGAGACCCGCCCAGTAAATACAACCAATGCAATGACACGGAACTATCGCAGCACAGAATACCGACATTTCAATTGGGCTCAAGCTGAACCCATATGGTCCTTCTAATTGATCTAACACATTGTACGATAGATGGGATGGAGAATAACTCACACCAAACAAGAAGACTGACTCAGGAAGTGCCAAAATGTTCTATTTTAATATCAATTGTCTAAAACAGGGAGTACAATGGACATCAACGGACGTCGCACAGCATGATCTCAACACATTTCATAAAAAATCACATTTATATAGTAAAAATATGTCATACGTGACATCATACTACGTGCCAAAATACAAAAACCTAAGGAGGAATTGTGGTTGGCTCAAGGTGAACATTTAAGTATGATTTCTGTATGGGATAGGATCGTGATTCGGTCTGTATGATCAGGTGGGCAACTCATGCCCTCCCTTAGTGCAAGTCATTTTGACAGTGATTAGAAACACAGCACATCATTGGCTCTCAAACTATAAGGCCCTTCGTTATATGGCCTTCTACAATTGGTTGGCACACTTGTACCCTTCTAGAATATTCGATTCTCTAGCAGCACGTAAACTGGTATCCCAAATGCTGGTGCGCGGAGTTGACCGTACATTCCCACCCAATTTGCCCATTGTCTTTCATCACTCATGAAGTTTCTCTTTCAGATTGTCTTTGAACTTGGCCTTGTAGTAGCTTCTCGTCTCTGGGAATATTAGGGAGTGTGAGCATGTTCTTATCAAGGTTCAGGCTTGCCTGCCCACATCTATTTCCATCTTGGACTCACGTGATCAGAGACTGTGAATTGCCCTATTATATAGCATTTAATTGTCCTGAATAATGAAACTTGGCACTCCTGTTGTTCTCTCCTTGTAACTTTAACAAGGGATACCTCAGCGTCTCACATTCACTGTTCTCCAAGGACTGATAACCAGTTTGGCTGCTCTTAGCCTTTGACATCAGGCCAAGCAGACTTCCTTTGGTCCATCTTCGAGCTTCGGCTTATTCTTTGCTGAGACACACGCACAGCTATCAATCCTCCTTTCTCCACGGGTTGAGTTTACTAAAATCGTGGCATCGAATATCCAGATTCTACACTATATATATATATATACATATATATATATATATATATATATATAAAGAAAACAGAGGAGAGGGGATGGACCGCACTCTCCGTGGACCCAGTGAAATCCTGCAATCCCAAAAGGGAAGAGAAAAAATATATACAGCTCACACAGTATAATAGGAAGTTATTTTAATGATGAAAAACTGCACATAATATGCAGAGCAAACGGCTGGGGAAACAGCAAGACAAACAGGGGCAGGTCGCCTAGGGCACGGCCCACTTACAACACGTTTCACGCTCGACTGAGCGCTTGATCACGTAACACAACAAAGGACAAAGACACAGTTAAAAAAGCATGTAGTCCGTCATCTATGTCAATTGGCATAGAGGTGCTTCCAGGGACTGGTTCGATGGTGGCCATGTTGAAAGGGAGAGTCGGATCTTAGGCAACAATGTGACAATAATACCTGCTTTAAATATAAAGAGCAAAAGTACCCCCAATAAGCAAATGATCAAATTCCAAAAGAATAGCCATATGAGCCAAATCCCTTGCACCCCAATTTCCGACATGTGTTACTGGTTAAAAACAAGACATTACAATACATATTTGATGATTAAATAAGTGCATAGCGCGCTTGCATAAATAAGATTGCATCTTATAAGAATCAGTCTGTCAATTGTAAAACAGGCTAAAAGGCAACATAATACCATGCACAATATGGCTTTGTGCAAACACGCAAGATAGCAGCATAAGTATGTGCAGGATAGCAAACATTGAATCACATTCCTAACAATGATATGTGCAGAAAGAGCAGCATTGCAGTTCTGATGGCTGGGTGTCTGCCAGTAGATCATAGATAAACTATAGATCTTGTATAAAAATGGGAGCACGAAAGTATGTACAATATGATCAAAAATACAGTCCTGATAATAAAATACAGGGCAACAATGATTTATACAGATCAATCAAAGAACATGTCATACTCTAGCCAATATATATATACTGGCGGCACCGCCTACAGTCTATTCACTATGTATAGCCAGACTTTATGATTACTTAGTCTACTTGCGTAATGGCATCTGTACAGTTATAAAGCGACTTGCATTTTCTGCAGTGTTTCTTCATACGTGCAATCTTCATTCCACACATGAAAGTCTTCTCGATTCTTCACTTCGCCATCAGATTCTACGTTATCTGTGCATTCTCTTCCTTGGTCTTCCTTTTTAGTGTGTCACTCTCATGTCTTGTGAAGTCAGCAGCCTCTACTCTCACATATTCACACTCCTTCGGGGATCTCCCTTAGGAGACCGTCATTCTTTCCGGGATACATCATATACGGTTTTCCCAGTAAATACCTTGTTTCAAAGGCTCTTCGCAGTACAGGTACCATCACTGATGTTGCACATGTAGCAATTTACGGTTTCCAACATATAGGCATAATAGGGGCGGGACTCCCTGCAGAGGCATTCGGCTGCTCCTCTATAAAGCATTAAGCAAAACACCCAAAATCCAGAATAAAATTAAACGGGTGCTATATTTGCCATTAATGTTAATATCATTCATAAAATGTATATGGTTTTTTCGAAAACACCCATCACCGACTACACCTAACACAAAGATTCTTCCCCTTCTCAAAATCACCATAGACTACTGGTAATACAGGTTTTGATCATCTCTAATGCATCTCTAATGAATCTCTAATGCAATAATCTCTATGTGGGAATTCGATTTCCCATCTTTAATCTTTAATTGGTTATGAACAAAGCAGCAAGTCTCATTCTATGTCCCCAACCATGAAACCATATAACTCCAGCTCTGGGAAGCCTGAAATGGTTTGTTATCAAAGAATCGAATATAAAAGTATTTTATTCAACGAACAAGGATTATTGGAAGTTGACCTTGAAATCATATGATACTTTGCTAACAAATACATTCCCAGAAGGTTCCTCAAATTTCCTTTGGCAAACCAATTGTCTCAAAAACATTATATCAAGGAAATTAAGAATTGAGTCTAATTTGCTTTCACCCAAGACTGTGCAGAATTCAAGAGGAGGCATGAGAGGAAAGAGCATGATGTTGATCTGCTGTCATGATTGGTCTAACAATATTTCTGTCTTTAGTTAAAAATTGTTTCCTTTTTTACTTTGGATGAACCCAAAGCACTGAAAGAGCTCTAGCACTATATTACGCAAAAAAACGTTTGGACCCTGGTCTATCTATGGAAGCAGAAATGATTCCCAAATATTTACTTGCAACTACTGTACATCGTCCCCTATTCTATCCTTTTGATGTAATCCTTTTCTCTCCTTCCCCATATCTTAGACCTTGTCACCCTAATTCGAATCTATGCATGGTACCTATTAAACCATAGAAGGCATACAAATAATAACTCTCTTGATATGTTCCCCTTCCTGTTTCTAGGAACTACTGACTTAGTGGGCTGGGTGCCACCCAGAGCTAGTGGACTTTATGATATGATAGCTGGGATTGGGAGGACGGGGAGGATCCCCTTGTTACTTTGTCTTAGTCCTTGACACAAAGCATGCAACAGTCACATTCCATCGTAACAGGCCAGTCCGTGATGGTCTAGACCCTCCCCAATCTGTGAGTCCACTAGGCCAGGTCTGTCTTGCAGGCCTCAGTTCCTGTCCAAATCCTGGGTAATACTCTGAAAAATAATGATAAGACATTCCCTTACAAATTTCGACAGCCTGCAGCTCCGTGTAAACAAACCGTCAACTCCAATGTAGAAAAAGTGGCCATTACCTTTAAGGAAACACATTTCCATTCACTACACACAAGCAATGTGTATTGTAACACTGATAAAAATGTGTCCATAAAATAAGGGAAATTATTTCAAAACATGAATACAATGTTGAAAACCCACTGATTCCCAAATGGGGATTGGATCAAAGGACAAACAAAGTTGCAGAAGCATTGTACATTGGAGGAGAGTTTCTCTGCTGGGAATAGAATAGTGCAGTTTCCTAGAGCACACACGCTATTCAATAAACCAGAGTATAAAAGGCGTACCCAGTGAATTTCCAGCATTGAATAAACACACTGGGAGGAGCGAGGGCACTGAGTACAGCACAAGCAGTGCAATGGAGGATCACAGAAGGATTACTGGCTTCCATGATGGTGGATAGGCCAGTTATAGACTTGCTCCCACACCATAAGGCCAAAGCAGACCTATGTTCCCTCATGGCCCAGAGACATTCACAGTTGTATGTTCATCAGAGAACACAGCTGTGTGCCCTGTACACAAGCCCCATACAAGTAGAGGAGGGAAAGCGCAATAAAACCCAGGCACCCCAGTCTGACAGTGTTGGTTTGTACGAGCAGTGGGCTTGTGTTTGGGGAAGTCAGAGGTGATGAAAGTTGAGAGGGTGCAGGAGATCGTAGTAAGATCAGACGGACAGATTAAACAGAAGCAGGTATGATATTAAAATTCAAGCAGTTGGTGATAACCCAACGTGATCTTATTAAAGAAGACCAAGAAGGAGGAGGAAAAATGAAAAAGCAAGAGTATACAGACAGAAGTGGTGGCAGTAAAGGAGATCAAGGCAGAGGTGGCAACATCAAGTGGAGAAAGTGGGGAAATGAAGGTAATTGTAGCAGAGGAGTTCAAGCAGAGGTGATAGCAGGTGTCAAGAGTTGGCAGAGGGAGGTGGAGGAGAGGAAGCTGTTGAAGCAGAAGGGGGTAACAGAGGAGCAGACCAAATAAGAGGAAGAAGTGAGATCACACAGAGAGCAGGTGGAGGAGACACTCTCAGGAGCTAGTCTTAGAGAGGAGGTGGTAGAACCCAGGAGGAGGTCTGGAATTGAAGACCTACGAGTGAAACAGAACCAGTTACACCCGAGGAAGAGAATGATATGGAGGAGATTAGGGGAAAGAGATGTGCAATATCACCTGGAGCATTTCAATTGCCAAATGGGATTACCAAATAAATGATCTCAGGACCAAATAACAGGACAGACTCAAAGAATATGGCAAAATACTACTTTATTATCAGTACAATAAAGTAGGGAAACCTGGTGAACAAACAGATTCTCAACACATTTCAATTATGTAAAAGGTTTTATACTTCCACATACGCCAACTATGACGTCACCCTGCGTGTCAAACAATAAGAACCTACCGGGAGCAGGCACTTGGGAGGATAGCTCAGAGACAACACGCTCGCCTTGGAAGCAGAACGATGCAGAGCTCCACAGGTTCGATCCCCCATCCATCCTTAAAGCCTCTGCATATTAAACGCGTTATAAATAACCAATTACAATTACAATTGGTTAAGGGAACATGTATACCTATAGTATATATAAGTATTAGTATCATCATTGGCTGCCCCTTATCTGGCAGGCATGCCTTGAGCAACCTCTAACTATGTAAGATACTGATAATAGCATGACAACAGCAGCGGATAGGCTTCTGCAACAATGTATAGTCCACCATTACATAGGCCCTCATGGTTGGTTGGCACTCTCTTCCAACCTTGGACATTTGGCTTGTTAGCAGCACATAAGCAACGAAACCCAGGTGCAAAGGAACAATGTCAGACAACTCCCCTCCTTAGCTAATTAACCTACCATCTCATCAGTTAGGCCCTAAACCAAGGCTTCTTCTCTGTAGTTGACTTTGCTGACTGTTCTCTTCCTCAGGGAGTGAAGGTACATTGCTATCTTCGTCTGGAGCTTTATGAATAGGCCTTGTCTTCTGGTCTTGTACCACGTGTGAGGAGACCATGATTCTGTCCTTTTATTTAGTGCTATTTAATTCAAATATATTGGGTGCTATTACTCTCCTTGGCCTCTGGAGACTTGGTTGCACCTTCTTGTATGAGCTTTCTGCATCTTTGATTGTTCAATACTTGGCACTCACATTTGTTCACTCCTTTATTTAATCTAAGAGAAACAGGTCCTGCGTGTGTAGCTTATCCTCTTTGACTCCTTTCGTGTCTTGCAGTTGCTTCTTGCTGCGGCATCCTTGATTCTAAGCCAAGCAAATATCCTTTGTTTGTGTACAAATCTATATGCCAGCGCCTGTCAGCTCTGCAGCCTTGGTTTCCATTCTCGCGGCTTCTCACTCACTATTATACGATGCCGACGTCCATTTTCTCAACATGGCTGCTTTACTTGCATATATTTCCAAATTTAGCAAGCTTCTTCATTGTCTTATCTACCTTGCGTTTCTGTGTATATACATCTACTGCATCTCTTGTTACTTAACTTCTAAGTGTATATGGTTTTCATCTTCGCATATTTACTTTGTCACTCTAGTCACATCTTCATTCTCTAGATATCCATACATCAGGTTAGTGCGCCCACGTATCTTCTCCTCTTCATTTATTTATTTATTTATTGTGCATTTGTAAGGCTCTTATATGTCAAGCAAATTGTGTTTCAAAACTCCCACACGGCAACAGGGAGGGAACATGGGAAAGAAATTCAAATATAGCAATGAAGAAAGAGGTGGACCTACTAGATCTTTTCAGCATTCAGAATGTGCAAGTGCAGAGAGAGAGAGAAGGGAAGAGGAGTGGGGGTAAGTGCTAGGTTTATGAAGAGGGAAGTGCTAGGGAGTGAGCAGCTGTAAGTGCCTTGGTGCAGTGGTCAGCTGCAAATAAATAACTAAGTGCAAGCCTGTGGTGGCATAGGCCAGTGGGTGCCAAAGCAAAGTGCTAGGTTTAGGCTTTAGGCAATTGCGAGTGGGAGGCTAGGACCCAGGAGGACACATAAGGGCCCTGGTCACCAATCTCAGCAACTGTGGTATTGTGCAGAGGAGGGAGGAAAGGAAGGAGGAGGTGAAAAGGAAAGTCTTGAGGAGCTTCCGGAATTTGAGGAGATCCACTCAAGACGAAGAGGAAGGGGGAGGCTGTTCCATAGGGGGGAGTCTGCAGAGGAAAGAGATCGGCCACCATCTTGCTATTTAGCGAAGCACTTGCCACAAAGAGAGTTGGTGCCAAAGGAACGTAAATATCTGGAGGAGAGTATTTAGTGATGTCACTTCACACCTGTCAGACTTTACTTATAGTTATTCTATGTCCAGTGATGTCTGCAGGCTCATGTCTACAGCATCGGTTTGAGGGTATATTTGAAATGGTTGTCTGAGTGCATAACATCTGTCATACCTTCGATGTGGTATTGGGATGATACCAGGTGTCATGAACAGTGTTCTCTTGCGGTTTTTCAAGTATGATGGAGGTGAGGGGTTGGGCCCTATAAATGACGTGTACATATGCCCCTCTACATTTCCCTAGCTGGTCGAGTCCTCAACACCTCCTCAATGTTTTTCCCTTTTATTTTACACAATGGTTTCTTTGGAATCCATTTCTTTGTCACCCGCCTCAGGCCACCTGCATACTTTATGTGTTCATTCAGGCCCAACTCCTTCCCTTTGCCCAATAAAGAACGTAAGGTCCACACAAGAGGTAAGGAATTACTGTGGTTTATTATAGCCACAGGGATCACATACATGGAGGAACGCCCACGCATCCCTCAACGGACCCTGGCTCGCAGGCCAGTTTTGATGGCTTCTAACGTCATGATTAGCGTCATTCTCTGGAACTGTCTCAAATACCCATCTTCACTCAGTATAGGCTGTTGAGTAGGCGGTCCCATATGGAAACGTATGGAGGTGCTGTATTATTAGACAGTGTATTCTCAGGTGGTGCACTTAACCATTTTCAAAAAGTTAATTGAACTTTGTTACATTGAGTAAGCCCCGTGATTGGTCGATGACCACCACTGTCCACCCCTAGGGTCCTTAGCTATGATTGGATTAGCCACAAGCCCCCCAACCCCAAGAATGGGGCTAACTCTGTTCCCAGCCGCGGAACACCTGTGAATGTTGCCTTGTGCAATTATGTATCGGCAAGGTGCAATTATGTGCCAGCATCATGAAGGTGTGTAGCCCATAGCAGCAATGAGCGTGCTCCGGTTCCCAATAGAGTATGGTGTCATGACTGTAACAATTTTGTCGCAGCTATTGGCTGGACGGCGGAACAGGTTGCTCTTCTCAGGCCTCAATCTTGGCAGCCCCTCAGCGTGGCCAGGTCACGTGCTCGGAGACCACGTATGTGAGCCCAGGAGCCTGAATTATTCTGCATTTTGTCAGAGAGCATACCTCTCCTGCAGCCAATGTTGCTAAGGTTCAGAGAGAGAAATGTCATTTGCAACATTGCGACCTTGGTGGCGGCTTCGCTCCTGCCACAGTAGTTCTGCTTGTACATAATTCTCTGATGCTTGGGATCCCCTTTCTAAGCCAACCGTGGCCTACTAGATTTATTAAGCCATGGTCTGGCTTCTACTATACATGTCTTCTAATAGTATGTAGGTTAGTGCATTATGGCTGTCAGGTCCCTTGAGTGGTCCTGCCACACCATAGGGTTATTTTCATATGAGCGTCTGCAAGCATTTACATGACCTCTTCTTGCTTCTTGTGTTACTGCAGTGTTGTAGCAGGCCTGATGGCAAAATAATAAACATGCAGACACTGTGTATATACCACTGTCCTCTAACTATACAGATGTATACCTGTGTTCTTCATTTAGTTGAGTATGTGTGTGTGTGTGTCCAGGGTGTGCGGATAGCACGTGTGCTTCATGTCTAACGTAGGTAAGTCATCATGGTGTCTCTACCGTCAAGTGACTTGGTCTCTTGGTGCTTAGTCGAGTCTGTCCATGTAACCGTCTCCAGCTCCATCTTGCGTCTCCTCGTTCACTCTTGGTAAGATTTGCACTACTGCTGGATTGTAGGATCTGCTAGGAGGGTATCTCTCATGATAATTATCCTTTGTGGGAGCAGTGGGAATGGGTGCAAGTTCATATGAACGACGACCATATTGTTGTAGATTCTTATTCCTGTTGAAGGGTCTTCCGGGGGGTGGAGGGTACGTTCTGATTATCCCTCTTCATTCCCCCTATGGTCGTCTTGTTGACCACACTACCATTATCTCCTCCGTCTTCTATCAGACGGCATACTTTCGTTATTCCTGCTAGGTGTCCATAGTAATTGACATGATCTTCGAATTACCAGTACATGTAGACTCAACCTCCTTCAGGTCTGCAGTATACCCACTTTCCAACTTACTTTTATGGGTTGCAGGGGATTTCTACCTTAATTCCAGGCATCAATATGTCAGATGCTGCTATCTGTTGTCTCAGCCTCTCTCTTTCCTTGATGATGTTATCCATCTTCTCTCCTTTCTCTAGTTCCATAAGTAGTTGTAGTCTTACTACTTATTCTGCTGTCTTCTGACATCTTGCAATGCACATTTTTATTCCGAGCAGAGATGCTGTTCCCAATATCAGTCCTCCAGCCAGTACCTTTAGGCTATCTGCCAGCCACAAAGGCATCCATGACCAGAGATAGGCAAACCAGCTCTTGTCCTTCCCTGTCCTCCTTGCTTCTGCTTCCATTTTTGCATGCATGTGGGCCAACTGGGTTACTGCGTCTTATAATGTTCCGTTATCTTCTTCATTGGCAGGGATGAATATGTAGCAAGAACTTCCTACTTTTGCACAAACTCTTCCTTGCATCGCTATGAGGAGGTCTAGAACGTATCTGTTCTGGAGTGCCACTAACCTTATCGCTCTGATCTCTTCTTTTATTGCGTTGAAGCCGTTCACCATTGAATTGATGGTAACCATTAGTTCCCAATGTGTAATTTGCAGACATTTAGCATTGGCATACGCTTGTACTCCAGGAAATAGGGATGCAAAGAACATTTGTGTTCTGCTGAATAGTCTGTGTGAGGCTGGTACTTCGTCTAGTGCTGCTTCAGACCGCCCCCACAAGTAGTTTCCTTCTCTCTTCACCCTGCTGAGCCTTCGATGTTCGTCGGCTTCTTCTGGTTTGTTGGATGCGAGGGTTAGGGATCTATTTTTCCTTTTATTATATTGCATTATAGGGAATTTATCTAGCTGCAGGTTTTCCGTGGCACCACTAGAGAGGGTATGTTCACATGCGCCAGGGAGCATATTCCCCAACAATTTGGAGGCAGCTTGTCATAGGCCTTTGTTCCACAAGCTCAATATTGGTCCATTAGGACAATTGTCTCTAGTCCCATCTCTAGTATTGTTTCTATTCTTTTCCACCCAACGTTTTCTCCCACCTCTTCTTCACCATGGTTCTGGAAGCAGAGTGCCGGCGTAGTTAGTGGGACTATTGGTACGGGTCCTGCATTGTTGTCAACCCACGTCACTAATCTTGTGCTTTTGTCCCACTCCTTAAGGCAATTGTCATTTTCTTCATGTACTTTATTTCCTGCTGCCTTGGCCAATGTTACTGCTTTGCTTCCTACTACTCCATCCACCCAGCCATCATTTGTATATACCTATCCATAGATCAAAATGTGTGGTCTTTCCCAGCAACCCGGTTCTCCTCCTATTTCTCTTGCTCTCCACTTACATGGTAGGTAGTTCAAGGTTATTGTTTTTGTTTCTCCTTTTTCTGGTCCTTCTGTTATGTACTGCAGGCTTTCAGCGAGTTGCCAGTAATTGTTCATCATGGGTAATGTCTTGATATAACTGTCCTCATATGGAAAGGTTGCTTTGGACGTCCATCTTAAGGTGGCTGTCTTTCCTTGGAATCTTCCCCGAGATTGAAACATGGCTAGGTACATAAGGCATTGTGCTGTTGCTGTGGGTATTTCTGTTGCTACGAAGGTCCTAAAGGCGCTCATGGCATAGGGGATCAATGAGCAGACATAACAGCTCTGATCAGTTGTGTCCCTCCCAATTTTGGACATGTGCTTGTACCAGATGTTGTTGGTTATGTGTGCAGTGTCTGTAAGATATGTTTCTACCCCTTTCATGTCTGTGGTGACACTGCGCTTACCTCTCCTTACCTTTTCAGTACTATTAGCCGGTCAAGTGGCACAGCGAGTAGAGCGCTCGCTATGACATCCGTGCAGAGCCTGCTAACACAGGTTCGAATCCCGGTGGGGCCAAACTCAGCCTTTCATCCTTCCGAGGTCGAGGTAATAATAAGCAGCGCTCAGATACCTGAGGGTTCGTAGCGCTATATAAGTGCCAAATTATTATTATTATTGCCTGTACCACCTGACACTGTAGTCCGTGCAGCTTGGGTCGGGGAGTTAGTGTGGGATACAGCATAGACATGCAATGCAAGAAAGAGCTGCCAGAAATTAGTTGCTAATAGTCCAGAAAGAAGCAGTAACCACACAATAAACGGTACAGTTTTTATTATTTTCATCATTGACACTTACACTGCCGATGCAGCTGATGAGATAGATGATAAAGTTGCCCACCTGAAAATAATGATAAAAAGGCGTTATCGTTAGTACTTGTAAGTATAGTCAAGCTCTGTGTACTAAATAAGCCTTAAGTGCCCATGTAAACATCTGTTCCCAAATTCTCCATATGGAGGGATGTCGGAGTGTGGGTAAAACAGGGTATGCACTCTGCTCAAGTTGTGGGTACGTTTGTACTAAGTATTCAAGGAATGCGTAGTAGTAGATTTGTGGCGATCATGGCCCAAAATGCGTGGGTCTTCTTATAACATGGATAAATTGTTCAGAGAGTGCTTCAGAGTTATTCCCTAACATCTATATCTTTTAATACTTGTACATCAACAACCAACAAATGCAGAACCCTTCATGTTTGAAAAAAGAGAAATGTTAAGACAGCGTTACTCGTAGTCGGTAGTACGAACTGTGCGTGCGGTATGGCAAGTTAAAATATGATGCTACCATATGATATTTTCGAATATTCCACGTTATGGAAGGGAGTTGGCACGATCAGTTACAGAATGTCCTGGGGATAGGGCAGTGTTCATCAGTTGTCAATCTGTACTAGTATGGCTGCGTGAGGGTCAGTTACTTGGCACGTCTGAGAATGGCATGCCCAGTTGGTTTTGGGTCATAAGGGTCTGGGGTATTTGGGTTGTCTTGTTGGTCGTTGGTTAATGTAATGTTGGTCTTGTTGGCTTCTGCAGCCACATGTTGATGTGAAGCCGATGGATTATAGAGCTTAATATCATACAGGTGGTTCCAAGCTGACTTGCCTTGTATCTTCACTGTCCTATCCATCACGGCCTCCACAATGTGTGGGCCGGTGAAGCAAGGTGCGTTCCAACACTGGATAAAATTTAGCAGGAGCACCCGGTCACCTACTTGAATAGGTGCTTCTTTCTGTGTGTCCATGTTGCTGGTATCCTCCTGCATGCTGTTTTACGGCTGTCCCCTTGTTTGTTGTATCTAGTGAGAGATGAAAGAAATGCTAGAAACAAGTGAAGTTACATAATCGTACAGTTCTTGTCCCAATACTTCTGCAATGTTTTGGCAATCCCTCAGAGCCCTTGTGGGTGGAGCTAACAGGAGGTGCATTCTGTGTCCTGTCACCACCTCATGGTGCGTTAAATGGTGGTCGGACCCTGGCTTATTTCGTAATTCGAACAAGGCAAGAGGTAAACATTAAAGCCAGTTCTTCTTTGTGCTCTGTTCAGTTTTTGCAATACACTCCTTCAGGAGACCATTGAGGCGTTCACACACCCTGTTTGCTTGCGGGTGGAACACACAGGCGAATTTGTGTTTTATTCCTAGCTGGGTAGTAATATGTTGGAACAGTTCATTGGTGAAGTGAGGTCCGTTGTCCGACCGCAGAACCTCACTCACGTTCCATCTTGGGAATACTTCTCCAACTAGGAATTTTGCTGCTCGAGGGTGTTGGCATGGGAACATGGCCCAGCCTCTACCCACCTGGAGAAGGGACAGACCACCACAATCATGTAGCAGTATCCTTGACATATCTGGATCATAAACACGTAGTCAACATGGAGGTGCAGGAACGGGCCTAGTGGTCTGGGTATGGTTCCTGTTATTACTCTCAGTGTGTGGCCTGCAGTAAACTGCTGGCACATCAAGTAATAAAGTTTGCTACATGGCTGTTTAGATTTGGGCAGAACCATGATTCTCCAATGCATGCTGCAATGACCTCTCTCCCAGTATGTGCGGGGTAGTGCAGTTGCTGTAATGCTGTTTTTAGGAGCGCAAGTGGCTTGACCACTTTCCCTGTGTTGTTTTGTCGCCATAGGGCGTCAGTGGGGGACATTGTGAACCCTCTCTTTACCCAAAGTTCTTTCTCCTCTCTTGGTGCTGCACCCTGTAACTCCATTATCTTTGTTTCTGGTAAGTGAGTGTATCCATCCTTTAGTAACATCTGTCTCACCTCTCCCCTTTGCTTTTGCTCCTCCTTTCAGTCCCACAATTCTCTGAAATATGCGTGTTTTGCCTGACAGTCTGCTGCTTCCTTCCCTCTTGATATCGGATCTTCTCCATTTGTGTGTGCCTGGGATTTCACTATTGCTACTTTCTCCGGGTATGTTATGACATTTATGAATTCTCGTAGAAGCAGGACATGCTGCACTGGGGTCCCATCTGCCCTTCTGAATCCCCTTCTGAGCCACCTTGCCAACCCTGAATGTACTGTGGAGGTGACATAGGCACTAGCTGAATAAATTGTTACTCTTTTCCAACAATATTTTGTAATGCCTATATTAATGCCACTAATTCTGCAGCTTGTGCTGAGTAATGAGAGGGTAAACGGACACTGTATACTACTTCACTTGTCCAATCATCCTTCAGCCTTACCACTGCTTCTCCAGTTCTCCTAACCCCATCAGTTTGGTCAATGGTTGAGGATCCGTCAATGTACAGCACCTCTCCCCCTCAAGTGCATCCTCCTCTACCTTGCGTGTTTCAGTGAAGAACTCCATATTTTGTGTACAATCATGAGTCCAGCCACCTGGTTGCTGGACATCTGCTATGAATTGTGCTGGATTAACATTTTTACATCTTACAATTTTTAATTCTGGTCTTGATAATATTATTTCGTACCCTGTTGCTCTTTGGGTTTTTAGTGTGCTTTTGGTTTATGCAGTATCACAAAAAGGGCATGCTCCACGTAAAGCGTTGTTGTGCATCCCATAGTTATTGACAAAGCTTTTTCTACTGCAAATGCTGCAGCAGCCAAATGGTGTTCGCACAGGAAGTGTCCTTTCATTACTGGGTCCAACTGTGCACTGTAATATGCAACCGGCATATGGCCCATGCTTGTCTTTTGGGTCAGCACTGTTTTCATAACCACGCCATGCGCGTGTGAAAACAGGAAAAATTCCATTTTGTAATCTGGGGTTGCTAGCACTGGGGGTGTGCGGATGGCTTCCTTCAATTCATTGAAAGCATCAGTCATTTCTCTCGTACAACCTAGTGGCTTTGCTCCTCTCTGAGCTTCCTTGAGGACCATTAAAAGTGGACATATATAAGAGCTGTATTCGAAGACCCATACTCTACAATAGTTACATAATCTGAGGAACTGCTGCAGCTCCCTTACTGTTTTAGATTGGGGAGTGTTTTGTATTGCCTATGCTCTTTTCGGGGCTATGTGTCTCCCATCTTTGGATAGTATCTGCCCAATATATAATATTTCCTTTTGGCAGTATTGAAGTTTAGCTTTGTCTACATTGTACCCCATGTCTGCCAACACTGTGCGTACAAGTCATTCCTGCACTCCCTCTCTGTTTCACTACAAATTATTATGTCATCTATATGCTGTAGTACTGTGCTGTCTGTTTGGACATTAGCTGGGTCCATTTGTATTACTCTGTTCAAAATGGATGGTGACTCACAGTAGCCTTTTGACAACCTAATGTGTTTCCACTTCTTGTTGCGGTACATGAAACTGGTCAAATCTTGTGAGTCTGGGTTCAATGGTATTGATAACAACGCGTAAAGTAAGTGGAGTGGAGTAAAGTAAGGGTAGCGATAGATTGTCCTCCCCACTAGATAAGGAGATGTTATCAGTAAATGGAACCACCTCTTGAGCCCCAGAGAATCCTTGCGTGTTCATGGCATTGCCTGACAATGCAAAAGTCCCTTCCCTAATGCATGACCTAGTCGCCCCAGTGTCAACGAGAAAGGAAAACATTTTGTCACCTATCATCACCCTTATGCAAGAGTCCTCCACAGGATTAGGTGTGACCAATAGGATGGGACACAACAAGTTCGTCTGTGGGCTGTCCTATTGGGGAAATAGGGATAGTCCGTTCTCCGTATGGGGGTTGTTCCCCACTATAGTGACCCCTCCCATTTTCTATATTGGTACCATTGCTGTCATATCCATGGGCTCTGGGGAGTGGGCATGTACTTGTGCTAGTTGCTGTGCTGTTGTTGCCACCTGAGGCACCATTATCTGGGGTAGTGCTGTGGTTGGAGGTGCTTGTTGGTGTTGTGCCTGTGGGGGTAGCTATGTCTGCTTCTGAATGTTTTGCATCGGTCCATGTTGTTGTATAACTGGGACATAGCAGTCATTCTGCCCTCCCTGATACCCCTGTTCTCCCCAACCAGGTTGGGCACCTCTGTTTCTGCATGCTCAGGAAATGTGCACTAGTTGTCTAAATGCCCAGCACTGCGGTGGCTCCATTGCCTGCCATGGGAATCCCCCTTCTCCCCCACCTGGTCCTTGTGACATTTGCTGTGTGTAGCCACGGAACCCTCCTGCATATTGTTGCGATTTTGGCCCAATCCCCCGTCCTCTCTGGAAGCCTTCCCTCCCTCTGAAACTCTGTGGGTAACCACCTCTCCCCATGTACCCTCCTCCCATGGGTAATGCGTATGCTGGCTGTTGTGGTTGGAGCTGAGGTTGTGTTTGGGAGATCGCTGTTTGTGCCCGGGGGCTGGGACTCATTATTAGTGCTCCCTCTAATGCATACTTAGACAATTTTCTCTGTACTAACTTCGCTTCATCTGCTTTCCTCTCTTCTGCCTTTTGTTTCATCTTTTGTTGCCATAATCTACAATGATGTACTATGGTGAGTTGTATTTCTAGCTATGCCTTTGCTTCCATCACTACTAATTTCTTCAAGTTGTTCTGTACTGGCTCTGGTAACCCTTGTACCAGGATGTGGTAAAATATTGCTGTTGTTTTGTCCCAAGGCTCTCGAGCTTCAAGGCGCCAAAGCTGTTGAATCTCCTGAATATAGTTAACAGGATCCTCATCGTCACGCATCTTGCTTAACGTGATGGCCCCTATGTCTGATGTGTCTGGGAATTGTGTCCGCAATGCTTGCCATAATGCTGCCCTGCAGTTTGCAAATGGTGCTGCATCATGTGCTGTGTTCTGAGTGGTCACCCCCAGGAACCCCACCTCTTCCAGATGTCATCAGCTGCATCACCCAAAATGGAAACCAACAGCACCTTAAGATCCCCTACTGCCAGTCTGTGTCCCGCAGTTAACTTTTCCATTTCATAAATCCATTTCCCAGCTCCTCCACTTAAGGAGGGTAATCTGCAATTGATGTTTTCCTTATCTGTGTGCTTGCAGGGCACGTAGTGTGGTCTTGTCCCTCCCCTCTCTAATAACGCCATCTGTGAATATGCGTCCCTCTCTTCCGGTGTTCGTCTATACTGCCTTACATGAATAGCTCCTCTCTCGTCTTCCATTTCTGCACCTATGTCTACGGGTTCTATTGCGTGTATCTGTTGTGAAGTGTTATTGGCCCCTACCGGTCACCCCCTGGAACAGGAATGGCCCCTTAATTGCGTGATCATTACCCCATCCCTCCTGTGCCCATGGAGGTCCCTAAGCCTGCTGCTGTACAGTGCTGGGGGGGCTCTCTCCTCTAACCAGTATCAACCAGTATCTGGTACTCCTTGCCCACTGCATCGCCGCCCTCTGCCCCAACTTTCAGTGCTATGCGGACGATACCCAGCTCATTTTCAGGCTACCCTCGGCCTCCTCCTCCCCCTCCCTCATCTCTGACTGTCTGTCTGCTATCCAGGAATGGTGTGCTGCCAATGACCTCTGCCTTAATGCTAGTAAGACTGAGATCCTACTCATCGGCACACCCACTCCCTCCTTCCCTGCAGCTCTCTGGCCGGCCTCTCTTGGCCCTCTTCCTGCTCCTACCTGCAAGGCAAAAAACCTCGGGGTCATCTTCGACTCTACACTCTCCTTCTCTCCTCATATATTCGGTCATTATGAATATCATGTGATGCCGTTTGGGCTAGTTAACGCACCTTCAATCTTTCATAGGTTTATGGACAGGCTCTTCTCCGACCTACTATGCCATACCACTATAATGTATTTGGATGACATTTTAGTTTTCTCACAAGACACAGAGGAACACCCTAACCATGTTAAGGAAGTGATACCCAGACTCCAGGTCCACTATCTGTTAGTCAAACCTGAGAAATATCTGTTCTCCGGCTCAACGATACCCTATCTGGGGTTCATTTTGTCGGACCAGGGTGAACCATGCAAGGTATCAGCGGTTATGGATTGGCAGTCTCCTACCAACGTAAAAGAGGTACAACAATTTTTAGGTCTGGCAAACTTCTACCGGAAATGTATCCCTGAGTTCTCCTGCGTAGTCCTTCCTATCACCTCCCTCCCCAAGAAGACCTTGGCTCCCTTTCAACGGAACCAGGCAGCTGAAGACAGCTTCAACCTACTCAAGCAACGATTGTGTTCTGCGCCCATTTTGCGACAACCAGACCAGGGGAAACCTTTCATCCTGGAAACTGATGCGTCCTCTACCGCTATTGGGGCAGTACTCCTTCAACTTCATGATAGCAAAGAACACCCCATATCCTACCTTTCCAAGACCCTCACTGCCAGCCAAAAGAATTATTCTGTCATTGAAAAGGAACTTCTGGCGATCAAGAAGGCTTGCGAAGAGTGGCAAGATCTTTTACAGGGCGGAGAACAACCGTTCCTTATCCGAACAGACCATAAGAATCTCCAGGTCCTCCAGCAAATGAAATTCATTAATACACGTCAAGCAAGGTGGGCACATTTCTTCTCCCAATATAGATTCGTCATCTTGTACCTCCCAGGAACCCAAAATGTATTGGCCGACGCACTTTCACGTAAGAACAGTCAAGGCCAAGAATACATTAAGGAACCTATGTTCCCGGACCTGAGAATCATATCCACAGTATCGTCCTTCTTGCAGCAAGTTCAGGAGGACACCCCCACCTAAGTAGGATCACTGGTTTCTCCAGAGTTGGAGGAAAGGAAGGGACTTTGGTTCTATAAGAAAAGACTATATTTACCTTCGGAAGACCTTCGAAGATCATCCTTCCAGTGGTGTCATGACTCCCAAGCCACAGGCCATAGAGGACATGCTGGAACTTTATGGCTGCTTAATAGAACGTTTTACTGGCCCAGGATGGATCAAGAGACAAAAAGCTACATCAGGACCTGCCCGGTATGCATCCGCAGCGAGAACCAAACACAAAGGCCCCTAGGCCTTTTGGAACAGTGTCCTGTACCTCCGGGTCCTTGGACCCACATCTCCACAGACTTCGTAGTAGAACTACCTCTTTCAAAAGGCTGTTCCTGCATAATGGTAACCGTCGATCCCTTCACAAAGCTAGCACACTTCTCACTGTTACCAGGGCTTCAGTCCGCACCCGAGATGGCTGACATTTTTCTTAAGGACATATTCTGTCTTCGCGGACTGCCCCAAAAGGTAGTATTTGATCGAGGGAGTCAATATACCTCTCGTTTTTGGAAGGCCCTTTGTGGTAGGTTGGGGGTTGAATCAGCTTTGTCCTCGGGATTTCACCCCCAAACAAATGGACAAACTGAACAATTAAACGGTACCATGAAACAATACCTTTGCTGCTACATCAACAAACAAGACAATTGGGTCTCTTTGTTACACACGGCTGAATTTGTGTAGAATTCTGCCCTGGGTATGAATCCTTTTGTAGCCTCATTTGGTTTCCACCCCAGGTCTGTGATTCCGTTGGTACCACCTACCACCAACATACCATCACTGGAAGACAACCTTACTCGTCTCTCGGAAGCTAACACTTGGGTCAGACAAAACTTAAAGGAAGCCAGAGAGTGTTACAAGACACAAGCAGACAAACACAGACGCCAGACACCAGATTGGTCTGTAGGTTCAAAAGTGTGGTTATCCACTAAATACCTTCCTCAGAGGGTCCGTCCAACCAAGCTATCGCCTAGATTCATTGGACCCTTTGAGATTCGCTCTCAAATCAACCCTATTGCATTCCGCTTGCGTCTTCCCAGCGGCCTTAGTCGTATCCACCCTGTGTTCCACTCCTCTTTGCTACGTCCTTATAAACCTGATATCAAGACACGTTCAGTTCCCACATTCAGACATCCAGTTGATCCCACTCAGATGAGAATATGAGGTCTTCCAAATTTGTGACTCACGCTATCGCAGAGGGAAGTTGGAGTATTTGGTCAAGTGGAAAGGCTATCCCAACTCTGAAAACTTGTGGGAACCTATATTTTTTGTTCATGCCCCATTGTTAGTGTATAAATATCATAGGGCTCATCCTGGGAAGCCGAGAGGGTTGCAGCACAGGAGGGGGCATACTGTCGCAAGTCCAGGAGGCTGGAAGTTGTGGAACAGATGGAAAGGCAGACTCCATTGAATGTGCCATCACTTTCTTACACGGTCATCCATGCGCCGTAGAGTCTTTTTTCAACATGGCTGCCGCCGGGAACCTTTAATTCAGCACATTCCTGGGAGGTCGGGAGTTGCGTTGCAACTTGTTAGGTGTTTTCGCGAAGCTTTGTTGCTCACACTCTCAGAGTTTTCCATTTGGCAGTGTTCTGCCCATTCTGTTCCTTTTCTGTCTTATTTACCCCTCTCGCTTCTGTTTCCTCCTTCCTGCTATCTGCTCTGGCTCCCTGGCCAGTAGTCCTTCGCTATCCCCCATTCTGCGGGCTCATGATCTTCCGTGGCATCTCTCCACTGCATGCCGTTTACTGAAACCGCTTCCCTTTTTCTCTCCTTCCGCTTACCTGTGTTTATTGCTGTACTGTGCTTCGTGGTACCTGGATTATTCTTTCTGTCCGGTGCCGCCGCAGCTTGCCTTCAGTACTACCTGCTTCTATTATCGATTTCCAGCGGTTCAGCCAAGTTACTTTCCGCTCTGAATATCGAGGACCATATCTCCCACAGGGTTTTTTATGCCTAACAGCTTTTTCCCCTTTGAACCGGTTGCTCCAGGAATGGAGCCCCTATCCTGCCTTCTAGGCAGTCAAGGTGGCTTCCTTTTGTGGCAGACCCTATCTCATAAAAAAAGAGAGATACCAGTCAGGAGAAAGAATAAGGAACCTACACCAGAACCCATCACATCAGGTGAGGAGGAGGGGGATTTCCTTACTGAATATACCACTTACGAAGAAGGGGAATTTGACCAAGGTGATTTGAAAGGACACCAAATAGTTCTACCACTGGCGCTAGTGGAAAGTGCCCTGCGGTTAACTCATGAGGGACATCAAGGCATCACTAATACTCAAGCATTCCTCAAATCGAGAGTGTGGCTACCAAACATTCAAACAAAGGTAATGGCGCTGGTAGACGTGTGTGCCGAATGCCAAGCAACACAATGATCAGGCCCCCCCATAAACCATCGCTTACTCCCCTCAAAGCCAACAGAGGTGGGATGCAGTTAGCCTGGACTTCTGCTGAGTGGCAAAGGAATCATACCGGCTCGTGCCCATTGATGAATTTAGCAGATATCCCATAGTTGAACAAGTCCGATCAACTGATGCAGCGTCAGCCATCGCAGGTTTGGAGAAAATGTTTGCGGTACAGGGCATACTCAACAAAATCAAAAGTGACAATGGGCCTCCGTCTAAGGGATGCGAGCTGCGAAACTTCTATGACAACCTAAATGTCCAGCACCACCACATCACCCCGTATTGGCCTCAGGCGAACGGGGACACAGAACGCTTTATGGCATCTTTGAACAAGGTGATCCGCATCGTGAGGAAAAAACTAAGCCCATGGCTGTCTGCAGTATATCGATTCCTGCGAATGTATCAACATACACCTCATTCATCCCCTCGAGTTATCCCAGCTGCTTTGATATTCGGGTTCCCCGCACAAGTTGAACTTCCGATACATCACAACTGGACTGCCCCAGAACCAGACTGGCAGAGCATTAGAAGAAAGCAGGAGAGCCAGAAATGTAAAAGAAAGCTGATCCCGAGGATCCATCTCCAGAGACATTGCCCCAGGAGACCAAGTGCTGGTTAAGAATAAAGATCCCCGGACAAAGCTAGCACTCCCCTATGAGTCGGATCCTTGGACACTGGCGGAGAACAACCATGGAATGATAACTGCCCAACAAGAACAAGAGTCAGTGATGAGAAATGCGTCCCACTTTCGGCAAGTGCGGGCCACCATGTGGGAAGAAAGCCATTCTCCTGCAGCACCACAAGCAGACATCCCAGCGGAACCTCCGATGATGCCTCAGCATACCAGCCACAAGGAAAGTGAGGAAGAGATGATCAGCCCAGCAAGGAAGTCTCCTGGCACGACTACCGCAGAACAAGAGCATGCACCGTTGACCCCTTCCACCAGACCTCGAAGTACACCATCAAGGTATGAGCTGAGGGAACACCCGCAGGCATCCACAAGACTGAGAGGTTTTGTCCTGCACAGTGTCTATCACTGAACAGAGAACCCGAAGGGCAATACCCTGTGGTGTGACTGTGACAAGTAATCCCTAATACCTGTGGTACCTTTTTTTTGTCATGTAAGTTGGGGAGAGATGTTTTATAGAGGAAAGGTCCGAGAAGCGTCCTGACGTAGAAGCGTCAGAACGCATGGAAAATAATAAAAGAGCTGACAGCCCGTGAAAATGGTTCAGTCAGTTACAGACAATCCCACGTGTGTCTCGTGTCATATATTAGTCAACAGCTAGGCCATTGAGGCCTTCCTCTACCAGTGGGGTTGGTGTTCTTTTAAAATATCACAAGCAATACATCTACCACCTCTACAGCATCCAGAGCAACAGGATTGCATTGCCCTATACTTAAGAGGGGCAGGAATTATTTCTCAGATCGATGAGGGCAGAACTACTAAGTCCCTTACCAGCCTTGCCGATAAATGTCTGGTGACCACATGGCACAGCTCCACTCATGTTTCACCAATGAAGCTTTGCTCTTGGCACGGGAAGGGCCGATTCTCTGGAGTTCATAAGAAAGGCCAGACATTCTAACTTCTGTTTTGGAATCATTGCTGGCTTCTCCCAATTTATCAGAAACCCCAACTCCTGAAGTAGAGATACTGTCACATGTAAACAACAGCAAATCTCCTCTCTGCATTACCAAAATGGCACCTAGTTATATGAAAGGATGCCTTTCACTCACAAGAAACGTACTACCGAATAAAAAATATTTATAAAATGCCACAAGTACAAAGGGAAGATGTATATGTAAACCTATTTCTGCCATTATTATAGAAGTGTTTGTGCTGACCGAAAACTGGAACTATATGGTAAGCATATGTGTGATCCACATGAACTAATCAAACCCAAGCTTTCCATTTGACCCGCAAAAGAGAAATAGTTTCCATTGAGTATCGCCGACATACTGCCAAAAAATATAATGCTGATAAAGACCCCTGGGTGTTCCAGTGTCCTCTCTCCTTTACTTAATGGCTCCAGAATCCCTATATAAACAGGTCTCTGCCTCTTAAGGGTGAAGTTGAATAGAGTATGTTGACCTGACTGACATGGAAAACAGACACCTTCTATATGTTAACCCTGTACTGTTTTCAGAACTCGAGGGGACTGTGACATATGAGCCGAGGTTTCCTGGCAGTAATGGAGTGTATCCACTGAAACATCTGTGGAGAAATGTTAACCAATAGCAATTGCCATGGTACAAATCAAGGAAGCGTCCTCTTATAGAATCTCTGGAATGTAACTACTGCCCCCACTGGTGGAAAAAGAATGATGTAGAGGAAGGACATGGGTACAAAGATATCATGTGAGGCTTTCTATTTAACAGTATGTCCTTGAAGAGTTAAAAGGGAGGAATGAATTGCCAGTTCATAGGAGCCAACTTTGGCGGTCCCTTGAAGAAGCCTGGGCATAAAAACATTGAATAAGCGAGTCTTGGCCCATTTTAGTGAAGTGTGGATGCAAATGAATTTTTCACCACAAACTCATCCCCAAATGGGAATTCACTTGGATTAGACCACGTTCAGCACAATGCTTGTATAGGAGGAATGGTCACGACCCGGGGAAAAATCCTTTTCCTACAGCAATCCAGCACTGTAAAACTAGGTCATTTTCAATCTACCCCTGTGCCTTAACATGTGAGGTTCCTCAATGCTCTCCCCATTCACCAGGGCAATTTAACACTGACATTTGCCCACTGGCAGAAGTTATTACCAGATTTTTCACTTTTTTCCAACTCTACCAAGATGATGCACAAATTGAAGGATGCATATATGACAATGACACTGATAACATCAGCCACCGCACAGTAATTATACGGAGGTGGCTTACTGGCAGCTTCCCCATCAGTCCTAGGCCAGGAAAACGTAAACAGTTGCATGTCTTTGCCACGATGCAAGTGCAATGAAGGTCTTTACTATGCTTCACTTGCAGTGTAGCAAAGTACTGCATGTAAGAGGGAGGTGCACGAGGGTGTGTGTCCAGGGTGGGGTAGTGGTAGGGTACTTTGAGGGTGATGGGGTCATGTACGGAGTGGGACAAGGGACATTATACGTCCTTTGTGTGCTGTTTGGCAACCAGGACGCAGTGCCAGAACAAGGTAATTGTGGGGGTTAGCAAGGTGTTCTTTGCAAGGGGGGCTTATCCCCCTTTCATTGGTGTCAGAGAAAAGGGGTAAGGGTGTAGGAGGGACAAACCTTAGAGGAGGAGGGGCAGGAAGGGAATGGGTGGCAAAGGCAGGGCATCAATTGATTTACTGCGCGGGAGAGACCCGCCCAGTAAATACAACCAATGCAATGACACGGAACTATCGCAGCACAGAATACCGACATTTCAATTGGGCTCAAACTGAACCCATATGGTCCTTCTAATTGATCTAACAAATTGTACGATAGATGGGATGGAGAATAACTCACACCAAACAAGAAGACTGACTCAGGAAGTGCCAAAATGTTCTATTTTAATATCAATTGTCTAAAACAGGGAGTACAATGGACATCAACGGACGTCGCACAGCATGATCTCAACACATTTCATAAAAAATCAAATTTATATAGTAAAAATATGTCGTACGTGACATCATACTACGTGCCAAAATACAAAAACCTAAGGAGGAATTGTGGTTGGCTCAAGGTGAACATTTAAGTATGATTTCTGTATGGGATAGGATCGTGATTCGGTCTGTATGATCAGGTGGGCAACTCATGCCCTCCCTTAGTGCAAGTCATTTTGACAGTGATTAGAAACACGGCACATCATTGGCTCTCAAACTATAAGGCCCTTCGTTATATGGCCTTCTACAATTGGTTGGCACACTTGTACCCTTCTAGAATATTCGATTCTCTAGCAGCACGTAAACTGGTATCCCAAATGCTGGTGCGCGGAGTTGACCGTACCTTCCCACCCAATTTGCCCATTGTCTTTCATCACTCATGAAGTTTCTCTTTCAGATTGTCTTTGAACTTGGCCTTGTAGTAGCTTCTCGTCTCTGGGAATATTAGGGAGTGTGAGCATGTTCTTATCAAGGTTCAGGCTTGCCTGCCCACATCTATTTCCATCTTGGACTCACGTGATCAGAGACTGTGAATTGCCCTATTATATAGCATTTAATTGTCCTGAATAATGAAACTTGGCACTCCTGTTGTTCTCTCCTTGTAACTTTAACAAGGGATACCTCAGCGTCTCACATTCACTGTTCTCCAAGGACTGATAACCAGTTTGGCTGCTCTTAGCCTTTGACATCAGGCCAAGCAGCCTTCCTTTGGTCCATCTTCGAGCTTCGGCTTATTCTTTGCTGAGACACACGCACAGCTATCAATCCTCCTTTCTCCACGGGTTGAGTTTACTAAAATCGTGGCATCGAATATCCAGATTCTACATATATATATATATATATATATATATAAAGAAAACAGAGGAGAGGGGATGGACCGCACTCTCCGTGGACCCAGTGAAATCCTGCAATCCCAAAAGGGAAGAGAAAAAATATATACAGCTCACACAGTATAATAGGAAGTTATTTTAATGATGAAAAACTGCACATAATATGCAGAGCAAACGGCTGGGGAAACAGCAAGACAAACAGGGGCAGGTCGCCTAGGGCACGGCCCGCTTACAACACGTTTCACGCTCGACTGAGCGCTTGATCACGTAACACAACAAAGGACAAAGACACAGTTAAAAAAGCATGTAGTCCGTCATCTATGTCAATTGGCATAGAGGTGCTTCCAGGGACTGGTTCGATGGTGGCCATGTTGAAAGGGAGAGTCGGATCTTAGCCAACAATGTGACAATAATACCTGCTTTAAATATAAAGAGCAAAAGTACCCCCAATAAGCAAATGATCAAATTCCAAAAGAATAGCCATATGAGCCAAATCCCTTGCACCCCAATTTCCGACATGTGTTACTGGTTAAAAACAAGACATTACAATACATATTTGATGATTAAATAAGTGCATAGCGCGCTTGCATAAATAAGATTGCATCTTATAAGAATCAATCTGTCGATTGTAAAACAGGCTAAAAGGCAACATAATACCATGCACAATATGGCTTTGTGCAAACACGCAAGATAGCAGCATAAGAATGTGCAGGATAGCAAACATTGCATCACATTCCTAACAATGATATGTGCAAAAAGAGCAGCATTGCAGTTCTGATGGCTGGGTGTCTGCCAGTAGATCATAGATAAACTATAGATCTTGTATAAAAATGGGAGCACGAAAGTATGTACAATATGATCAAAAATACAGTCCTGATAATAAAATACAGGGCAACAATGATTTATACAGATCAATCAAAGAACATGTCATACTCTAGCCAATATATATATACTGGCGGCACCGCATACAGTCTATTCACTATGTATAGCCAGACTTTATGATTACTTAGTCTACTTGCGTAATGGCATCTGTACAGTTATAAAGCGACTTGCATTTTCTGCAGTGTTTCTTCATACGTGCAATCTTCATTCCACACATGAAAGTCTTCTCGATTCTTCACTTCGCCATCAGATTCTACGTTATCTGTGCATTCTCTTCCTTTGTCTTCCTTTTTAGTGTGTCACTCTCATGTCTTGTGAAGTCAGCAGCCTCTACTCTCACATATTCACACTCCTTCGGGGATCTCCCTTAGGAGACCGTCATTCTTTCCGGGATACATCATATACGGTTTTCCCAGTAAATACCTTGTTTCAAAGGCTCTTCGCAGTACAGGTACCATCACTGATGTTGCACATGTAGCAATTTACGGTTTCCAACATATAGGCATAATAGGGGCGGGACTCCCTGCAGAGGCATTCGGCTGCTCCTCTATAAAGCATTAAGCAAAACACCCAAAATCCAGAATAAAATTAAACGGGTGCTATATTTGCCATTAATGTTAATATCATTCATAAAATGTATATGGTTTTTTCGAAAACACCCATCACCGACTACACCTAACACAAAGATTCTTCCCCTTCTCAAAATCACCATAGACTACTGGTAATACAGGTTTTGATCATCTCTAATGCATCTCTAATGAATCTCTAATGCAATAATCTCTATTTGGGAATTCGATTTCCCATCTTTAATTGGTTATGAACAAAGCAGCAAGTCTCATTCTATGTCCCCAACCATGAAACCATATAACTCCAGCTCTGGGAAGCCTGAAATGGTTTGTTATCAAAGAATCGAATATAAAAGTATTTTATTCAACGAACAAGGATTATTGGAAGTTGACCTTGAAATCATATGATACTTTGCTAACAAATACATTCCCAGAAGGTTCCTCAAATTTCCTTTGGCAAACCAATTGTCTCAAAAACATTATATCAAGGAAATTAAGAATTGAGTCTAATTTGCTTTCACCCAAGACTGTGCAGAATTCAAGAGGAGGCATGAGAGGAAAGAGCATGATGTTGATCTGCTGTCATGATTGGTCTAACAATATTTCTGTCTTTAGTTAAAAATTGTTTCCTTTTTTACTTTGGATGAACCCAAAGCACTGAAAGAGCTCTAGCACTATATTACGCAAAAAAACGTTTGGACCCTGGTCTATCTATGGAAGCAGAAATGATTCCCAAATATTTACTTGCAACTACTGTACATCGTCCCCTATTCTATCCTTTTGATGTAATCCTTTTCTCTCCTTCCCCATATCTTAGACCTTGTGACCCTAATTCGAATCTATGCATGGTACCTATTAAACCATAGAAGGCATACAAATAATAACTCTCTTGATATGTTCCCCTTCCTGTTTCTAGGAACTACTGACTTAGTGGGCTGGGTGCCACCCAGAGCTAGTGGACTTTATGATATGATAGCTGGGATTGGGAGGACGGGGAGGATCCCCTTGTTACTTTGTCTTAGTCCTTGACACAAAGCATGCAACAGTCACATTCCATCGTAACAGGCCAGTCCGTGATGGTCTAGACCCTCCCCAATCTGTGAGTCCACTAGGCCAGGTCTGTCTTGCAGGCCTCAGTTCCTGTCCAAATCCTGGGTAATACTCTGAAAAATAATGATAAGACATTCCCTTACAAATTTCGACAGCCTGCAGCTCCGTGTAAACAAACCGTCAACTCCAATGTAGAAAACGTGGCCATTACCTTTAAGGAAACACATTTCCATTCACTACACACAAGCAATGTGTATTGTAACACTGATAAAAATGTGTCCATAAAATAAGGGAAATTATTTCAAAACATGAATACAATGTTGAAAACCCACTGATTCCCAAATGGGGATTGGATCAAAGGACAAACAAAGTTGCAGAAGCATTGTACATTGGAGGAGAGTTTCTCTGCTGGGAATAGAATAGTGCAGTTTCCTAGAGCACACACGCTATTCAATAAACCAGAGTATAAAAGGCGTACCCAGTGAATTTCCAGCATTGAATAAACACACTGGGAGGAGCGAGGGCACTCAGTACAGCACAAGCAGTGCAATGGAGGATCACAGAAGGATTACTGGCTTCCATGATGGTGGATAGGCCAGTTATAGACTTGCTCCCACACCCTAAGGCCAAAGCAGACCTATGTTCCCTCATGGCCCAGAGACATTCACAGTTGTATGTTCATCAGAGAACACAGCTGTGTGCCCTGTACACAAGCCCCATACAAGTAGAGGAGGGAAAGCGCAATAAAACCCAGGCACCCCAGTCTGACAGTGTTGGTTTGTACGAGCAGTGGGCTTGTGTTTGGGGAAGTCAGAGGTGATGAAAGTTGAGAGGGTGCAGGATATCGTAGTAAGATCAGACGGACAGATTAAACAGAAGCAGGTATGATATTAAAATTCAAGCAGTTGGTGATAACCCAACGTGATCTTATTAAAGAAGACCAAGAAGGAGGAGGAAAAATGAAAAAGCAAGAGTATACAGACAGAAGTGGTGGCAGTAAAGGAGATCAAGGCAGAGGTGGCAACATCAAGTGGAGAAAGTGGGGAAATGAAGGTAATTGTAGCAGAGGAGTTCAAGCAGAGGTGATAGCAGGTGTCAAGAGTTGGCAGAGGGAGGTGGAGGAGAGGAAGCTGTTGAAGCAGAAGGGGGTAACAGAGGAGCAGACCAAATAAGATGAAGAAGTGAGATCACACAGAGAGCAGGTGGAGGAGACACTCTCAGGAGCTAGTCTTAGAGAGGAGGTGGTAGAACCCAGGAGGAGGTCTGGAATTGAAGACCTACGAGTGAAACAGAACCAGTTACACCCGAGGAAGAGAGTGATATGGAGGAGATTAGGGGAAGAGATGTGCAATATCACCTGGAGCATTTCAATTGCCAAATGGGATTACCAAATAAATGATCTCAGGACCAAATAACCGGACAGACTCAAAGAATATGGCAAATTACTACTTTATTATCAGTACAATAAAGTAGGGAAACCTGGTGAACAAACAGATTCTCAACACATTTCAATTATGTAAAAGGTTTTATACTTCCACATACGCCAACTATGACGTCACCCTGCGTGTCAAACAATAAGAACCTACCGGGAGCAGGCACTTGGGAGGATAGCTCAGAGACAACACGCTCGCCTTGGAAGCAGAACGATGCAGAGCTCCACAGGTTCGATCCCCCATCCATCCTTAAAGCCTCTGCATATTAAACGCGTTATAAATAACCAATTACAATTACAATTGGTTAAGGGAACATGTATACCTATAGTATATATAAGTATTAGTATCATCATTGGCTGCCCCTTATCTGGCAGGCATGCCTTGAGCAACCTCTAACTATGTAAGATACTGATAATAGCATGACAACAGCAGCGGATAGGCTTCTGCAACAATGTATAGTCCACCATTACATAGGCCCTCATGGTTGGTTGGCACTCTCTTCCAACCTTGGACATTTGGCTTGTTAGCAGCACATAAGCAACGAAACCCAGGTGCAAAGGAACAATGTCAGACAACTCCCCTCCTTAGCTAATTAACCTACCATCTCATCAGTTAGGCCCTAAACCAAGGCTTCTTCTCTGTAGTTGACTTTGCTGACTGTTCTCTTCCTCAGGGAGTGAAGGTACATTGCTATCTTCGTCTGGAGCTTTATGAATAGGCCTTGTCTTCTGGTCTTGTACCAAGTGTGAGGAGAACATGATTCTGTCCTTTTATTTAGTGCTATTTAATTCAAATATATTGGGTGCTATTACTCTCCTTGGCCTCTGGAGACTTGGTTGCACCTTCTTGTATGAGCTTTCTGCATCTTTGATTGTTCAATACTTGGCACTCACATTTGTTCACTCCTTTATTTAATCTAAGAGAAACAGGTCCTGCGTGTGTAGCTTATCCTCTTTGACTCCTTTCGTGTCTTGCAGTTGCTTCTTGCTGCGGCATCCTTGATTCTAAGCCAAGCAAATATCCTTTGTTTGTGTACAAATCTATATGCCAGCGCCTGTCAGCTCTGCAGCCTTGGTTTCCATTCTCGCGGCTTCTCACTCACTATTATACGATGCCGACGTCCATTTTCTCAACATGGCTGCTTTACTTGCATATATTTCCAAATTTAGCAAGCTTCTTCATTGTCTTATCTACCTTGCGTTTCTGTGTATATACATCTACTGCATCTCTTGTTACTTAACTTCTAAGTGTATATGGTTTTCATCTTCGCATATTTACTTTGTCACTCTAGTCACATCTTCATTCTCTAGATATCCATACATCAGGTTAGTGCGCCCACGTATCTTCTCCTCTTCATTTATTTATTTATTTATTGTGCATTTGTAAGGCTCTTATATGTCAAGCAAATTGTGTTTCAAAACTCCCACACGGCAACAGGGAGGGAACATGGGAAAGAAATTCAAATATAGCAATGAAGAAAGAGGTGGACCTACTAGATCTTTTCAGCATTCAGAATGTGCAAGTGCAGAGAGAGAGAGAAGGGAAGAGGGGTGGGGGTAAGTGCTAGGTTTATGAAGAGGGAAGTGCTACGGAGTGAGCAGCTGTAAGTGCCTTGGTGCAGTGGTCAGCTGCAAATAAATAACTAAGTGCAAGCCTGTGGTGGCATAGGCCAGTGGGTGCCAAAGCAAAGTGCTAGGTTTAGGCTTTAGGCAATTGCGAGTGGGAGGCTAGGACCCAGGAGGACACATAAGGGCCCTGGTCACCAATCTCAGCAACTGTGGTATTTTGCAGAGGAGGGAGGAAAGGAAGGAGGAGGTGAAAAGGAAAGTCTTGAGGAGCTTCCGGAATTTGAGGAGATCCACTCAAGACGAAGAGGAAGGGGGAGGCTGTTCCATAGGGGGGAGTCTGCAGAGGAAAGAGATCGGCCACCATCTTGCTATTTAGCGAAGCACTTGCCACAAAGAGAGTTGGTGCCAAAGGAACGTAAATATCTGGAGGAGAGTATTTAGTGATGTCACTTCACACCTGTCAGACTTTACTTACAGTTATTCTATGTCCAGTGATGTCTGCAGGCTCATGTCTACAGCATCGGTTTGAGGGTATATTTGAAATGGTTGTCTGAGTGCATAACATCTGTCATACCTTCGATGTGGTATTGGGATGATACCAGGTGTCATGAACAGTGTTCTCTTGCGGTTCTTCAAGTATGATGGAGGTGAGGGGTTGGGCCCTATAAATGACGTGTACATATGCCCCTCTACATTTCCCTAGCTGGTCGAGTCCTCAACACCTCCTCAATGTTTTTCCCTTTTATTTTACACAATGGTTTCTTTGGAATCCATTTCTTTGTCACCTGCCTCAGGCCACCTGCATACTTTATGTGTTCATTCAGGGCCAACTCCTTCCCTTTGCCCAATAAAGAACGTAAGGTCCACACAAGAGGTAAGGAATTACTGTGGTTTATTATAGCCACAGGGATCACATACATGGAGGAACGCCCACGCATCCCTCAACGGACCCTGGCTCGCAGGCCAGTTTTGATGGCTTCTAACGTCATGATTAGCGTCATTCTCTGGAACTGTCTCAAATACCCATCTTCACTCAGTATAGGCTGTTGAGTAGGAGGTCCCATATGGAAACGTATGGAGGTGCTGTATTATTAGACAGTGTATTCTCAGGTGGTGCACTTAACCATTTTCAAAAAGTTAATTGAACTTTGTTACATTGAGTAAGCCCCGTGATTGGTCGATGACCACCACTGTCCACCCCTAGGGTCCTTAGCTATGATTGGATTAGCCACAAGCCCCCCACCCCCAAGAATGGGGCTAACTCTGTTCCCAGTCGCGGAACACCTGTGAATGTTGCCTTGTGCAATTATGTATTTGCAAGGTGCAATTATGTGCCAGCATCATGACGGTGTGTAGCCCATAGCAGCAATGAACGTGCTCCGGTTCCCAATAGAGTATGGTGTCATGACTAACAATTTTGTTGCAGCTATTGGCTGGACGGCGGAACAGGTTGCTCTTCTCAGGCCTCAATCTTGGCAGCCCCTCAGCGTCGCCAGGTCACGTGCTCGGAGACCACGTATGTGAGCCCAGGAGCCTGAATTATTCTGCATTTTGTCAGAGAGCATACCTCTCCTGCAGCCAATGTTGCTAAGGTTCAGAGAGAGAAATGTCATTTGCAACATTGCGACCTTGGTGGCGGCTTCGCTCCTGCCACAGTAGTTCTGCTTGTACATAATTCTCTGATGCTTGGGATCCCCTTTCTAAGCCAACCGTGGCCTACTAGATTTATTAAGCCATGGTCTGGCTTCTACTATACATGTCTTCTAATAGTATGTAGGTTAGTGCATTATGGCTGTCAGGTCCCTTGAGTGGTCCTGCCACACCATAGGGTTATTTTCATTTGAGCGTCTGCAAGCATTTACATGACCTCTTCTTGCTTCTTGTGTTACTGCAGTGTTGTAGCAGGCCTGATGGCAAAATAATAAACATGCAGACACTGTGTATATATCACTGTCCTCTAACTATACAGATGTATACCTGTGTTCTTCATTTAGTTGAGTATGTGTGTGTGTGTGTCCAGGGTGTGCGGATAGCACGTGTGCTTCATGTCTAACGTAGGTAAGTCATCATGGTGTCTCTACCGTCAAGTGACTTGGTCTCTTGGTGCTTAGTCGAGTCTGTCCATGTAACCGTCTCCAGCTCCATCTTGCGTCTCCTCGTTCACTCTTGGTAAGATTTGCACTACTGCTGGATTGTAGGATCTGCTAGGAGGGTATCTCTCATGATAATTATCCTTTGTGGGAGCAGTGGGAATGGGTGCAAGTTCATATGAACGACGACCATATTGTTGTAGATTCTTATTCCTGTTGAAGGGTCTTCCGGGGGGTGGAGGGTACGTTCTGATTCTCCCTCTTCATTCCCCCTATGGTCGTCTTGTTGACCACACTACCATTATCTCCTCCGTCGTCTATCAGACGGCATACTTTCGTTATTCCTGCTAGGTGTCCATAGAAATTGACATGATCTTCGAATTACCAGTACATGTAGACTCAACCTCCTTCAGGTTTGCAGTATACCCACTTTCCAACTTACTTTTATGGGTTGCAGGGGATTTCTACCTTAATTCCAGGCATCAATATGTCAGATGCTGCTATCTGTTGTCTCAGCCTCTCTCTTTCCTTGATGATGTTATCCATCTTCTCTCCTTTCTCTAGTTCCATAAGTAGTTGTAGTCTTACTACTTATTCTGCTGTCTTCTGACATCTTGCAATGCACATTTTTATTCCGAGCAGAGATGCTGTTCCCAATATCAGTCCTCCAGCCAGTACCTTTAGGCTATCTGCCAGCCACAAAGGCATCCATGACCAGAGATAGGCAAACCAGCTCTTGTCCTTCCCTGTCCTCCTTGCTTCTGCTTCCATTTTTGCATGCATGTGGGCCAACTGGGTTACTGCGTCTTATAATGTTCCGTTATCTTCTTCATTTGCAGGGATGAATATGCAGCAAGAACTTCCTACTTTTGCACAAACTCTTCCTTGCATCGCTATGAGGAGGTCTAGAACGTATCTGTTCTGGAGTGCCACTAACCTTATCGCTCTGATCTCTTCTTTTATTGCGTTGAAGCCGTTCACCATTGAATTGATGGTAACCATTAGTTCCCAATGTGTAATTTGCAGCCATTTAGCATTGGCATACGCTTGTACTCCAGGAAATAGGGATGCAAAGAACATTTGTGTTCTGCTGAATAGTCTGTGTGAGGCTGGTACTTCGTCTAGTGCTGCTTCAGACCGCCCCCACAAGTAGTTTCCTTCTCTTTTCACCCTGCTGAGCCTTCGATGTTCGTCGGCTTCTTCTGGTTTGTTGGATGCGAGGGTTAGGGATCTATTTTTCCTTTTATTATATTGCATTATAGGGAATTTATCTAGCTGCAGGTTTTCCGTGGCACCACTAGAGAGGGTATGTTCACATGCGCCAGGGAGCATATTCCCCAACAATTTGGAGGCAGCTTGTCATAGGCCTTTGTTCCACAAGCCCAATATTGGTCCATTAGGACAATTGTCTCTAGTCCCATCTCTAGTATTGTTTCTATTCTTTTCCACCCAACGTTTTCTCCCACCTCTTCTTCACCATGGTTCTGGAAGCAGAGTGCCGGCGTAGTTAGTGGGACTATTGGTACGGGTCCTGCATTGTTGTCAACCCACGTCACTAATCTTGCGCTTTTGTCCCACTCCTTAAGGCAATTGTCATTTTCTTCATGTACTTTATTTCCTGCTGCCTTGGCCAATGTTACTGCTTTGCTTCCTACTACTCCATCCACCCAGCCATCATTTGTATATACCTATCCATAGATCAAAATGTGTGGTCTTTCCCAGCAACCCGGTTCTCCTCCTATTTCTCTTGCTCTCCACTTACATGGTAGGTAGTTCAAGGTTATTGTTTTTGTTTCTCCTTTTTCTGGTCCTTCTGTTATGTACTGCAGGCTTTCAGCGAGTTGCCAGTAATTGTTCATCATGGGTAATGTCTTGATATAACTGTCCTCATATGGAAAGGTTGCTTTGAACGTCCATCTTAAGGTGGCTGTCTTTCCTTGGAATCTTCCCCGAGATTGAAACATGGCTAGGTACATAAGGCATTGTGCTGTTGCTGTGGGTATTTCTGTTGCTACGAAGGTCCTAAAGGCGCTCATGGCATAGGGGATCAATGAGCAGACATAACAGCTCTGATCAGTTGTGTCCCTCCCAATTTTGGACATGTGCTTGTACCAGATGTTGTTGGTTATGTGTGCAGTGTCTGTAAGATATGTTTCTACCCCTTTCATGTCTGTGGTGACACTGTGCTTACCTCTCCTTACCTTTTCAGTACTATTAGCCGGTCAAGTGGCACAGCGAGTAGAGCGCTCGCTATGACATCCGTGCAGAGCCTGCTAACGCAGGTTCGAATCCCGGTGGGGCCAAACTCAGCCTTTCATCCTTCCGAGGTCGATAAATGAGCCCCACACACCGTGGGTAATAATAAGCAGCGCTCAGATACCTGAGGGTTCGTAGCGCTATATAAGTGCCAAATTATTATTATTATTGCCTGTACCACCTGACACTGTAGTCCGTGCAGCTTGGGTCGGGGAGTTAGTGTGGGATACAGCATAGACATGCAATGCAAGAAAGAGCTGCCAGAAATTAGTTGCTAATAGTCCAGAAAGAAGCAGTAACCACACAATAAACGGTACAGTTTTTATTATTTTCATCATTGACACTTACACTGCCGATGCAGCTGATGAGATAGATGATAAAGTTGCCCACCTGAAAATAATGATAAAAAGGCGTTATCGTTAGTACTTGTAAGTATAGTCAAGCTCTGTGTACTAAATAAGCCTTAAGTGCCCATGTAAACATCTGTTCCCAAATTCTCCATATGGAGGGATGTCGGAGTGTGGGTAAGACAGGGTATGCACTCTGCTCAAGTTGTGGGTACGTTTGTACTAAGTATTCAAGGAATGCGTAGTAGTAGATTTGTGGCGATCATGGCCCAAAATGCGTGGGTCTTCTTATAGCATGGATAAATTGTTCAGAGAGTGCTTCAGGGTACCCAATGGGAACAACATCAGAGTTATTCCCTAACATCTATATCTTTTAATACTTGTACATCAACAACCAACAAATGCAGAACCCTTCATGTTTGAAAAAAGAGAAATGTTAAGACAGCGTTACTCGTAGTCGGTAGTACGAACTGTGCGTGCGGTATGGCAAGTTAAAATATGATGCTACCATATGATATTTTCGAATATTCCACGTTATGGAAGGGAGTTGGCACGATCAGTTACAGAATGTCCTGGGGATAGGGCAGTGTTCATCAGTGGTCAATCTGTACTAGTATGGCTGCGGGAGGGTCAGTTACTTGGCACGTCTGAGCATGGCATGCCCAGTTGGTTTTGGGTCATAAGGGTCTGGGGTATTTGGGTTATCTTGTTGGTCGTTGGTTAATGTAATGTTGGTCTTGTTGGCTTCTGCAGCCACATGTTGATGTGAAGCCGATGGATTATAGAGCTTAATATCATACAGGTGGTTCCAAGCTGACTTGCCTTGTATCTTCACTGTCCTATCCATCACGGCCTCCACAATGTGTGGGCCGGTGAAGCAAGGTGCGTTCCAACACTGGATAAAATTTCGCAGGAGCACCCGGTCACCTACTTGAATAGGTGCTTCTTTCTGTGTGTCCATGTTGCTGGTATCCTCCTGCATGCTGTTTTAAGGCTGTCCCCTTGTTTGTTGTATCTAGTGAGAGATGAAAGAAATGCTAGAAACAAGTGAAGTTACATAATCGTACAGTTCTTGTCCCAATACTTCTGCAATGTTTTGGCAATCCCTCAGAGCCCTTGTGGGTGGAGCTAACAGGAGGTGCATTCTGTGTCCTGTCACCACCTCATGGTGCGTTAAATGGTGGTCGGACCCTGGCTTATTTCGTAATTCGAACAAGGCAAGAGGTAAACAGTAAAGCCACTTCTTCTTTGTGCTCTGTTCAGTTTTTGCAATACACTCCTTCAGGAGACCATTGAGGCGTTCACACACCCTGTTTGCTTGCGGGTGGAACACACAGGCGAATTTGTGTTTTATTCCTAGCTGGGTAGTAATATGTTGGAACAGTTCATTGGTGAAGTGAGGTCCGTTGTCCGACCGCAGAACCTCACTCACGTTCCATCTTGGAAATACTTCTCCAACTAGGAATTTTGCTGCTCGAGGGTGTTGGCATGGGAACATGGCCCAGCCTCTACCCACCTGGAGAAGGGACAGACCACCACAATCATGTAGCAGTATCCTTGACATATCTGGATCATAAACACGTAGTCAACATGGAGGTGCAGGAACGGGCCTAGTGGTCTGGGTATGGTTCCTGTTATTACTCTCAGTGTGTGGCCTGCAGTAAACTGCTGGCACATCAAGTAATAAAGTTTGCTACATGGCTGTTTAGATTTGGGCAGAACCATGATTCTCCAATGCATGCTGCAATGACCTCTCTCCCAGTATGTGCGGGGTAGTGCAGTTGCTGTAATGCTGTTTTTAGGAGCGCAAGTGGCTTGACCACTTTCCCTGTGTTGTTTTGTCGCCATAGGGCGTCAGTGGGGGACATTGTGAACCCTCTCTTTACCCAAAGTTCTTTCTCCTCTCTTGGTGCTGCACCCTGTAACTCCATTATCTTTGTTTCTGGTAAGTGAGTGTATCCATCCTTTAGTAACATCTGTCTCACCTCTCCCCTTTGCTTTTGCTCCTCCTTTCAGTCCCACAATTCTCTGAAATATGCGTGTTTTGCCTGACAGTCTGCTGCTTCCTTCCCTCTTGATATCGGATCTTCTCCATTTGTGTGTGCCTGGGATTTCACTATTGCTACTTTCTCCGGGTATGTTATGACATTTATGAATTCTCGTAGAAGCAGGACATGCTGCACTGGGGTCCCATCTGCCCTTCTGAATCCCCTTCTGAGCCACCTTGCCAACCCTGAATGTACTGTGGAGGTGACATAGGCACTAGCTGAATAAATTGTTACTCTTTTCCAACAATATTTTGTAATGCCTATATTAATGCCACTAATTCTGCAGCTTGTGCTGAGTAATGAGAGGGTAAACGGACACTGTATACTACTTCACTTGTCCAATCATCCTTCAGCCTTACCACTGCTTCTCCAGTTCTCCTAACCCCATCAGTTTGGTCAATGGTTGAGGATCCGTCAATGTACAGCACCTCTCCCCCTCAAGTGCATCCTCCTCTACCTTGCGTGTTTCAGTGAAGAACTCCATATTTTGTGTACAATCATGAGTCCAGCCACCTGTTTGCTGGACATCTGCTATGAATTGTGCTGGATTAACATTTTTACATCTTACAATTTTTAATTCTGGTCTTGATAATATTATTTCGTACCCTGTTGCTCTTTGGGTTTTTAGTGTGCTTTTGGTTTATGCAGTATCACAAAAAGGGCATGCTCCACGTAAAGCGTTGTTGTGCATCCCATAGTTATTGACAAAGCTTTTTCTACTGCAAATGCTGCAGCAGCCAAATGGTGTTCGCACAGGAAGTGTCCTTTCATTACTGGGTCCAACTGTGCACTGTAATATGC
The DNA here is from genome assembly GCF_040938575.1 of Ambystoma mexicanum. Classification (NCBI taxonomy): domain Eukaryota; kingdom Metazoa; phylum Chordata; class Amphibia; order Caudata; family Ambystomatidae; genus Ambystoma; species Ambystoma mexicanum. The sequence goes on from NC_090927.1 coordinate 545,524,653, forward strand.
AACCGGCATATGGCCCATGCTTGTCTTTTGGGTCAGCACTGTTTTCATAACCACGCCATGCGCGTGTGAAAACAGGAAAAATTCCATTTTGTAATCTGGGTTTGCTAGCACTGGGGGTGTGCGGATGGCTTCCTTCAATTCATTGAAAGCATCAGTCATTTCTCTCGTACAACCTAGTGGCTTTGCTCCTCTCTGAGCTTCCTTGAGGACCATTAAAAGTGGACATATATAAGAGCTGTATTCGAAGACCCATACTCTACAATAGTTACATAATCTGAGGAACTGCTGCAGCTCCCTTACTGTTTTAGATTGGGGAGTGTTTTGTATTGCCTATGCTCTTTTCGGGGCTATGTGTCTCCCATCTTTGGATAGTATCTGCCCAATATATAATATTTCCTTTTGGCAGTATTGAAGTTTAGCTTTGTCTACATTGTACCCCATGTCTGCCAACACTGTGCGTACAAGTCATTCCTGCACTCCCTCTCTGTTTCACTACAAATTATTATGTCATCTACATGCTGTAGTACTGTGCTGTCTGTTTGGACATTAGCTGGGTCCATTTGTATTACTCTGTTCAAAATGGATGGTGACTCACAGTAGCCTTTTGACAACCTAATGTGTTTCCACTTCTTGTTGCGGTACATGAAACTGGTCAAATCTTGTGAGTCTGGGTTCAATGGTATTGATAACAACGCGTAAAGTAAGTGGAGTGGAGTAAAGTAAGGGTAGCGATAGATTGTCCTCCCCACTAGATAAGGAGATGTTATCAGTAAATGGAACCACCTCTTGAGCCCCAGAGAATCCTTGCGTGTTCATGGCATTGCCTGACAATGCAAAAGTCCCTTCCCTAATGCATGACCTAGTCGCCCCAGTGTCAACGAGAAAGGAAAACGTTTTGTCACCCTTATGCAAGAGTCCTCCACAGGATTAGGTGTGACCAATAGGATGGGACACAACAAGTTCGTCTGTGGGCTGTCCTACTGGGGAAATAGGGATAGTCCGTTCTCCGTATGGGGGTTGTTCCCCACTATAGTGACCCCTCCCATTTTCTATATTGGTACCATTGCTGTCATATCCATGGGCTCTGGGGAGTGTGCATGTACTTGTGCTAGTTGCTGTGCTGTTGTTGCCACCTGAGGCACCATTATCTGGGGTAGTGCTGTGGTTGGAGGTGCTTGTTGGTGTTGTGCCTGTGGGGGTAGCTATGTCTGCTGCTGAATGTTTTGCATCGGTCCATGTTGTTGTATAACTGGGACATAGCAGTCATTCTGCCCTCCCTGATACCCCCGTTCTCCCCAACCAGGTTGGGCACCTCTGTTTTTGCATGCTCAGGAAATGTGCACTAGTTGTCTAAATGCCCAGCACTGCGGTGGCTCCATTGCCTGCCATGGGAATCCCCCTTCTCCCCCACCTGGTCCTTGTGACATTTGCTGTGTGTAGCCACGGAACCCTCCTGCATATTGTTGCGATTTTGGCCCAATCCCCCGTCCTCTCTGGAAGCCTCCCCTCCCTCTGAAACTCTGTGGGTAACCACCTCTCCCCATGTACCCTCCTCCCATGGGTAATGTGTATGCTGGCTGTTGTGGTTGGAGCTGAGGTTGTGTTTGGGAGATCGCTGTTTGTGCCCGGGGGCTGGGACTCATTATTAGTGCTCCCTCTAATGCATACTTAGACAATTTTCTCTGTACTAACTTCGCTTCATCTGCTTTCCTCTCTTCTGCTTTTTGTTTCATCTTTTGTTGCCATAATCTACAATGATGTACTATGGTGAGTTGTATTTCTAGCTATGCCTTTGCTTCCATCACTACTAATTTCTTCAAGTTGTTCTGTACTGGCTCTGGTAACCCTTGTACCAGGATGTGGTAAAATATTGCTGTTGTTTTGTCCCAAGGCTCTCGAGCTTCAAGGCGCCAAAGCTGTTGAATCTCCTGAATATAGTTAACAGGATCCTCATCGTCACGCATCTTGCTTAACGTGATGGCCCCTATGTCTGATGTGTCTGGGAATTGTGTCCGCAATGCTTGCCATAATGCTGCCCTGCAGTTTGCAAATGGTGCTGCATCATGTGCTGTGTTCTGAGTGGTCACCCCCAGGAACCCCACCCTCTTCCAGATGTCATCAGCTGCATCACCCAATATGGAAACCAACAGCACGTTAAGATCCCCTACTGCCAGTCTGTGTCCCGCAGTTAACTTTTCCATTTCATAAATCCATTTCCCAGCTCCTCCACTTAATGAGGGTAATCTGCAATTGATGTTTTCCTTATCTGTGTGCTTGCAGGGCACGTAGTGTGGTCTTGTCCCTCCCCTCTCTAATAACGCCATCTGTGAATATGCGTCCCTCTCTTCCGGTGTTCGTCTATACTGCCTTACATGAATAGCTCCTCTCTCGTCTTCCATTTCTGCACCTATGTCTACGGGTTCTATTGCGTGTATCTGTTGTGAAGTGTTATTGGCCCCTACCGGTCACCCCCTGGAACAGGAATGGCCCCTTAATTGCGTGATCATTACCCCATCCCTCCTGTGCCCATGGAGGTCCCTAAGCCTTCTGCTGTACAGTGCTTGGGGGGCTCTCTCCTCTAACCAGTATCAACCAGTATCTGGTACTCCTTGCCCACCGCATCGCTGCCCTCTGCCCCAACTTTCAGTGCTATGCGGACGATACCCAGCTCATTTTCAGGCTACCCTCGGCCTCCTCCTCCCCCTCCCTCATCTCTGACTGTCTGTCTGCTATCCAGGAATGGTGTGCTGCCAATGACCTCTGCCTTAATGCTAGTAAGACTGAGATCCTACTCATCGGCACACCCACTCCCTCCTTCCCTGCAGCTCTCTGGCCGGCCTCTCTTGGCCCTCTTCCTGCTCCTACCTGCAAGGCAAAAAACCTCGGGGTCATCTTCGACTCCACACTCTCCTTCTCTCCTCATATATCTGACGTCTCTAAGAAGTCACATTACCAGCTGCACCTCCTCAGAGGTATTCTTCCCTTCCTCTCCTTCCCCCAGAAGCTCACTGTCTCCCGAGCCCTGGTTCTCTCAAAGCTGGACTACTGTAACAGCCTCTATCTTAATCTGCCTGCCTCCACTCTCCGCCCTCTGCAACTCATCTAGAACAGAACTGCGAGACTTGTCTTTGGCCTCAAGCCCAGGGACCGTATCTCTCCAGGACTGAAATCTCTACACTGGCTCACAGTGGCTGCGAGGATTAAGTTCAAAACCCTCTGCATTATCCACAAGGCCTTCTGGGGCCTGGGGCCTAAATACCTTCAACTCTCTCTTCCTAAATATCTTCCTTCCCGAGCCCTACACTCATCCGTCTCCAACTCCCTCAGGGTCAGCCGCTTCTCGAAGCAACGAGCTGGGGGTAGATCTCTCTCCGCGGCAGGGGCCTCCCTCTGGAACAGCCTTCCTGCCTCCCTGAAACTTGAGGAGAACCATCTCCGGTTCCGGAAGCACCTCAAAACCTTCCTCTTCACTTCTGCTTTCTCTCTCCCTCTCCCCTGCTAAATTCTTCACCTAAACTGCACTGATTCTGCAACTGGGCCACTCTCACCGACCTCGGTCCTGGGCCCAGTCACTCTTCACTTGCACTGCCTCCCTGGCAACCCCTGCACTGCGGGACTGTCTCTGTATCCCTACAGCCTCCCCCCCCAGCACTTGTCTGCACTTAGCTTGCACTTGCCACCAGCTGGCCCTATTTATTTATTATTTTATTTCTATTCTACTTATTTGTACTGCACTCTCCCCCCATCCCCCTTCCCCTTGCACTTTTTCCCTTCCCCCTACCCCTGCACTTGCGCGGTCTGAATGACACCTGGCCTAGTAGGATCGTTGTCTGTCTTCCCCTTGTTCCCCCCTCCCTGCCTCGTCGCGCCTTGTAACACTTGTATATAGGCGCGTTACAAATGCCATATCATATCATATCATACTGTGTCTTGTGGTGGTCTGTCATGAGGTTTACCCCTCTGTTCATGTGTCCTACACTCCCAAGAAGTTTCTCCATTAGTCCTCACAAGATAGAGCTTGTTAGGCCCTTCCCTCTCCTTGTCACTGTGGTCATCGTCGTTGTCAGATTCGTCATCCATGTGGCTACAGAAATTAGTGGAGACATTTTTGTGTTACTAGGCTGGGGTCATGTGGCACATTCAGATCGATGTCTGTTAATCTACATATATCCTCCTCCTCCCGCACTCCCAAGCGTGCCGCGCCGTCTCCGTTTGACCCCCCCATTGTACTCACCTTTATTTTCCTCTTCCTTTTGTTTGTCTTCTTCTTGCCTTTTCCTGGCTAATTCTATTTTGATTTGGTCACTTACTTTTTCCAACAACTGTGCTTCCTCATCCTTCCTACTTTGTTCCCTTTCCCACTGTTCCATCCTCAATTGCTTCAGTCGCTTCTCCTCATACTTACGTGATTCCTGCAATAATATTTTCTTCCTCCACAATACCATCTCCATCTCCTTTTCCTCCTCCAACATCTTCTTTATTTCTTCCCTCTTCCTTTCCATCTCCTTTTGTTTTCTCCCTTCCTTCACCTCTCTTTCTACTATGTCCTTTCATTCCTTTTGTGCTCTATCCTCCTTTTGTAACCTTGTTTTTCATCCTCTTGAGGCTGCTCCTTTTCCGTCCTCCTCTGACTGATCTGGCCTTTCACAGCATCCGTGCCCCAGCTCCAAGCTTTCTATTGCCTTCATAGCACCCTCTGCCTCCCCCATTGTGGCCCATTTTAGTTTCAATAGTATCTGTGCAGCTATCCATTCTCCTGGTCCTATACCTGCAAACTAATTTTTCGTGCGCCACAGCCCCTCTTTGTTGGGGTCGGTGCTGTCGGCCGCCTGCCCTGTCCCTTTGTTACAACAGTTCAGTTCGGACATATGGGGGTGGTTTGTATGTTGGGTTTGAGTATCGCTATGCTGCTTTTAATTCTCTTAATGGACATAAGTCCTGTTCCTTCACCGCGGCATCAGATATTACACTCGGCAGTGTGGGAGGAGGAGCAGAGGGCTCCGATCCCTCCTCCTTCACCTCCCGTAAGCTCATCAACCATGGCCTGTCCTCTTGGAACATACGCCCCAGCTCAAATATTTCCATGCGTTTAACTAACTTTTTCCCTTGGTACGTACTCTGTAAATGGGTCAAAAGTGATTGCAGCATGTCTTTGGAGAAACTGCCGTTGGGTGGTGTAAGCGACTTCAATTCAACACTACAGCTAAGTCAATGCCTAGTCTGGGATAAGCCCTTATTGATGTATTTTTATGTCCAGTTTGTTTACTCTGGATGACAACCCTTATATAACACCCCTCTCTTAGAATCCCCCTGACCCCACTGAGCCAAGAAGTAGGTTTGTTTGCAAATTAAAAGGTTTATTTGAAAATTAAACACTATAATATATATATATATATATATATATATATATATATATATATATCACACTTTTATAATAACTTAATATCTGATAGCACACTTGTGAAGATGATAGTGATCAACAATGGATAATGTTACAGTGGTACACTCTTTTTGATGGCTTAGAAGTGATATAGAGAGGATAAAGTCGCTGAGAATGCTTTTATGGCTTCAAGGACAATGCAATGATGAATGAAAATGCAGTACAGAAAATAAACTTGATATGACTTCAACAAAAGACAATGTAATCACTTTTCTTTGACAATTCACCCCCCCCCCCTCTATGCAAGGTAAAGAGATGGGAGGAAAGCACACAGTTCTCAGGAATGCAATCAAATATAATTCAGTTCCCCCCTAGCAAGCTTAGAGGAAAACAGGTAGGAATTTTAAACACATGCAAGATACTTTGATGTGGTTGCAATTAAGTGAAGAATATGCGAAAAATGCTTTTAATTACCTATAGGAGGTTCAGGGTAGGTGATAGATACTTTGAATCAGTTCAGGCCAGCCCTATCAATGATTCAGGGATGGTTATTAGGTTGAAAACAGATTTCAGGGATGGAAGCAAAGACAAATATTTTTACACGTGGCTGAAATTAAGCAAAATGTCAAATCGCAGCAAATTTAGACGTGTGCGTCGAGCGCAATTACGGAGGCACTATAAGGAGTAGGAAGTTGGTTCTAGGCTCGTTGGAAAGCTTAGAATCTTAGCTAAAACTCGCTCCTAGCACAAACGGTTCCGGAGATACGGCCGATTTAGTAAAGGCAGTTTTTCGTATTTGAAATTTTAAAACTCAGAATGACAGATGACAGTTTTCAGTTTTAAAGATGACAGAATGACACGATTCTAGGAGGCAGTTCTAATAGTTTAAAATAATCTAATCCAAACTATTTTAGCCTAAGAGATTGGGTTTGGCACAGTGCTAGCTGGGTACTCACACTAGATTTTGGACAGGAATGCGACTTCGTCACCGATCGGGTCAGGATTGGCTGGACTTCTGCTAGCAGTTCTTCACAGCGATCTGGTCTCTGGTTCTCTCTGGTTCCGGATACAGCACTGCTTTCTGGATACTGCTACAGGTTCTTGCAAAAGTTCTTGGCAAAGAATTCAAATAGCTCGCCCGGCTGTTGAATAGTTTGGTTGGTTTTGAGGCCTGCTGAAGAGGATTCAGCTTGTGGATTCAGGCCTCTCTGCTAAAAATTCTGGAGTTAATTTCTGGTCTCTGGAGATTGATGGATTTGAAGTCTGGATCTCTGGATGTGAAGTCTGAAGTCTCCCGGCAAAGCGTCCCGCAAGAAAGTGGAAAGTGAATGTCTCTACCTGGGTTTCAATGTTCCTTTTTATGTGTTTAGAAAATGGGTGTGTGCCTGGGCCTAGCTAAGCCTGCCCCTCTCATTTATCATTGGCCAAGCTTTCCTCTCTCCCTTGATTGGGGAAAAGAAATGGAGTGTCAGAGTGATGCTGTAGGTTTTATGCTACAAAACCATTATATTAAAAAAAGACAGTCACAAGGGGGCACGGATGGGGTGGTGTTCAAACAGTTAGGATGCATGCTGAGCAGTCGACAAGCAGAGCTTCAGTGATGCTGAGTGCAGTCAGAGTGATGCTGTAGGTTTTATGGTCAGAGGAACCTCCCCTTGTTAAATTGCACACAATCCATTTCTGACCCAAATACATATTTATCTATGTACCATTTTTCTAATATTATAGGTCCAGTTAACATATTTTCTGTAGCACCAAACCATCCAATCCCTGTCTTTGTACGATGTCGTGTCCACTTACGACAGAATTCTCCCCTTTTCATCCAGATAACAACCTCTAAATCTTTCCAGATTTTACACAAATGTGCACCAGGGATATGGGTTTCAGATGATAAAGTGTCAGATTTTTAACATGCATACATTTGGAGTAACAACCTTTTTTTCCGCTACTATCCATAAGAACATACCACATGGTCCTAACACCTCTTAAAATGTGCACAGAAAAATTACAAGAATGATGATGTTATTTATATAATTTTGACAAGTCCACACTATGAATTATCCATCTTTTTAAAATCATGCTCTGGCCCCAAAGGGGTGTGGTTTTCCAAAGCACATGGTGGAATTTCTGGTTTATCCACTTCCCCCAAGCTCAGCTTGCTCTCACAGGCACTGCTCCTCCCAGTTTCTCCCAAGAGGAAGCCATTTTACGACCCCCCCAATATAACATTTGCCTGAGTCCAGGACAGTGCTTTGTTTAGTTTCCTGTAGTCCCCAGGTGCCACCCCCCTAATTCAATAAGAGAGGTGTCATCTCCTTTTGGCAGGGGCAGCAGAATGCAGCCAGGCCTGGGAAGAGTTGTTGAGCCAGTTCAACTCCTGTCGGGGGTAGTTGTCAGGCAGAATCCACTCTCTTTAAACCAAGCTTCAGCTAAATGTCATGTTAGTTCCCAGTTTTCTACATTCAAATCAAACTGACAATGTTTGCACATGCAGCTAGAATGCTGATTCAAAGTTAAAAACTATGACATTTAAACAATTGCAACCTATGTGACACTCACAAGTAGGTCACTCATTTATTCTAAACATTTCGATTTTAGTGGCTTTAAATCCAAATTCACTTAAGCTGCTGACATCCCCCGCTATTTTTTATGTATACATTAAATAATTACTTCCTTCAAGTCATTTCAGAATATAGTTTTACATTGTATCCACCTCTTAGCAAGTCTTTCCTTGGCCTGGTTTGGGTTCATTTGTTCAGTTTTACACAAAAGTCTGGTGGTTTTAAAATGCCGGCTTTCTGATAGTGGTGAGCACCAGTATTGCATCCATTTTTGACATTAAGAAAATGAATTCCCCACAGTTCTGGGTTGCTTTTGGCAATCAGCATTGCCATTCCCAATGGTTTCAGGCTACTGTGTGTGTAGCCCAATGGTGGTTTTAGGCAGTGCCCACCTGTGCTCACAACATAGGCAAAAATGGGTGGCAGCCTATTCTTCATGTTTTCCCTGTGCACTCTCTGGGGAGTTCTGGCCATCATGATGTTTTCAATGCCAGTAATGCACAGTTTTATGGTAGGGCTTGGATGCATGGGTAAAAACATCCCACAATATGTCCCACTGTACTTTGCTGTCTATGCACGTTGTCACTTTTGGCTGCTTAAAAAAAAAAAAGACCTTCCAGGATGAAGGAAAGGAGAACCAGCAAATGCATGCACTGACATTAAAGATGCTGAGATATCAGATAAGCAGATCAGACTGACATAAGGAGCAAATGTGGAGATCGGGTTTAGCCAGTTTCCCTTACTGGAGAAGGGAGGGGGCTAACCTCTATACATACCATGGAAGCATATAGATAAGGAAAACTTGAGGTGTAGTCCACCCTCGTTAACTGCGGGTGTGGGGAAAAAGATATATGAAATAGAAAGGATGACAGCGGAACAGAAATTAGCAGTGGGAGACATAAAGGGGCTCTTAGTGGTGATCCTGGAGTAAGCCGCTTATGATGTATGGAAAATGGCGCGGTAACCAGAAGTAACCAACGAGGACACGGCGCACGATGGCGCACCATTTGCCAACTGCCGAGCATCCATATGGCAAGCTCTATGGACACAGTACCCAGACATGTCAGACATTAGTGCAATTATGGCATGCAAAATGGGGGAAGACGAAGACCCCTTCAGACTATTCAAGAGCTTTGGCGCCTTGAAAACACAAGAACTGTGGGATAATACAGTGACATAATTCTATCATATACTATACTAAGGGTTGCCAGAACAGGTGCAAAGGCAACTGAAGAGGTTGGTGGGGATGGAAGCAAAGCCATGATCATAAATACAACTCACGATAGCACATGACTGTAGGTTAATGCAAGAGAACACAAGGAAAAAGCACTAGGAAAGAAAGCAGGAGGAGGAAAAGTTAGTGCAGAAGAAGTTATGTAAATACACCATAGAAGGGGCAGTATTAACAAGCACGGGAGGGCAATGGCCACCACAGACGCAGTTTGCAGAGCCGCCCATGGAGGTGGGTTCATGGGGTAGGGGGATGCACAAGGAAGTGGGGGGGCCACCAAAGGTATGCAGGTATGGGCATCAGGTGCAGCAGAACCAAGGGGATTTCCAGAGGGGTTTCGAGGATATGGCCAGCCAATGCAACAGGGCCCAGATGGGTTTTCTGGGGGGTAAAAGAGGCAAGTGAGGGAACCACCCCAGTGCTGGGTGTGTGGACAGATAGGGCACATCTCGAGGGTATGCAGAAGCAGAGGAGGTACACAACAAAATGGGGGAATCCAATACCGGCCAGCATATCAAGGAGAACAGAATGAATTCTATGCCCAGGGCCAGACACAACAGCAAGGACAGACACTGAACGTATACCCACAGACACACCAGCCCATGATGCAGGCACCACAAATGCAAGCACCTATGCAGCGTAATTCGCAGGCACCACAGATGCCAAAGATGCAAGGTAACACACAACATGCATACACGGCACAGCAAATACTGCAGATGCAGAACAGCACACCGCCAAACAACAGGACAGTGGCACGCACAGACTCCATTACAACGAATCCCATTAGGATATTGGGGGGGGGTCACTGTAGTGGGAGGAAACCCATTGTTAGGGAACGGAATGTCATTATACCCTCAATATGAAAGCCCACAGACGGACTTGATGTATTCCATCTTATTGATTACATCCAACCCGGCAGAGGAAACGTATAGGGGTAACGATAGGTGACAAAACTTTTTCTTTCTTGTATACACTGACTTTTTCCTTTCTTGTATACACTGGGGTGACTAAATCCTGCATCTGGGAAGGGAAATATAGGATGTCAGGTGATGCCATGACTGCTCAAGGGTTCTCTGGGGTGAAGGAAGTGGTTCCTTTCACAGAAGATATTGCACTTTCTATAGGGGAGCACATCTATCTTTGGCCCTACTCTATTCTCGACAGACACCTGTAAACATACTGCGGAGAGACTCATGAGCAAACTTAACATGACCATTTCATTTACTGACCAGGGGATAGTGTGTTCCACTAGGGATACACCTTTTAAACATGAGGAAAATCATTCAAGCCTTTTGTGGACAAAAGATACAAAGGGGGATACCAGTATGTGAGGAGCTGTTTCAGTATGGGACTGAAATAATAACAGCATAGCCCCCAGGGAATCAGGGGAAAATGTGGCGTCTCCCAAATGAGTACTTATTCAGGCCAGAATACCATTAGATGAGAAGGAAGAGACAATAGTGCCACTAGAATTAGAGGCAGTGATAGTGGGGGATGACTGGATAGCAGTGCACGGGACAGACAACACAGGGCAACCATGGCAAGCAGCGATCGCCATAGCAGAAGGGTACAGGTTGACTACAGACGAAGAACTAGTCAAAGACAACAGATCATACCATGAGGTGGTGTTCAGAATGAGCATCGCATATTGGGTGAGAATACATTACAAAGGAGTACCACAGAGAATGGCAATGCTGCTGAAAGCACCACCGACCTTTCTCAAGGAGGATTTGGCAAAGGTCCCCAGAATTTTATGGACCCCAAGTCCCTATGATATGAGGCTTCTGGAGGGGATAGGAGCAGCGAAGATAAAGCTGAAGCCAGGAGCAATTTTACCAAGAGTCAAGCAGTACCCAATTTCAAGAGAGGCAGATGAAGGTATCTATGAGACCATTGCAGCACTAGTGAAACAGGGCATTCTAGTGCCATCAGAATCACCATGCAGCATTGCAGTACACCCTGTCAAAAATGTGACAGGGGGATCATGGCATTTTATACAGGATTTATGCCCTCTTAACCATATTGTAGAAGCAGAATATCCTTTAGTTCCGATTCCGGCAACAATTTTGTGTACCATCCCCACAGAAGCTGCACACTTCACAGCCATAGATTTGTAGAATGCATTCTTCTCTATACCACGACACCCAGACTCAAAGGACTTAACTTCATTTCTATATAGAAATAAGAAGTGGAAACATACAAGACTTCCTCGAGGGTACTGTGAATCACAACCAATATTCAATAGGGTCCTTCAAATGGACCTAAGCAATGTACAGATGGAGAGCACAGTTATACAGTACGTATATGACATATTGATTTGCAACAAAACAGAGGAACAGTGTAGAAATTACTCAGTACACATGATGACAGTGTAAAGACTGGAGGTGGGTGTCTGTACTCCTGCTCTCTATATGGCAGAGGATAGGCACAGAGGACCCCAGCCAAGAATCTCTATTATTGGTATTGTGCCGAGCAATCAAGGACTAGCTTTCAGGAGGTGATGCGGGCTGGTACCTAAGTACAGTGTAGTCCCCAAGCACCCACAAAGGAATATCCACACAGTATGTTAGTTAAAACACAGCTCTTTATAAAAATACGGTTCACATTATAAACACAATAACAATAACACACTTTGTGCTCCGACAATTCTAAAATGGTAAATATATACAGTTCTAGGTGGTACCACTATTACTCTGATTCTATTATAATGTATCAACTGTACTCAGTTCAAATAGCATACGAATCAACACAGTAAAACAATGTCAACCATAGACTTTATGAGGTAAACAAGTTGGTTAGACAATTGGCAGAATACGGGTCCCCTACCGCTAGGCACAGTTCTGTATGAGGATCCCCCCTCCTGGGCAACCTGTAAATGAAGATGCACTACAAGCCCAGACCAGATATTGTCTATTGGAGTCTTATCTCCTTCTATAAATGTTCTACTGACCAAAAGTACCGGTATCGTAGAGTTTGACGGTGAGTCGTCGACAGGCCCTTCAAGAGTGCACTCCCTTTAAGGCAGGAGAAGAAAGGGGTGAACGTTGTTGTAGGGGGAGCAGCTTCGATCTTCGCGGTGCTTGTTGACGAAAGCTTGTGAACGTCCTGGGAAGAAGAAGCGTGCGGTGCATCTCGACGATGAGTGTTCATTGCCGCAAAGAGTCAATGAAGAACATTGGCCCAATAAGGGCATCGAGTCGTCAGTGTCTGTGTTAAGAAGGATTTCTGAACTCTGACCTGTAGGCTCACTATACAGGAGCCCACCTTTCCAATAAATCTGATGCTTCCCAGGAGGTTCACCCTCAAGCTGGGAGCAGGCCTGTCTCCTTAGGCCTTCCAGAGATGGCCACTCACGTTGGCCTTTACTGAACTCTTCTCGGTCAGGACCACCTTCTACTAACAAATCTTTTAGTTCAGGATGGTCATTGGGGTTGAAGACTTCAGGCATCACCACCTCCTCGTCAGGTCCTGGTGATTGACCACCTACCTCCACCTCAGTGGTAGGTGAGTTAGGGGGAATGTTTTCTTGCCCTCTTTTTGATTTTCTGACTCCTTTAGCCTTGGGTTTCCCATTAGGCTGGGGCAGGGCATTGGTCTTGGCCAGCGCTGCCCTTGTTTGAGACCTTGTGCAGGGTCGGTCAGCAGTGTCTCCCACAAGCCCTAAAGCTCTGAGATCATTGCCCAACAAGACCTTTCCTGGGACACTTCTCTGAATGCTCACTGGAATCCTGACTGCTGTACCATTGATAGTAAGATTTACAGGTATTACTGGGAACATGAGAGGTGGGCCATCAGCCAACTTAGTGGGCATCACAGTAGCTCTGACAACTTCCTCTGGGTCTACCAAGGTAGAATCCACTACAGTTTGACTGCACCCACTATCCCTAAGAGCTGGAGTATCTACTCCATTTATCAGCACACTGTCCCTAAAGTAGTGCTTGGTGTTATCTGTAATCCTAGCATAAGCCTCTGAGACTTTAGGTTCCCAGGAACCCAGGGAAACTAAAACTACCTCAGCTTCTATCCCACTGTGGAACGAGTCTAAGGAGAAGGATGCTCCGGTAATCTCTTCTTCCTCATAGGAGGAGAAGGCCAGATTAGCAGAGTGGACCCCCAAGGTTTTGACCTTACATCTGGAATCCCCCTTCATGTGGTCGGTTGCTCCACGAGCAAAATAAGATACATTGGGTCTGTTTACATAGGGAGGCTTACTATAACCAGAGTTCTGTATTGGAGGCTGACCTCCACTATCCTGTGAGTTCTCTTGTGTCTTACCCTTATTTTTCTTTTTGTGGCCCTTCTGGGAGGAAGATTTATCAGTTTCCCCACGCTCCTTATCTTTGGACTTTTTCCGTTCCTCCTGCTTACCAGGATGAGTCTTGTCCTTATGGGACACTCGATGTGACACCCACAAATCTGCTGCAATGGCTAGCTTCTTAGGATCTATCTCCTTTGAATCTGCCAAATGCTGCTTAAGCTCAGGGGAAGAAGATGCAAAAATATGTTCCAGCATGACAAGACTTATCATGCCTTCAAAGGTAGAAACCTTATAACCGTCGACCCAGCCAGTCAAGTTTTTTAAGGATTCAGTTACATAAGATGCCCAAGTACCACCTTCTTTCTTCTTGTATTCTCTGAATATTTTTAAGTATTGGGCAGGAGTCTTTCCAATCTTTAAGATGAGAGTCTGCTTCAACATTGCAAAATCTGCTCTCTCAGCTTTTGACATTTCCATAATGGCACTGCAGCCAGAATGGGGCAGTCTGCTAAGTAACCAGGCAATTTTACCAGCATTGTCAACTTGTTGAACTTCACATGCATACTCAAATGTATTCAGCCAGTCCATAATGGCATTCTTTTCCTCATACACACTGAGCAGATATTTTGGAAACCTTGGATGAGAGGAGGCCCCAGACCCATATCCAGGACCCGTTGGATCCATTGGCAACTTGAAGCTTGCCCAGTTCCAACTGTCGTTCCCTGTCTTTGTTTTTCTGCCTGCTCTATCTTTAGTTTGGCCATATTGAACTCAAGCTCCTTCTGCCTAAACAGCAGTTCTTGTTTCTTGAATTCAAGTATGGCCTCCCCATCAGCACTGGCAGAGGAAACATTAGATATTACATCCTCCATGTCCTCATGGTTGCTGTGGATCAGTGCAGCGGTAGAACCATCAGTTCTACCAGTGAGAGCAGCCCCACCTCCTTCTGCACTGTCCTCAGAAGCTATAGCTCTAAGATGAGCTTCTTGCCAGTCCATGATTCTTTGAATCATTTCTACTTTTGTGCCTTGAGAGGGGACACCTCTTTCAGCACACATCTTCCTCAATGTTTTGGATCTAGAAGCATTTAAAGTTAACAAGGTACTTGTTTCCATACTGTTAGATAGGACTATGGCTTTTTAAAAGTTATACCACAACAATTTACTATGTGGTCTGGTAGAAATAAAT